>NC_063184.1:31511718-31812551 GCF_023159225.1 Perognathus longimembris pacificus
TATTTCTGGGTTCAGTGTGCGCCTCTCCCTTGGCGTTCTTGGGTGAGTGGGGCTTGGCTCTGTGTAAAGGAAGAAAGAAGTTTTCTTTCCGAAAGTTCCATTCTGGGACAGGACGTCAATCTGACTGAGTCATTGCCATTAAAAAAAGCAAACTGTAATTTTCATTGAAATAGAAATCCGTGTGATCTAACACATTCCCTTTTTATGGAAGATTACATTTCACATCCTAGAGGATGGCAAGTGACAAAAGAAACAAAAGCCAAAATTTCACCAGTTCAATTTGTAATATGGGGGGTCAGATCTGGCCAGCGCCATCATTGGCTGTTGAGGGGCGTCAGATTGACTCCATCTCAGATTAGTGAAAGAGAGCAGAAGCCGACTCCATCTTCCCTAAGATCTCCCCCGCCCTAACCAGGGATGTTTCCCTTCGCTGTGATAAGATTGTGTAAACTGCTTGACCACCTGAGTCGTGGAACATTCAAGGTTCTGTTATGCCCAAGTTGCAAGAAGACCCCCAAGAAGACCACTGAGAGCAAGACGTTCCGAAATGCAAAAGCAAGGCTTTATTCAGGCAGGCTGCAGCTCGGGCCTCGTCCTACCCACCGACACAGCGGAGGTTAGGAGGAAGCCCCCAGCTGCAATTTCACAGAGCTTATAAAGGCAAAAAACCAAAGTTACAGCAATCAGGTGTTCAAGCAAGATTAGGACACGGGTACAAATCTGATTGGCTCAGGGCTCAAGGCATTCCGGGGCGGTTAGAGTTAAGCATTCCCAGGCGGTTAGAGTTAAGCAGGGAGTTTCCTGACCAGCTGGGCCCTAATAAGCTTGTCCTGCTAGCTGGGATAATTGGTGGCCTGGGTTACTCATAGTTTAAACAGACAACAAAACGGGGGCTGCCTGAAAATGGGGTTTACTTTAACTCTTCAGTTCAACCTGTGCCCTCCCCTAAGTAGGTGTATCCGCCTTCATCATGTGAGCCCCCAAATCTGTGCGCCAAGTCTAACTAACATGATAGGTTGGTTCAAAGAGTTGCCATGAGGCAGACTGTAACTCCATTGGCCACCTGCGTGTGACCTGGAGTGCTCTGTAAGTGTTGTGACCTCATTGGCCACCTGTGTGTGGCAGGCTCGACCACGTGGTGTTTGCCTTTATAACCCGACCCCGAGCGTGGACCGGGGCACGTGGTCCCAGCTCCCGAGTCTGGGCTGTGACCCTGGCCGGTCAGTATACTTTTTACTTCCCCAATAAATCCGTCTTTTTTACTTGAGACCGTCTCTGAGTGGTGGACTCTTGGGGGGATGGGGGATCCCCCCCTCGGACCCCGTTACATTGTGGTCCCCCTCCCTTGGGGACCAATACTATGATGAAATTTCTATGTAGATCTGAACTGTATGAAAGTGGAAGACATACCTGAGACAACCTGTCCTGTGAAAGGAAAGACGGTGGTCAGTGCCTGATGGAAGCATTTGGGAGACTCCAGCGTGTAGCTGGGATTACAGCCATAGGCGTCCATGCCTGGCTCTCTGTGTGTGTGTGTGTGTGTGTGTGTGTGTGTGTGTGTGTTTAAGATTTAGCCGGGATTTATTTTAGTATAACTAGGTTAAAATGGGGAGAAATAGAAAAACAAAAAGAAACATTTCCTGCTGTCTATGTGGGAAATAGAAATCAAAGACTCATTTTTTTTTTTTGTTTCAATGAGAAAGGAAGTGGAAAAATGAGTCCTTGGTAAAAGAACTACATAAATGTGAAACAAACCAACTGTCTAGCTAAGAGGAATGGGAAGGCTATTTTGTCATCCTCAGAAACTAGAACTGTAAACCACATTGACAACTTCCTGCTTTTGTTCTTTGCCTGGCTTGTATAAAATATGGGAAGCGTTGGGCGTTGGACATTGTCCAGTTAGTTTAGTAGCTGAAGACCAAGTAAAGGACAACACTCACAATAGCTGACTTTCTAACAAAAGTGAGCTTTTAGCAAGAATTTGTGAAGTGCCAGATTCTGGATATTTGCTGCTTATTTTAGAGATGGAGTCTGTTGGACTTTTCTGCCAGGCCAGCTTTGAACCATGAACCTCCAGGTCTCAGACTCCTGAGAAGCTAGGATTAGAAGCTTGAGTCATGGTATGTGGCTCACTCTTTCCTTCCTTCTTTCACTCTTCCTTCCTTTCTTCCTTCCTCAAAAAGAAAATAAACCCGCATTTGTATGAACTGAGTAGTTAGCAGTACGGAATCAGCAAATCACCATACACTCCTCATAATTTCCAATTCCCTTGGATTAAAAGTTGTCACAATTTGTTATAACATAGTCTTTATGTTGGGGGAAAACATCCTCTAATTCTTCTAGGAAAGTACACAATGACTAGTTTTTAACATGTGTCTTCTGTCCAGTCTTATTCTGAAAGCAAACTTTAGTAAATCTATGACATGAATGTTGTTAAGTCTTCAGAAGCTTGGAGACCTTCCTTTATAGCTCCCCCTCCCTTTTTTTTTTTTTTTTTGTCCTCAAAACTTAGAATGTAATAGGCACTTACTTATTTTATTTTGAATGGATGAATGGATGAGCAAATGCACGAACCGTACAAGAAAACAGTATTTGGGTGTGAATGGATCAAAAGGGGCTGAGCTAAATTTACCGTGCAGAGCCAGTGTGGAGAATTTGGTGTCAAGCCACCAGTGTGAGCAGGTGAAGAGCCCTCGAGTTGGCCAGTTTCTACTGGTAACTCAACGCCTGTCATCCTGGCTATCTCAAGAGTCTGAGATCTGAGGCTTGCAGTTCAAAGCCAGCCCAGGCAGAATAGTCCATGAGACTCTTCTCTCCAATTAACCACCGGAAAGCTGCAAGTGGGCGCTGTGGCTCGAAGTGGTAGAGTGCTAGCCTCGAGCAAAAAGAGCTCACGGACAGTGTCCAGGTCCTGAGTTCAAGGCCCACGACGGCAAAATAAAACTCTCAAAGGACAGTATCGCAGCATTCTGTAGAGGCACCCACCCCACCCCCGGGGTTTATACAGTGAAAGACTATCTGCGAAAGCACTCCAACAATATCAAAGTGATGCACATACGCTGTCAATTTCACATATTGTGGTTTATATATCTTGGTTATTTATTTGCAGATTTGGTGATGGAAGGCTCAGGTGCTGTGGTTTCCAGGGTTGTGTTTTTTTTTAATGTACAGCCTTGGGGCAAAACATCCCCAAAGCCTACTGTTTCCTAAACAAGCCCATCATCAGCTGGGTGGGCGCGGTGGCGCACACCTGTAATCCCAGCTACTCCGCCGGATGAGACAGGAGGAACCCAACATTAAGGCCCCGGCTCCTGAATCATGAGATGATCTGTAGGGTGAGGCAAAGGGAGCCTTGGGTTCCTTGGAAAGCGTTCAGGGCCGGGTGCCCCCAGGTGCGGTGGCATCCCGGTTAGATGGCGCGAGTGGCCGTTATCCCCAAATACCCGAGCCCGGGTGACGCCTAAGGATCAGACGCGTACTTAGACCAGGACCCCCGCGGTCCCCTCTGACAGGGGTGGGGGTCCCCCGCCCCGCCCCCCATCTCCCGGGCCAGCGACTGCGACCCCAAGGACGGTGGCTGAGAACCGTGCCCGGCCGGGTCGGTCAGCCGTGGGCGCCGCCCCGCCCCGCGCGCGCCCCGGGCGCCCCACCAGGCGGGCCGGGCCGCGGCGTGGGTGCGCGGGGCCCGGCGCTCGGCTCCCTCCCCGGGGTGAGGGGGGGGGGGGGGCCGGGGTGACGTCATGCGCTCGGCGGGGCCGCCGGCTGACAAGGGCCCGGGCGAGGGGCGGGGCCGGCCGCGCGCACCGCCGGCCCCGGGGACGCGGGGAGCACCGGCGGCCGCCTCCCACCTCGGGCTGCCGGGAAGAGGAGGGGCGTCCGCCGCCAGCCCTCCCCGCCCGCCTCCCCCCTCCCCTCCCGCGCCCCCCGCCCGCGCCCTCCCTCCCGGGGGCAGCCGGGCCGGCTCCGGTGAGCCGCGCTGTCGTCATCCGCTCCGCCGCGTCCCGCGCGCCCTTGCAGCCGGGGAGCCCGGACCCGCCGGGGGCCGAGGATGCTGCGGGCCGCGCCCGCGCCGCGCCCCGCCGTCCCCGCCGTCCCCGCCTCCACGGCGGCGGCCCGGGGCGCCCGGTGAAGCGGCCCGGGGGGCGCGGGGCGGGGCGGGGCGGGGTGGGGGGGCCCGGGGAGCGCGTGCGCCCGGGCGCGGAGGGAGTGCGCGCCCGTCCGCCCGCCCGTCCGCCCGCCCGCCCGGGGGATCGGGCCCGCGCGCGGCCCCTTTGTGCGGCCGCGGCCATGTGGGTGAACCCCGAGGAGGTGCTGCTGGCCAACGCGCTGTGGGTCACCGAGAGGGCGAACCCCTACTTCATCCTGCAGCGGAGGAAGGGCCACGCGGGCGACGGCGGCGGCGGCGGCGGCCTGGCAGGTAAGCGGGGGGCGGCGGGGGGGGGGGGGACCCCGGGGCGGCCTCGCCGGGGCTGGGCCGGACCCCGCCGGGCGCCGGGCGCGGTGGGCGCTGCGCACGGGGGACGGGTGCGGGGTGCGGGGGGGGGCGCGGGGAGCCCCGTGCGCCACGGCGCGCGCCCTCCCCGCCGGCCGGCGAGCGCGGAGACCCGGGGACCGGGCGGGAGGCGGAGGGCCGCGCCCCGCGCCCCGCTGGCCGGGCCGGGCACCGGGCACCGGGCCTTTTGTTCCCGGAGGAGCCGGGGTGGCCGTGCCCGACGCGGCGGGGAAGGAACCAGGCGGGGAGCTGGGACCCCCGGGCGGCCCCCGGGGGGGGGGGGGGTGGACCGCGAGCCCCGCGCGCCTCCCAGCCGCTTCGGCCGGTAAACAGGATCCACCGGGTCACTGCTTTCACCGGCCCCCCGGTTACGTCTCGGACCTTTATTCATCAAGCCACCGGAGCCGGGATGCCCTGTCACTCCCGATCAGAAAAACATCCACCCTCGGACCCCCGATCTCCAGTAGCACCGTATTGGAAAGAGCTTCCCCGCGAGCCCAGCGGCCGCCCGCGCGCCCCGAGGACGGTGTTGAACCCACAGCCGGGGAGGGCAATCGGACCTCCCCCTCCCCTCCCTTCCCCACCCCCGGCCACTCCGAAGGAGCACCATCGGGAATAGCTAGGTGTTCCTTCCGGAGGAAAAGTTAGGGGAGATAGCTTAACAAAGAAACAAGCGCAGCGAAGAGGGGAGGAGGAGGAGGAGGAGGAGGAGGAGGAGGAGGAGGAGGGCTTGGGACCTGACCGCGGGGGGGGGGGGGTGGGGACTCGCCGTGTCAGCCCCCCAGGAGCCCTGATTCCTGATACGAGGTGCGTTTCATTGTGATCATGTGTATAAACTAGTTTTCTCAAGATTGGAAACCCAGGGTCGCATGGTGCGGAATAGATTGACAGGTTACAAAGGTTCTGTTAGTAGTGCCTTGGCTGACCTGTTGTTAATCCGATTTTTTTGGTTTTTACACGTTCCTACCATAGAAGGGAACTCTGTACAGAATTTGCCTGTTCCTTTATCTCTTATGAGTTATCTAGCCATAGCCCATGGGCAACGTGTATTTCCACTATTGGGAATCAATCTAGTTCAGCCTTCTTGAGACCTAGTACAATGTATAAAGTACAGAGTGTCACCACCGTGCGTGACAGTCATTTCCTGTTGGCGTTAACCTCTGATACTGGAAACTACTAAGTGTTCATCCTCATTCTCTCTCTCTCTCTCTCTCTCTCTCTCTCTCTCTCTCTCTCTCTCCTTCTCCCTCTGTGTGTGTCTGTCTCTGTGTGTGTGGGTCTGTCTTTCTCTCTCTTTCTCTGTGTGTCTGTCTCTCTCTCTCTGTGTCTCTGTCTCTCTGTGTCTGTCTGTGTGTGTCTCTGTCTCTCTATCTGTCTCTGTCGCTCTCTCTGCAGTAGGAGGTAGACATAGCAGGGCTCTGGAGCCCCCTTTTCCTATTTCACATTTCTATTGTTTTCCTATTGATTCAGAGTTCTGACTCTAGCCCGCTTAGAATCCATGTCATTGATGACTTATAAGAGGGGTAAAATTATACCACAGCAATTGCCGCTGTTATTTCTAGAACATTTGGAATTATCTCCCCGAGTGCAAATATTCCTACCAACTAAAGCTATTTTCGACCAACAGAGGTAAAATATTTGGTCTGGTAGATTTCTACCACGTCAAACGTGGCAGGAACACTTTAGAAAGCTTCGTGCTGTGTTTAAGTATATCCCAAGCCTAATGAGAGATCACTTGATTTGCTTACTAACTTGCCAAATCGTTAATAAGGATTTGTCAGTGACTTTTAAAGTGCCACTGTCATGAAGCTCACAGGTGGATGAAATGGTCACCTCAATGAGCACAGAGCTACTGGGTCCCTTCAAAAACCCTACCTACGGGCTGGGGATATGGCCTAGTGGCAAGAGTGCCTGCCTCATATACATGAGGCCCTGGGTTCGATTCCCCAGCACCACATATACAGAAAATGGCCAGAAGGGGCGCTGTGGCTCAAGTGGCAGAGTGCTAGCCTTGAGCTGGAAGAAGCCAGGGACAGTGCTCAGGCCCTGAGTCCAGTCCCCAGGACTGGCCAAAAAAAAAAAAAAAAAAAAAAAAAAACCCTACCTAGGTAGTGCACACGAAGGCTTTAGAGAAAAGACCACTTAGAAAGATGGAGGCTGCATTCTCAGAGTACGGAAAGTCAGAGCGGCAAGGAGATGTGGCTAGCCTGGGCCTGAAAATCACAGTGAGGTTACTGGGATCCAAGAAGGGTGGAGCCAAGGAGGAGGAGCCTGGGCCGGAAGCTGCGGCCACCTGTGGAGTTTCCACAGCACCAGGGGTGCACATGCATGCTCCCCGGCTTCTCTTCTCCTGCCCTCCCAGCTTGTGCCATTACCCACAGAACCCGGAGGAAGCTAGGTGGGCAGGGGCCCTGGTCAGGTGGTCCCTCAAGACCCGCCTCCCATAGACGGATCTGGGAGGTGCAGCCCACTGAAATGACCAGTGCAGACCTCCTGGGGAGAGAAACGCGCTGTTAGCCCCCCCCAGCGCCCCCATAGGGCTAGGGGTTGCCGTGGGGGCCAAAGAAAGCTGACCGAGTAAATGGCAAGTGACTGAGAAGCAAAGGAAGAGCTCGATGGGTCGTGAGAGAGGAGAAAGGACCAGTGTGGGATTGCCCGGAAGAGCTCAGGATTCTTCTATCCTAGGTGGACCAAGGCAGGCCAGGTACAGTCAGCTCGTGGATGGTGACAGACACGCGGGGGAAACCTGTCTCCCAGGTCAGCCCTGTGTCTGGTTCCTGGTGCCCCGTGTGTGTGTGGGGGGGTGGGGCTCTGTCGGAAGCTGTGCAGAACAATGCAAACAGTGCAGAAAGAAGTAAGCCGTTCTGTTCTGGATTGGAAACAATGTTGGGGACAGGGGCCATGGAGCATTCTGTTATAATGCATTTGATTCGTTTAACCCCTTGTCACCGAGGTTTCACACACACCGATAAGGGTACCGCAGACAATGAGGTGCTGATTGAACACTTTGCAACCCACAGGAAGATTTTCTTTTTTTTGGGGGGGGGCCAGTCCTGGGCCTTGGACTCAGGGCCTGAGCACTGTCCCTGGCTTCTTCCCGCTCAAGGCTAGCACTCTGCCACTTGAGCCACAGCGCCACTTCTGGCTGTTTTCTGTATATGTGGTGCTGGGGAATAGAACCTAGGGCCTCGTGTATCCGAGGCAGGCACTCTTGCCACTAGGCCATATCCCCAGCCCCCACAGGAAGATGTTTAATGATCAGACAGTATGACCGCCCTCCCAAGGGCCCCTGGGGGCTCAGCCAGTTTCTCCACTCACTCCTCCAGGGGTAAAAGCTGTCCTGGGTGATATTCCGTCAACGCTTCCTCGGCTTTGCTTTCAGTCCTACACACACACACACACACACACACAAAAAGAACATATTCCTGACACAGTATTTTGGCTTTGATATTTTTGTTTTGTTGGACACAGGAATGAGATGGAATCGTTGAGTGCGTTTGCTGTGTGTGGATTCTTTAGCTGCGCCTTCCGTGTGGGGTAGAGAATACTTCCGGACTTGCTGGTTGGTGTGTACCGGCCTACTGTGTCTTCTCCGTTTCCTTGGTGACTTTCGTATTGTCATCTGGGGCACGGTGGGGGCGGTGGCTATTCAGGCTACGCAGGGGATTGATTCATGGTGCCTGGAACCGCGCGGTTCTATTGGGCCCTCTCTGTGAGGACAGCGTGAGTGGGTAATCTCCAGCGGTTTCGGATGTGGTTGTACCAGACCCCACCACAGCAGGTGGGAGTGGCCCGGCGTCGTTAGCATCTGTGAGTTTAGCCTCTGTGCGGGTAGCGTAGGAATACCCCAATGTGAGGTTGCTTTGTAGCGTGGGTGCGTCCCTCGTTAGTGAAATGTGTGGTGGGATCTTCATTCTCCAGCTTGCCTGTTCAGCCCCACACTGAGAACAGAGGATTTAAAATAATAATAATAATAATATCCAAATCTTTTATATAAGATGTTTGGCATGTCCTATGCAGTGTCTTTCTCTACTGTAAGGATTTAAGGATTGCTTCTATATTATTTCTTGAAACTTTATAGTTAGAGGACATAACCAAAGATGGAGCTGGTTTTGCATTTTGTGCAAAATCCAAAGTGTGGTTTCCTTCATATGCTGTTAGATTTCAGCACGCTTTGAAATGTCAACTTTAAAAGAATGTTGTTATGTTAGAAATGTGTTTGAATACCACGGTGTTTGGAGCGTGAACTTCACGGAGATGTCAGAGAGAAGAGGCGCGTTTGTCTGGCTGGGCCATTGTTGTCCAGCATCGGAGATGAATTTCCAAGCATTTAGAATAAAGTCGTATGATTATAGACCAGGGAGCAAGGAAGCGGGTGGTTTCATCTGAGCTAGAATGCTGACCTGGCCAGGAATTTCACTTTTTACACCCGTGAAGACCTCCAGAAGTAGGAAACGTTTGTGTTTGGAAACTACACAATCAGTGATCTCCCTGACTGGGGGTGGGGGTGGGGAGATAGCAATGTTGTTATTGTTGTTGTCTTTTTTTTTTTCTTTTTCTATTTTTACTTGCTCTTTGGGTGTTCATTAGAGGTAAAAGACTTTCCTGCCCAGGCTGGCTTTGCACTGGGGTTCTCAGATCTCAGCCTCCCGAGGAGCTAGGATTACAGGTGTGAGCCCCCAGCGCCAGCTTTGGCTTTGACTGGGTTTCTGACACCTCCTGGCCCGCCAGTATCAGTTCACCGCCCAGCGCGTGGCCGCCGCACCGCCTCCCGTCCGCTTTCTCCTGGCTCTCCACTGCAGAGATCCATTAAACACTGGCATCTGGGCGAAGGTGACTCTTCCCAGCATTTGGGTGCAAGGAGCACGAAGCCAGGAGAATATCTCAGGAGGTGATCTGTGCACAGGGCCTGCCCCGCGCCTGCCTTCTGGGTCCCATCTCCCTAAAACTTGCCTGGCAGGAATTTGCTAGAGCGAAGGTGAGCGAGAACTAAAGGGCTGATCTCTGCTTACACTTTAAACAAAGGTGAACTCTGATGATCTCGTCCTGTTTGCTTTTGTTTTGTTCTGTTTTTAGTGGCTTACTTGCCTTTAACACCCTTTCTTCCTTTCTTTCTTTTTTCTGTGTAGGCACCGGGACTTGAACTTAGCACCTTGAACTTTCACTTAGCTGTTTCACTCGTAGCTGGTACTCTACCACCTGAGCCACACCTCCGTTTCCTTTGTATTTCTTGCAATGGGGCCCTCTCTTTGTAGCCTAGGTTGCCCTGGAACTTGGAATCCCTCTACCTCGGCGTCCAGAGTGGTGGATTACAGGCATGAGCCTCTTACACTTGGATACCATTATTCATTTCTTTATTTGGCGTTGGACATTGAGCCATTTCCTTGTACTTGTTTGCAAGGCAGGTGTTCTACCACTGGGCTGTTCCCAAACCAATGCTTCTTCTTTATGAAGGAAACTCAGTAGTACCAACGAATTGTTAAATATCTGTCATGGTCGAGAAACTAGTTTTTAACGGAAAACAAACTGGACACACATATCCATCAAATCGCTCCCATTAATCTCGTTTTCTGACCTTTAAATACCGTTGCTCCAATGAAAATTATAAAATACATTATTTCTGGAAATGTAATACATTTTCCAGTCTTCTATGTGGTATAAAATTTAGTTTCAAGATAGCGTTGTCGATGCACAATCTCATTTTCGAAGCGTGGGGAGTGGGGAGGGTATCCAAGCAGTGGTTGCTAACGTCTGAAATCCTCCTGGGGTTCAGCAGTTGTGCAGAGCCCTGTGCAAGCCACACTAGCGCAGCTTTCAGAACAACCCGGGTCCACGCGCAGGTTCTCCTTCCCGTGGTGCTGAGGATGTACTGGCATCTTAAATTTACACGGGCATAGGATTTTATAGATGCCCAGGGTTGTTTTTTTCCTTGACTTAAGTCAATTAGATCTTCATTTTAGACCTGCAATGCTACGGTAGGGGGCGTGGGGGGGGCAGAACTTACAAGACGCATAGTAAAGGCAGTCCATCTCCTAGGGGACAATCTTCTTTGAAAAGGACCCTAGGGGTATTGTGCAAACACAAGAGGAAGGCTGGCGAGAACACACGTGCCTACTTGACATCACTTATGACAGCGCTCCGCCAAGTGTCCTGGGTATCGCTTGCTGCGGATTCCGGTTGCGGTGCCATGGTTTGTGCCGGCGGTCATGTGAACCGCCATCTTTGTGGAGTGGAAGGAGCTCGGTCCTGCAGTCCCCGCTCTGTGTGACTGTGCTGCTTAACGTCTTTGAGACTGTTTCTCAAAGAAAATGCTGCCTCTGGAAAGTGTGGTGGGGGGGTTCCTCAGGTTTATCTTGAGGGTCAAGAAAGGCACTGGAAGCTCTTCTGAAAGCAAGAAGCACTGGTCAGCTCTGGTGGGTGAGCAGGCAGGACTCTGTTCTCAGAAGGGGCTCTCTTTGATCATGTTTCCTTGTATATTCAACCAACAAAGCAACGGTGACAGCAGCAAGGCCCCAACCCCCCCCTGCCCCCCAGAAGCCTGCAGCCAATAACAGCTCCACATACAGGGACAGACAGTCCTTCGGGAGGAGGGAGGAAATAGGGAGGGATGAAGGTGGGAGAAAAGGAGAAAAAAAACATTGGTGATAGTAACTATTTGAGATAGTAAGTTGCCAAGACAACTGCGTTATTTATGAATCTAGATAAAAGCGAATGATTCTTTCTTTGGAAATAGAAAAGTGCATTCTCTGTATATCGCACACCTAGGGCCAAACGGAAGGCCTAGGCCTGTCCCCAGATGGCCCGTTCCTTTCCACTCCATGTCCTTCGTTAGGATTTCCTGGTGACAGTCAAAGCAGGAAGTGGAGCGCTCGCCACCTGCCGGTGGTCTGCAGGCCGTTCCTCTAGCCTGCCCAGGTACAAGCCGGCGGACTCGGGCTCCGGAGAAGCAAGTGTGCGTCCGTCCGTCAGCGAGAAGGGAATGCCGCCTAGTTGAATGATGGGGTATGCTATCGTTGGTTGAAATGAGCAGGCATCGAACGGTGTCAGACTTGCAAACCTCTCCAAACAGAAGGATCTAGAAAAAAAAAATCCCTTGAGAGATTTCACTGGAAATATTTGGTTTCCTTGGACAAGCCTGGGCCTGACACCAGCTAAATAAAGGAAGGATTAGAACCAGGATATTTAATAACGCCTGGTATTTGAAAATCAAATAATCATCTGGAAAGGGAATGAAGACGGAGAGACCGCAGGAGAGCTGTAGTACTGTAGGGTGCTACCTCTGTTGTGAAGGTCGGTTTTCCGAATTATTAAACACTTAGGAATGTTCTTATTGCACGCAAAAGACCTTTCCCAAGTATGCTGAAATATACCCTTTATTTCTCTGTCCTCGATAGAGACATGATTTATAGCTAGTAGAGATATGGTTGGCCACAGTGAACAATGATTATGATTTTTTTTTCCGGCAGTGGTTGTAGTGTGTGTGTGTGTGTGTGCGTGCGTGTGTGTGCGTGCGTGTGTGCACGTGCATTCATATTATGGCTTGAATTCAGGGCCTCATTCTATCAAGTGGCTTACTTGCTCACAACTGGTCCTCTACCACTTGAGCCATGCCTTCCGTCTGGCTTTTTTTTTGCTGGCTAATCGGAGAGGCCATCTTGCATACTCTTCGGTCCAAGCTGGCTTCAAACCAAGCTCCTCCTTGTCTGGAATTATTTTGAAGTACGTAGAGCTCCAGGTGATAAACACAGACACACTCGGCTCCCCTGAGTGGGGGGACCCCAGGAGAGATGGGGGACCTGGGAAACTGGAGGTAGTTGTGAGGGGCGACTCGTTACACTTACAGTTGCACTGTAGGGTGGGGGGTGGGGTGTCACCTGACTGATACAGGTGATTATAATTTACTAATGCAAGCACTGTATTGATTCATCCTTACGCAAGTGACTATAATTTACAAATAAATGTATGCTGCTGGCTGGGCTGTATCATTAGGAGTGTTATTCATCCACTGTCTCTGAGATTAGCCCTTACACGTTCCTGACTCAAAGAATCACACTTGCCACAGAAAACCTGGTTTCCTGCTGGCAGCGAAGCATAGGCCGGCCAGTTGCTGCCTCTCCTGCCAAGGGAGGCTCTTGAACCATGTGAGTTCTGTTTGTGAACTGGTTTTAACTGGTTGGTAAGCGCGTGGCTGGTGTACTGATTTCAGATGCTGTGAAATGAGACCTGGACATCTCAGCCGTTGAGCAATTAAACAGTAACCATGTTCTAATTGAGAAAGAGGGCATGATTTCCCAGAAGTGCCCTGATCCTTCTTGGGAGATCTTACATTAGTATCTGAAGGTCGATCAAGGCAGAACGATAGGCGCAGCTTTGCATACATTTGCATCTGTACGGAGAAAGCTCTTCGCGTCTGGCTTTCCCGGCAATACCTGTGACAGGTCTGCTAGGAGGACTGACGGCTAGCTGCCCAGGGAGACTCGCTGTCCCAGAAGTCAGTGCGAGGTTAAAGGTACCATCCCCCCTGCACCTCTAAACCACTTCCCTCTAGAATCACGGTCCATTCCGTATTACACGTTACTTACACATTTATCGGTACTCTGTTGGGTTTGTATTTCTCCTGGAACTGGCCCGAGGGACAGAAGCCTAGTGGTTAACGAGTGTGGACTCGTGTTTAGCGCTCCCGGCCTGAGACGATGCCATCCAGAGCATCATGCACGGAGGAGAAGGTGTTCGTGTCTGAGTTTTGCCACGGGAAGCTCAGTCTCCCCCAGCCGGAGCCCACTACCTGTCTTTTTAATCCCAAATGAGCGTCTCGTTTTCAAGCTCGCTTGAGTTGAAATGAATTGAGCCTCCCTGCCACTGGTCTTGTTACCTATGAGATGAGGATGATGAACACAGGCCTGAAGAACGGGTTCTGGTGACTCACACGTGTTATGCTAGCTACTCAGGAGGCCGAGAGCTAAGGATCGATGGTGGTTCAAAGGCAGCAACGTCTGTCTGGGCCTCTCTTATCTCCAGTAAGCCTGAAGAGGAGGTATGGTAGAACACTAGCCTTGGGGTGAAAAAGCAAGCGAAAGTGTGAGGCTCTGAGTTCAAGCACCAGCACTGGTACAAAGAAAAGTAAAAGAAAAAGAAAGAAAAGCAAGTAGCTGCAGTATGTTGGGGAAACAGAGAGGAGTGGAGAATAAAGGAGATCTGGCTTTGAGACCAAACTGCACAGCTTTAGCTTTCCCAGAGTTATAAAGTGAGAAAAATATGTATTTCTTGGGACTTCTATGAATATAAAATTAGCAATGAACCTGAACACATTAGGTACTCTCCAACTATTTGGTGAGCTTTTTCTTTCTTGTTCTTTGGTTGGATTGTATTGTCATTATTTTCTTGAGACAGAATCTTGCTGTACAGCCCAAGCCGGTTTTGAACTCACGATTCTCTTGTCTCAGCCTCCAAACCCCTGCTGGGATTACAGGTGTGTACCATGCCTGGCTGTTTGATGTTTGGGGGTTATTGGAGGGGGGGTGGGGACAGGGGTGGAGTTGGGTATGTGTGTTTTGATTTTTACTGTGGAGTCGCTCGGGCTTTTAGCCAATGTTCGTTGAGACAGGCGCCAGATTGGAAAACATTTGCCCTTTTGTGAATCAGTCATTTTGATGGTTCCAGACTTGTTGGGGTTTTTTTTTTTGGAGTAGTGAATCCCATTTTGTCAGTGAGACTCCCATAATAATGACTAGCCCTAATCACACGCGTCATTAGCCGGGCATTTCGTGAGAGCCCCGCCCCGTGTGGCCGCTCACTTGATGGACACACCATCCCTGTAGACCGCACCGACGTGACGGTGGAGGAGAGCGCCCAGCCGGAGCCTGGGCAGCCAGTGTGTGAGGCGGCGGCCATGTCTCTTCCTGATTGCTTTCCCTCATGCACCTGTGGAACCGGAGATGCCAGATGCGATGGCTTGCGGTGTCGAGTGAGAACGTAGCCGGCCATCTTTGGATACGTGGCAGGGGTTGTTAAACAGGTTCGTTGATAATATGCAGGGACTGTCGAGTTGCTTGGAACCGTACGGGGCTCTTTGCACGTTTGGGGGAGGCCCATGGTTGTTCCAGTCGTAAGCAGGTCTGTTTGTACCCCCATTTGGGGTGGAAAGTATTCATTGCTCACATCCATTACCTGTGGAGTCAGAGCTATGCCACTTCTGTGCATCAGTGGTGCTTTATTGCATGCGTGAGGGTCAGATATGCAACACGGTGGCATTGGCTGGCAGACAGGCATGATATGGGCATGGCCATTAGATTCTTAATTTTGGTTTTGTTTTAAGTGCTGGCTGTGGGGCTTGATCTCAGTGCCTGGGCACTGTTTCTGAGCTTTTCTGCTCAAGACTAGCACGCTACCGCTTGAGCCACAGCTCCTTTGGTGGCTGATTGAAAAAAAAGAAAGTCTCAAGGATGTTCCAGCCCAAGCTGGCTTCCATCTTCAGATCCCAGCCTCCTGAGTGAGAATCACAGGCATGAGCCCCTGGCACTCGGCTATCAGAGTCTTTCTGTTTGTCAAGGTGTCTTTGGAAGTTGTCTGATTTGCCCTGAGTCGAACAGCTGAAGTAGAGGAGTTTTGCTGATCAGGTCCCCAGTGAAAGACCTGAGGCTAGCGGGGAGGCCACAGTTGCTGTAATAGGGGGACAGGAATAGCTGCTCGTGATACTTCGATGTAGACTTCAGTATGTGAAGGGCTGAAGTCAGTGCTTTATCGGCGTGGGAATCAAAGGCTGAAGGCAGGAGACAAAACGGGATGCTGTAGCTTGGTCTTAAATGTCCCCCCAGAGGCCCACGTACTGAAGTCTTTGGTGCTGGAAAGTTTGGAAAGTGGTGGAATCTTTAAGAAGTAGGTCCAGGTGGACGGACGTTGGGTCCTTGGGAGATTGCCTATGAAATCGGGGGGTAAAGGGATCCTGGCTCCTCCCTCTCTCCCAGCATTAGTGAAATCTCTTTAAACTGTGAACATGTATGCAAACCGTGCGTCGTATTTCTGAAAACAAAAACAACACAACAGATTAGCTAGTCTGTCTTTCCCACATTACTTGTCTGAGAACTTAGGGATCTTCCTCCTTCATCTGTAGCCATACTACAAATAGGCCCAACGCCATCTGATTTTGGAAGCTAAGCAGGATTGGACCTAGGTATGGTTGGGTGAAATTTTGCTCTGTTTGCCCTGTAATGTATTTGGATGTTTGAACCAATTGGCTGTACTACTACTACTACTCAAACCGTATATAATGTGAGCCCGAGGGCTTTGCCCATACTAGGCAAGCGTGCTACCATGGAGCTGCGCTCCAGCCCTTCAAAACACTATATAAAAATTTAAAACAAATTGTGACTATATCAAAGGTTCTCTTTGTTGAAAAATCTTCGAATCCCCCTCAAATGTGGAGGCTGAGCTCTCCTGTCCAGAACAGCCGAGGGTCCTTCTTTGCCCATGCTTCTTTTCTCGGGTATTTCCCCAAATTTGAACTACGGGACCTTGGAAGTAGAAACACGCTCACCAAACGGTTGCCTGAAATGATGTTAATGAGCAACACACAAATCCAAACACCACTTCTTCATGATCCAAGCTTCTGTGCAACTGTCAAACCAGACTACATTCCGCAGGCTACACACAGCAAAACTAGAAGGCCAGTTGAAGTCTGCCACGGCCACATTCATTTCTTGTGGAAAGACGAAACCGTGTTGCCGACATAAATTATCACCTGGATTAGGAATATTGTACGGTGGCATTCACATGGCCCAAATTCTCTGGGCTTCGGCACCATGCTTTCTGTTGTGCAGTGTAATTACCACCATCTTCTCTAGTCAAGTTCAGGAGACCCTGGTTCCACGTGCTGTCAAATATCTGTCATTCTCTGACCCCAACCTATCCTTTGCGTATCCAAGCTGCCTCTGCCATTTCCCAATGGCTCATTACAACTACAATGGAACAAACACAACCACGCGTCTGTAGTGCCAAACCAAACACTCAAATTGGGTGTCCGAAGGCAGCCAAAAGGTAGCGAGTGTGACAACCCAGAATAAGCCTTGCATTGCTATTTTGTTAGTACTATTAACATTCTAGGAAGTGGCGCTGTGGCTCAAGCGGTAGAGCGCAAGTCTTGCTCGCGAAGAGGCTCCGGAACAGCACCCAGGCCCTGAGTTCAAGCCCCCAGCCTGGAAAACAAATGACCAGTACTATTAACATCCTAATAAAACTGAACATAGAAGGAACTTAGACTCGAAGGTACGCCCGGAGCACTGGCTAGCTGTTCAGAGCCTCCTCACAGGTGAAAGGTCATCAAAGCCTCTCTATTCACTGCCCCGGTGGAAGACTCTGTCCTTGGCCTATTTTTGAGGCCTCTGAGAGTCTGACCCTGTGTCTCCTGGGTTTACCCTCACCTCGAATTCTTAGAATCATTGCCCACAGCTGGGGGTAGCCCCGGCCTCCTCTGTGCCTGCTCCAGGCTCAAACCTCCATCAGATGGCGATGACGTCATCTCGAACCGTCTACAATGAGAATGTGGACATAGTCTCAGGACATAGTCCCACGTCAGCCCCCATAGCATCTTCCACGGGGCTCGTAGACCTCAGTGCACATTTCAAAGCCTCTTTTCATTAAATCTCAACAAAACCCAAGAAACTGATCTACTGAACAGCTGTTCAGAGTCTTAATGAACCGAGTTCACTCTGCAGTGCGGGGAAGATGCAACCATGTTTTGCATCCTCAGTGTCTTTCTGTGATAACCACCCAACATCTGTTTGATGGGATGAATACGTGAAGGATGAATTATTA
The DNA here is from genome assembly GCF_023159225.1 of Perognathus longimembris pacificus. Lineage (NCBI taxonomy): Eukaryota > Metazoa > Chordata > Mammalia > Rodentia > Heteromyidae > Perognathus > Perognathus longimembris. Next base: position 31,529,021 of record NC_063184.1, read on the forward strand.
ACATCAGAGCCTGTTAAAATGACGCACACTGGTAGACGGAGCACTTGGTCTTTCTATAGCGTCTCTAGCCTCTCTCTTTAATTGTGCCGAACCAGGATTACTACCCTTTACTGATTAAAATCTTTCTCTGCAGAAGATGCTCTTTAAAGCCCTGGTTCAGGAGGAAACTCAGTGTTGAGTTTCCATGTATATTTATCTCGAAGCATCTGCAGGTGCAGTATAGAGACATTCTGGTACCTGGCCAATTGCCAAGGCTAAAGTAAGAGCAAGTACCTGAAAGTGAGTGGGGTGTCAGTGATGTGCACTTTACACACACGTCAGATACCGCGCTGATCATCCGTCAGGAATGTAGACCAGAATCCAACAGAGGGGGGGAAAGAAGCAAGCTCGCCCTCAAATCCAGACAACTTCAAATGGGAGAGACAGCAGTGCTCACAAAGCTGTCAGCTCATCCCTGGTAGCCACTTCAGAGAAAGCCCAAGCCTACTTTCTGGAATGAAAACTAAACACAAGGATGCGAACACGTGTTTTTGGTGGTGTTCTGGGGCCTGCAGGAGGTCCTGGAGGCTCTGTTTTACTTCCCTTCCTGGCCTTAATTCTTACTCTTCCTCCCTTTTGGATTTTTGTCTGCCACGCAGTCTTCATTTGCCATAAGTTCATAATAAATGCTATTAATTGGTTAACTTCTCTCTCTCTCCCCCTTCCCCCCCCCCATACATTCAGGGGCTGGGGATATGGCCTAGTGGCAAGAGTGCTCGCCTCGTATACCTGAAGCCCTGGGTTTGATTCTCCAGTACCACATATATAGAAAATGGCCACAAGTGGTGCTGTCACTCCAGTGACAGAGTACTAGCCTTGAGCAAAAAGAAGCCAGGGACAGTGCTCAGGCCCTGAGTCCAAGACCCAGGACTGGCCAAAACAAAACAAAACAAAAAAACCAACTAAATATACATTTAAGGTTTCACATAACAGAATAAAGCCACCTCCCTAGTTCATGTCTGTGCTCAGCCAGTTTCTCTCTACACATGACAGCAGATAATCAGTGTGGTTCTATTCTACCCCAACTCTATCCACAAAGATTATTTTTTCTGCATCATTTTTTTAAATGAACACTACATCTTCTTGTATCAAAACATAAAATGCCACTGTTTTACTTTATTATGGCTGTGTGGTTTTCTGTTATATGACATTGTCTTCATTTACTTAAATTCCCCCCTGTTAACAGATGTTTGTTAGGTTTTTCAGACTTTTGCAATAACACTCACACTGCAAGAAGTAACCTCTACCTGGCATAAGGAATTCATGCCTACAAATCCTAGCTACTCAGGAAGCTGAAATCTGAGGGTCTCAGTTGAAGCCAGCTCAGACAAGGCAAATCGGAGAGGGTCTTATTTCCAAATAACCAGCAAAGAGCTGCAGTTGGAGACATGGTTCCAAAGGGTAGAGCTTTAGCCTTGAGTGAAAAAGCTAAGCAGGAGAGTGAGGCAGTAAGTTAGAGCCCCAGTCCCAGCACAAAATGAAGAAGAGAAGTAACCTTGTATATAACGTGTCATTTGGGTAGTGTTATGTCACGTGGAGTCCTGATTGGAAGGTGTTGGGTGTGTACACTGGGGTTTTCCCCAGGGCCTTCCCTGTGGATTTCACCCGGTTTTCGGCTCACAAATGTGTGAGGAGTGCTTGGCTTTCCAGTCTTACTAAACAGCATGTGTTACCACACTTGGATTTGTGCCATTCTGACACAGAAAATGGTATCTCAGTTGTTTGTAATTTGCATTTTTCTTTTCAGTGACGTTGAACATTTTTTTTTCATATGTGTGAGCTATTTATATTTCCATTTTTGTTAATTCTTGTTATTTCTCTTGCCCGCCCACTTTGGTATTTGCTGGTTGTACTTTTCCTTAACATCAAGAACTGTTTACACATTTGGAACATGAGCCCTTTATTTGTGATCTAACTTTCACACCTTTTTCTGGCCCCCAGAGATAATGCTGTATGTCCTAGAATGTAGTGAGAATCAAATAAGAAAATGAAGTGGGTGCCTTTTGCTCACACCTGTAATCCTAGCTACTCAAGCAGCTGAGATCTGAGGGTCATGATTCAAATCCAGGACAGTCAGGAAAGTCCTTGAGCTTGTTATCTACAGTTAACCAGCTAAAGCCAGAAGTGGAGCTGTGGCTCAAGTGGTAGAGCACCAGCCTTGAGCAAAAAAGCTAAGGAACAAGCACCCCAGCCCTGAATTCCAGCCCCAGAACTAGCACAAAACTTTAAAAAAAGAAATTTGTTTAAAGGGATCAGGATGGCTGTGGTTGCTGCTGATATTTTTATGTTGTTTTAAGGGCCAAGTTAAATGCTTGTTTGCTTAGCGTATAGAGAATATTTAAATTTCATTTTCCTCCCTGTTGTAACTAAGCCAATGAGTATTAAGGAAAACCAGCAGTGGAAGTAGAATGTGTGTGTCAGACCATTCCTGACCCCCGCCCTCCCAGAGGCCTCAGGGTTTCTACCATCTTCTTGACTGTTATGTTCGGTTTTTCAGTGCCCATGTGAAGTCCTATAGAGCCTGGCTGGGTTGAGGGCGGCCATCAGCCTTCAAGGACTACCCAGGAGGCCCTCTAAACAAACCAAAATGACAAAGAATAAGCAATTTGGGCCTTTAATACCTCCATCCATTTTTGTCTCTGTCTCTCTGTCGTCCTTCTCAATACAAATGCCAAGAAGGAAAGGTGGGTAGCATCTTGTCTGGTTTTTCTGTTCCGGGGGACACATTGATTCTCTGTGGAACCTAACACTTATTCACGGTGCCACAACAACCCCAGGAAGAAGGTGACGCTCATGTTCATTCACAGAGCATAATGGTTGAAAAGCAGGCATGTGATTGCCCTTTATAAAAAGAATGTACAAGCCAGGCTCTGGTGATTCACGCCTGTAACACCAGCTACTCTGGAGGCTGAGATCTGAGGATCGTGATTCAGAGCCGGCCGGGGCAGGAAAGCCTGTGAGACTCTTATTTCCAATTAACCACCAGAAAACTGGAAGTGGTGCTGTGGCTCACGTGGTAGAGCTCTAGCCTTGAGCTGAAGAGCTCAGAACAGCGCCCAGCCCCAGGGTTCAAGCCCCATGACTGGAAAAAAAAAAAAAAAAAGACTATACGCAGCCTCCATCTAAGTGTTGCACAATTACATATAAGATGGGTGAGCATCTGTGGACTTTGGTGTTTTTGGAGAGTCCTAGAACCAATGTCTAGATAAACATTTAGGGATGACTGTGGTGTGTGTGTGTGTGTGTGTGTGTGTGTGTGTGTGTGTGTGTGTGTGTGTTCGCTCATCTGTGGTTGATGGCAGGTGCTGGTCATGCATAGTGTCAGTATCGTACTGGAGGTGTCAGGCTGTTCCATGTTGGTGACAGGGTTATAGTTAAGGAAAAAAAACAAAAGTTCCTTGGAAATGATTGTGAAACCACATTGCCAGAAATGCTTCCCCAAGCCAGTCTATTGCTTTTGATATTGCTGGTGATCTTTCCTTCGAGCTGAAGAGTTATTACCAAGCTGTTTCTAGGTCATCCTTGGAAGACGACTTCTAAGGAAATCTGCATTGGAACTAACGTATTCCACAAGGGACTCACCTACATCGGAGCTCAATGGTCCGTGCTGGAAACACACAATGACTCTAGGCACAAAGTAAAAATGTCTACGGGGCTTTGCAAAGACAAAGCACCTGGGCCTTCTTGCTTGCTTGCTTGCCTGCTTTTCCCTGCATGCCGGTGCCAGGATCTCTGTATCCTCAGGTCTTCTCTGCCCGGGTTCCTTTTCAGAGCTTTCTCTGGACCTTTGGTGCTGGTGGCGCTCACTGAACATCGCAGCCTGACGTCTCTGTGTGGGGCGTCCCTCAGCCTTGTGCGGGCTGCTGGAGGCTAGGGAAGGGCTGGGGTTCCTCCGGGACGGACGGCTGGATGGGGTGGCCACCTCCTAGCCAGAAGGAAGACTCCCATCGTCAGGCCCGGCCCGCCGCGCCCTTCCCCCCCCCCCCACCCCTGCACACAGCGCGAGTGTTAATTACACTTCTGTAGCCACTGTTTTTGTCTGTTGGGGGAATATTGGCTGCAGGGCTGGAAAGCCCGTTATTAAATGCTGGGCGCCTTGTCCTGGAACACTTGGCAGGCTGTAGTGTGGAAGGGAACACACTTGAGTTGGGCATCGCGTGTGACAAGGAGCAGAGACCGGAGCTGTCTTGAACCCAAGGACTTGGATTTGGTTATCAAGGTCAAGGTCCGTGGACGCGGCCCCCAGCCCCGAGGCGGGCGGGAAGCGAGGCCCCAGGGCGGAAGCTGCTCTCGCCTTGCACTCCATCCAGCTCTCCCAGGGCTGCCGGCCGGCGCTGTCCACGTTTGAGCTGCTCCTTTCCCTTCGTGCGGATGGCTGGCTCCCTGGACCTTTACCTCCTGTCTGGATTCGCTTCGGTGTCTGCGTTTGTCCCATCAGCCTGCCGGCTGGCGGAACCCTCCCAGGCCGCGCTGCTTCTGGACACACGCGGCGGTTCCTGCTTACGTTTCTCCGCTCAGCGTCCGGAAGGGCCCAGACTGGCCCGTCTCGGGATTTCCCAACCGGCCACCTCTGAGCTCTGCGATTTCCCTAATTGTCATCTGTGCTCAAAGGCAGCCCCAGGAAAACATGCCCGGATGTTACCCTTGGCCCCCTCCGGTAGCCCCCGCCCTCCGTGGTGCTAAGAGTCACCCATTCTTACACAGCCAGTGGCTTTACAGACAAAGCAGCAAGAGATGATTGGGTAGTTCCATCATTTATAAACTTCCATGGTAGGATTTCCGCTATAATGTTTTCTAAACCCACTATTTCTTTTCTTTCTTCCTTCCTTCTTTTCTTTCTTTTCTTTTCTTTTTCTTTTTCTTTCCCTATTTTTTTTTTTTTTTGCCAGTCTTGAGCCTTGAACTCAGGGCCTTAACACTGTCCCTGGCTTTTTTTTTTTTTTTTTTTGCTCAAGGCTAGCACTCTACTTCTTGAGCCACAGCGCCACTTCTGGCTTTTTCTATATATATGTGGTGCTGAGGAATGGAACCCAGGGCTTCGTGTGTGCAAGGCAAGCACTCTACCACTAGGCCACATTCCCAGCCCTAAACCCATTATTTCTTTTTTTTATTGCTTTATTATAATGCATAAGATCGTGCATGATTATGAACACAAGGTTTTACACAGTCCCAGCAGTACGATAAATACTTTAGATTTACAATCCTAATAATCAGAAAGGTCTATGGTTTCTCCTGTAGCAATTGTAATTCCCCAAATTTAGCTAGTATTAAGAGTTAATCCTCCTAGGTGTCTCTTAAGTAACTGTGAGCACTTAATTTATACACGTCTGCTTTGGTTATAGATGCCAAGAGAGCTTATGGATTGAATAAACAGACATTTATTGATGAAGGGGGCAGAACTAACTTGATCCATTTAATTTCGTATAGCTTTTGAGTTGAGATGAGCACGTTTTTAAAACACCCAACGTCCACACGTGTGGTTAAGCAATACAGAGCTGTGTCTATGAATCCACACCATTTTTTTAACACTCATGGACTTCCTCTGCCAGGATTTAAAACGAACTCCAAGATTAAAAACACGTGCCAGACGCCAGCGGCTTACGTGTTGCCATCCCCGTTGAGCAGGAGACCTCAGAATCTCAGTTCAGAGGCGTCCTAGGTGGGAAAGTTTAGGTAGCAAAAAGCCGGAAGTGGAGGTCAGGCTCCAAGGGGTCGAGCACCAGCTGTGGGTGGAAAAACCTAAGGGGGAGCAGGAGGCCCCGAGTTCAAGCACGCACACACTCCCTTGGGGCATCCCCTGTGCTCAGGGAGACGGCCTGAGCTTCCAGCCTCCCTCGCTGGCTTCAGTGTCCTGTGGAAAGCACCCTGGAATTCTCAAGAAGTTTCAGACCGAGGGACCCAATTCTCATTTAGCACGGGATTGTACACATCAGCGGGTTCTGACGGGGGAACCGAGTAAGGTAGAGAGTGCTGGGAGGTGTTGGAGCGCGTCCCGCCTGCCTTCTGCAGGAGAGGGGTGTGTGGCTTTAAGAGCTTGGCCTGCCTGGAGAATTGGAGCAGCTCCTGCAAGACCTTCCCTTCCCTCCCCTCCCCTCCCCTCCCCTCCCCTTCCCTCCCCTCTCTTTCCCGTCGCGGGGCTCTGGAGATGGGAGCTAACTGGCTGTCGCCGCAGATCAAATGCTCTCCGGATCCCAGCCTTCCTTCCCCTCCATTTGTTTCCTTAGAAACCAACCCGTGCTCGGTCTCCTGGTGTAGAAAACCTGAAAGGCACAACCTGGTTCTCCTCTTACTGCGCTTGCACTCTCGGGGGGGTCTTGCACGTGCGTGAGCGCCGCCCCCCCCCCCCCAGCTCTTTCTCTCTGCACGATGTCACGCTGCCCCCCCCCAAGCCTGCTTCCCGCGTTGTAAGAAGCGAGGGGTCCGCACCAGACCCGACCCACGCCACCGAAGCCAGTGTCCCCCCGAGACAAACACATGACACCTGAGCGCTGGTGTCACCTCACCTGCGGTGGGAAAGATAACTGTGTGACTTTCCTGTGCGTAGTGAAAACAGTTGTTTCCCGTCAACCAGCTGTCGTAAGATTGAATTGGGCGGGCGCTTCGAAAGGGCGAATCCGCAAGATTCTAATCAATAGGCTCCTGAGAAAATGACTATCCTAGAGTCCCCCTGCTCCCGCCGGATGCTGTTTAAAGCATAGGGTTTAAAACGGTCCCCACTCCGCCGCTCACTCAGGAACGGCGACTGAGATTAGGCACCCCGACATAGTCTATGTACAGCGCGACGCCGGTTGAGTTTCGCCCCTCAGATCTTCCCTTTGCTGGGCTCTGCTAACTGTACCGTTGACGCTTCAGCCTCACCTCGACTGGTTTTGTGGCGGAAGGAACCGGGGAGAGACCAGAGGTCCCTCTTAACATGAAGTTAACCAAGGTCGCAGCACATGGCTTTGGGTTTCCTGAGTCCTCTTCTCTGTCCCCACGCCTCCGGACACAAACCTGCCTCAGAGGGCTGGTGAGGCTCTTCCTGCAGCCCCGGGGCCTCCAGCCCGCCCGCAGCCCAGCCGGTGCCCCAGCGTGTGGAGGGCGAGGTGGGCTCGACGCACCCAGCAGTGCCCATAGCCACCCACCCGGGGAGAGGCGCTTTGCAGAGTGCTTTCCGAGTCTCCTTGAAATCAGCATTTTTGCCCTGCAGGATGCTGCCGAGCTAATGGAATAGGTGGATGCAGAAAACAAGAGTTATTTCGGGGGCCATAATTTGGTTGAGTTCTCTCAGGCGCTCAAAGATTGTTTAACACCAGGAACAGCTGACTGGAACAGCTGTTCAAACAGCGCTTTGTGTGGAGAAGGAGGGAAGGTTCAGTGTTTTGACAACTATTCCAGAGCTGTGCATAAGAAGACTTCTAAAGAAAATCCTGAGGGCTGCTTTAAAACCATTTTTCCCCCCCTAGAATTTAGAAAGGCTTCGGGAGATTGTCCATCCTCTAGTGTTGGGTGTAGGTAGAGGATGGATAGAGCAGGAGTATTTTCTCTTTCCTGGGAGTTTTATTAGGCGGTACTGGCACTGGAACTCGGGGCTTGCTCTCACTAGGCGATTGTCCTAACACGGAGCAACACCTCCAGCCCTGTTTTGCGCTGATTATCCTTAAGACATAGGGCCTGATGCACGCCTGGACAGAGCTCGGCCTATGACCAATTAGAATAATGGTGGTGGAGGTGGATTGTGATGAGGGCCATTTGTGGTCCTTAAGGTATGTGGCTTGGATTGAACCTTCCCAGGGATCTTCCGTCTCTTGTGTCATGGAGTACCAACCCGTGAACCCGTAAGGATGGAGAAACTGAGGCTCGGGAGTCTGTGACAGCTCTCGGACCTCCTCGTCCCCTGCTGCCCCAGGGCATTTGCTGTCCTTGGACAGTCTCTGTCATGACTCCTTTAGAAGCTTGTCAAACCACAGGGACCAATCCTGGATGAATGCGTTTCCCTCGCACGTTCCCGAGAACCAACACACGAGGACACGTGCAGCGGTGTGGGCATTTGATTTCTTTCGGCCCAAGAAGAAAGAACTGTCACTAACACTCATTTTCCCTTAGGAATGCGTATTTTTTCAGCTAGCCTTTCTCCTTAACCTGGATTTGATTTCTAGCTAACACGCGTCGTCAGCTAGCTTGCTTCCTGCTTTGCCCCTTCAAGTCCACTTCTCCCTGTGAATCATCCAAGTAATTAGATGACTTCATTGAAAATATGAGCCGCGATAAAGCGAGCAAAAGAAAAGAAAAATTCACATGCATGTGGCATTGGGTGGAAATTTGTCCTGTTGGTAGAGCTGTAACTGCCAGACACTTTATTTGTAATATAGTTCATATAGGCCAGAGCAAATGAATCCACTTCTACTGTAGCAAAGTACGTTTCTTTGTGTGTTAGGATACGTTTGGGTCAACTAATGGTCACTGTGGTTTGGAGGCGAGGTAAATGGATGCTGTGCCCTTGGACAAAAACCAAGGACAATCTTAGGACTTCCCCGGGGTCTGCCTGACTTAGGCCTCCTGACTCATAACCCTCGTCCAGCAAGGCCCGTGCTATTGCCGCTGAGAGAGGGAAGGGGCCGTCCGTCCACGCCGCACAGCGGGCCCTGCAGCGCCAGGCCCAGAACCCGAGCTTTTCTAAACATGAACTGACTGCCCCTGGCCTGGCTCCTGGTCACACCCAGGACCCCCAGGGCTGGGGGGCGGGGGGGGGGGTGGTATTGTGCCTATGAAGCCCAGTAGGGCAACACCGTGACCCGTGTAAATTTCAGTATATTGTTACGAATCAACGCGCCAGGAGGCCCTGGGAGATAGCGGGATGAGGGGGTACGCTCCTGTGACCCCCGCGCTCGGCAGGTTGAGGCGGGTGCTCTTGAGTTCCACATCTGGATTAGAGAAAGAGAGAGAGGAAGAGTTGGGGAGTCGGGTGGCGGGGAAAGGGAGGTGGTATTTTTCGCAGCACTTGCGGTTTCCAACTCCTGCCGTGGGCAGGACTCTGCATGGGGCACTCTTGACGTGGTCTTTCCCTGTTCTCCCTGTATCCCCAGGTCTCCTGGTGGGCACTCTTTTTTAAAAAAATTTATTTATTAATTAAACAATTTTTGACAAGGTGTTGTGCACAAGGGGTACAGTTACATAGTAGGGCAGTGTGTACATTTCTTGTGATATCTTACGTCCTGTTTTTCTTTCCCTTCCCTAGGTCAGGTAGACATATATACAATACACAATGTATCAAGAACATGTACAGTAGCCACGTGGCCTACGCCAAAGAAAATTCGCCTGGGGCTATAAATGTAATGTCAACATTAGACAATATGTCAACAGTAGTCTTATATGACCGTACATAAATAGCTTTTGAGCTGTTGTATTCCACTGAGAGGTCTATTTTTGACCTTTATATGTTGAGTAGTTGTTTGGTTTTAGTTACATAATGTTGGGTCACTGACCCAATCCTGTGGGAAATACCATTTGACAAGCAGTTTTTGGTTTCACAGACCTGGTCTCTACTGTCTCCCCCTCCCCACTCCTTAACAGTCATATATCAGGGACATCATGCCCCTTTGTTTTCTGTGTTCTAGGCTTGTCTCGCTCCACATTATTTGTTCGAGTTCTGACCATTTCCCTGCGAATAACAATACTTCACCATTCCTAATTGCTATGTAGTATTCCATTGTGTATAGGTCTGGTGGGCACTCCTGACGTGGTCTTTCCCTGTTCTCCCTGTATCCCCAGGTCTCCTGGTGGGCACTCTTGACGTGGTCTTGGACTCCAGTGCTCGAGTGGCCCCTTACCGAATCCTGTACCAGACTCCCGACTCCCTCGTCTACTGGACCATCGCCTGTGGTAAGTTCCAGTACTTGGTGAAATGGCAGTCAGTCCTGGGCCCTGAGTCCGAACCCCATTACCGCTAAAACGAAGGAAAGTCGGCGTGAATGGTCGGGGACGGCCCGCCCGGTTTCCTCGGAACCTTCGTGACGGTGCGTGAACGCGCACTCACCCACCATTGTGGATGGAGGTGCAGCGCGTCTTCGCATGTCTTTGGTCACCCTCGTGCCCCTTTCCTGTCTGGGACACCACGTTACAGGCGGTGGTCAAACCCTCTGCCGTGCCCCGTGCCTGCGACGGTTTGCCGAGCTGCCTTGCTTGGGGAGACCCGGGCAGTTTTCGGGGACTCCGGTGAGGTGAAGCGCGAGGTGTTTGTCCACTGGCTTTGTCTGGCGTTTCCCTTCGTCCCCCCAGGGTGATGGGCTTTGTGAGGGGGATTGGGGAGACACGGTGACATGTTCCTGTTGTCCACACCGTGGGCCACAGCGGGCCCACACGTGACGCCTCCAAGTCACGTCCCCTCCTCCCCTCAGAGTCTGCTTTGGAAGAAGGTCCCTGGGCTCTGGTCCTCTCTAGGCAATGGGGTGTTGCTCTGCCTTGCTTTCAGGATGGATTAATCTTCCTAGTGCACTGGGGATTCTCGTCCCCTACCTTTGTCTCTCCACCCCCGGGTCAATCACTCATGTCAGTATAGACTCATCCAAGTTTAGCTTACGACCTGGGTTAGGATCCGCTGCTCAACTTGTCCCTGCTTTTTGGCCTTTCGGGAACGCTTTCAGTTGACTTTATTCAGCTTCTAAATGGTCTCTGTCGGATAAGCAAGCATGGTGCTGGCATCCAAAGGTATGGAGACAATTAGATGTGGTCGCAGCTCTTGAGAAACCCACGAGTTTCACAAGGGCACAAGGACGGTGTCATTTACAGCCCGCTACCCATGCACGCCTGCTGGGCAGGTCTGTGACGCCGCGGAGTGTCTGGCTGAGTGCAGGATTCTAGGCAGGCCTTCTGTGCTAATGAGGAAAGTGGCTGGGTGTGATTTCAGGCTTCTGGAAGGCTCAGGTGACCTAGTTCTACTCCCTCAAGGATTTGGTAATACCGGAAACTTTATCACGGTAAGCCGTGTCTCTTTACAAGTATTCTGGCTATGAGGCAACCACCCCATGGGCAAACAATTCTGAATTCATTTTCATTTCCGGATTCTGGGTGAAGAACGTGTAGCTTGAGGCTTTTAGGATCCCCGAGGAGTGAAGGCTGGGGACTGAGCAGCAGGCAGGGGGCGAATGATAAAGAGGGAAGCCGGCACTGTTAACAAGAGGGTAGGGCCAGCGTGCATTCCAGTGCAGCGTTCCCGCCGTCTTTCCGGTTCGTTCTCTACAAGGGGGATCTGGAAGGCGGAGCATCTCACAGCCGGCGGTGGTGATGGATTGGCACACACTCCATAGCCATGGATCATCGCGCCGGATGCAGGATGAAACGTGAGTCTAGGCTGACATCCGTGAGTCTAGAAGAGTGAGAAAGCGGACACTGTGGCCCGTCAGGAAGGATGCAAAAACAAAGATCAATGGCACTCCCGGGGGCCTGGAACACAGCACGTGGCTCGAGGGGGCATGGGAAGGGTGCCTCCGTCTCCATCTTGCCTCCCACCACCCCACCACGTCCGGGGTTCCCCGAGACCAGGATCTCTCTCCACCCTCTTGGCTCCTGGGCCTGCCAGGTCAGCGGATGGCACCGGCTCGTGCCTTGGTGACATTCCTTCGTCCTCCATCACCATCACCTTTCTGGTTCATTGCTTGACATTTATTGTGCTGTTTCTGGGGCTTCGCCATTCTGCCAAGCAGTTCTTCCTACAAATATTCGTCTGGGGTAAAACCCAGAATTACAAAGCTGGGATATTGTTTTTTTTTCTTTTTTTATATTCTGCTTCTGTTTATTTTTTGTTTTGGTTTTTGTTGCCAGTCCTAGAGCATGGACTCAGGGCCTGAGCACTGTCCCTGGCTTCTTTTTGCTCAAGGCTAGCACTCTGCCACTTGAGCCACAGCACCACTTCTGGCCGTTTTCTATATATGTGGTGCTGGGGAATCGAACCCAGGGCCTCATGTATACGAGGCAAGCACTTTACCACTAGGCCATAGTCCCAGCCCTAAAGCTGGGATATTCTTCATTCATCTACCCAGGCAAAAGTAACAGTAGGCTCTAAGTGTTGATAGCATAATGTATCTCCCAAAGGAGTTGTGCTTTTATTTTTCCTATAAATAATACCTGCTCAACTGTATGATCTCATTCTAATAAACCTAGAATGGTTTTAGCTTTCACGTATATGGATTGCTCATCAAGACAACGCCAGAATTTTTTTGCGGAAGCGGCAGTCCTTGCTAAGTCCCATTCGCCCATTAATTGTTCATTCTTAATGATTTCCGATACGTGTTTACAATCCAAATGACTAGCTCTCTTTCTTGAAAAGATTTTAAGAGCGGAAGCTACTGCCTTAAAAAAAAAAAAAAGATTTCCTCAATATGTTGACCTTTCTGTTTTTAATGTTAGTGTTTTTTTTTCCATAAAGTCAGGTGTTTTTTCTTTTTGTAAGAAATCATGTTGAAAGCTTGTTAATTCTAAGAAAGGTTTGCTGAAAGGGGAACTTTAGTTAAAAACTTAGGTAAGTCTCATTGCTCTGTAGAGTTCATAGGACTATAAAAACTTGTCCTGTGTCACAGGCCTGATAGATCCTCAGTGTATATGAGTTAAAGAGGCTTTAATTCAGTAATTGTTATTCATGTGTTGATGTAAACCATCCGCTGTAGACAGTGGGAATCTTATCTGTAAATCCCAGTTGAGGGACTGGCCTTAGATCGGGGTCACGTGACACCAGGCATCTTTGGGGTTCGTGTGTTTGCTGCCACCATGGGGATCACCGCCCACACTGCTTGATGGACGTCTCAAGGGTAACACAGCCCTGAGCAGGGCCTCGATATGACCGCCCAGTGGTTGAGCTTTCCTTTTCTTTACCATTCCCGAATCTCTCTGGCCATTCTCTTCCCAAACTGGAAGCTAGATGGTAGATATCATTGCCTCGTCCCGTCTCTTACTCTAGGAGGACTCGGAGGCAGCGTGTGTTTCTCCCAGTTCACCTTCTCTTCTAGCTACTCGTTCCCAGTTCCCTCCACCCCGTCCCAGGCTGTTTAAACAAAGCTATGCTGGCTTTTTTTTTTTTTTTTTTTTTGGCCAGGCCTGGGCCTTGGACTCAGGGCCTGAGCACTGTCCCTGGCTTCCTTTTCCTCAAGGCTAGCACTCTGCCACTTGAGCCACAGCGCCACTTCTGGCCGTTTTCTATCTATGTGGTGTTGAGGAATCGAACCCAGGGCTTCATGTATATGAGGCGAGCACTTTACCAGTAGGCCATATTCCCGGCCCTAATTACAGACTTCTCATTGTTCTGCTCTTGCTGTTTCTCTACAGTGCCCAGAAAATGCTAGGTAATTGAGTTGCTTTCCTTGGGAGAAAGTAATAAGTGCAAGTCGGTGGGAATTTTTCCTGCTTCTTTCTGTGTCTGTCCATCTCGAGGATGGCTCTCGACTCCTTAGGAATGCACCAGCCTAGAAGAAACAAAACGTTCATTGTGAGAAGCAGAATATATCAATAAGCGAAAAGAATAAAGACGGAAACGCTACACACATTTCATATCATCAGGTTGTATTTCATGGGGGGGGCCCCTGTGAGCACACGTTAGCCAGGCCGTCGTTTGTGATCGAGGTGGGCCGAGGCAGAGCTGGGGGGTGGCGGGGGGCTGGTGTCGTGAGGCCCGGCCGCGTGACACTGCCAGCCAGCACAGATGGCACCGAGGGGTGGGGGGGGGGAGGCCCCCCCCCACAGTCCGGCTCGCCCCGGAGGGGACCTCTTTGCGGCCAAGGGAGGGCTCACTTTTTCTTTTTTTTTAAAGAAAATTTCCAATTTCTGTTTCAATTGTGTCGTTTAAAAACCTTTCGGCGTTGTCCGGCACGCGCTCCCGAGCGACTCCTGTCGTGCGTACTTCAAGTCGCCTTTCCTGCTTTCCACGGCAACGTGTCCGCACACGCGCTGCCTTGTGCCTTCTGTGGCGCTGAGCTGGTGTTTTCGCTTGCCTCCGTCTTATTTCTTCCTCTTGTGGTGGTGGTGGTTCTCCTTCTCCGCCTCCTCCTCCTCCTCCTCTTCCTCCTCCTCTTCCTCCTCCTCTTCCTCTCCCTCCTCTTCTTCCTCTCCCTCCTCTTCGTCCTCCTCTTATTGCGTTGTCCTCAGTGAGGTTTGAGCTCAAGGCCTTGCCCGTGCTAGCCACGTGCGTGTCCCCTGGACTAATGGCTCCCTCCCGTGCTTGCTTTGGAGTTGTTTCTCACGTAGGGTTTCGCACGTTTCTCCCTGGACCACCAGCCTTGGACCACAGTCCTCAACTTACACCTCCCGAGTAGACAGGCTGACAAGTGTGTGTCACCGTGCCCAGCTTGTTTCTTGATCTGGGGGGCTTCGTGAGCTGTTTGCCCAACCTGATGTCAAACGGCAGTCTCCCCCAAAGACCACGTCACAAGTCGCTGGGATTCCAGGGGTCAGCCACGGCACCCAGCTCTAGGTCCATTTTCATGGAGAGAATTTTTTTTTTTTTTGGCCAGTCGGGGGGCTTGGACTCAGGGTCTGAGCACTGTCGTCGAGCTTCTTTTTGCTCAAGGCTAGTACTCTACCACTTGCGCCACAGCGCCCCTTCTGGCTTTTTCTGTCTATGTGGTGCTGAGGAATCGAACCCAGGGCTTCATGCATGCTAGGCAAGCGCTCTACCATTAGGCCATATCCCAGCCTCTCGTGTAGAGAATTTGAGAGAGATTAAGCCAACTCTCGGAAGTCATCCGACATCGCTTCTCCATGTTGTCGGTTGATGGATTTTGCCAGGCCGGGGACGGAGCCCCAAGGCCGAGCTCCCCGCCGTCGGCCGGCCGCCCCCAGCCTCATCAGCACCCCTCACGGGCGGTTTTTAGTCGTTCGTGTTGAAGGACGGAGGAAGCGAGCTTGGCATTGCTCGTGATCGCCTCCCCAGACACCCGCCAGGCTTCCCCGGCATCCGCAGGAGCATCGTGGATTGCAGACTGAGGTCTTTCTCGCTGGCAGGAAGGCAGCCACGGGGTGCAGGCTTCGTGGTGACCAGGTCACGAGCCAGCTGCTCCCCAGCCAGGCTCCATTTTCACGTCCCATTCATAACCGAAGGCAGGGGCGTGGTGGTGCCTGCTGTAATGCCAGCCAGGCTGGAGGTGGCCGTAACAGCCGGGGGCGGTTTCCTCAGCTCTCACACGGTCACGGTCACAGCCGGGTCCCCACGGGACCTGTGTCACCCTGTGAGGTGCACGTCTGAGATGGGCGGGAGACGGTGTGGGGCTGAGCCCCGGTCCTGGAAGTTCTGGACACCGTCAGCCTCGAGTCAAGCAGGACCCTTGGGGTTTCCCGGCGCTTTCCTGCCTGGCTCTCTCCTCCGGGTGCCGCCAGAGCTCTTGCAAGGGCTCGGGCCTCTCCGGGGTGGCACCCCTCTTGGGCGAAGGCAGCCTGGTTTCTCACGCCCCTCGGCAGGACGCCTGGCGTTCACGATGACCGCGTCTCTCCCTCCGTCTAGGTGGCTCCAGGAAGGAAATCACCGAGCACTGGGAATGGCTCGAGCAGAACCTCCTGCAGACGCTCTCCATCTTTGAAAACGAGAACGACATCACTACGTTTGTGAGAGGGAAAATACAGGTAAGTGCACGCGAACTCCCAGGACCCCCAGGGACAGAGTTCCAATTTCCAGGAAGCCCAGAGCACTGAAGCACCACCCAGCAAGAACCGGGGGGAGCCGCGTCGGCACCTCTCCCTGCCGGCTGACAGCCCTTCGTGTGTGTTCATTTACCCCGTGGAGAGGGCGTTCCTCCCCTACACCTCGGTGCCTGGTTCCTAGGCATAGGGACAGTCTACCAACAACACCCACAACAGCGGTCATTCGCATTCCTTAGCCCCAGGAAGCATCTCGTCCATCCTGTACTCCTGGTGACCTGTACACGATGGCTCGCTCCCAGCCCGTCTTGTACCTGCCCGGCCCCGCTTGTCAGGTTACTGTCTGTGTTAGATTCTTTTTCCTCCCCAGCACTGCTAACTTAAAGTTCTGGCTGTGGAAGAAAGGAGCCTGCTTCCACAAGTCCAAAAAAAAAAAAAAAAAGCCCTTCCTTTTGCATGTCTGCCCCTGTGTTCCTCTCCCAAGTCCCCAGAGCAAGTCAACGCCCTTGTTACCCAGCTGGGCCTTTCTGTTCCTTCTGGGGGGGGCGGGGTGGGGAAACGAGACACACCTCTGCTCGTTTCCCATCGGCGCTTCATTCTTTCCCATAAGGCCTCACATGCGTATATGGAAGTGGACAGTTCCAGGGGTGATAATTCCATTGGGCGGCGGGGGGGGGGGGGGGGGGGGGGAGGGGGAAGGGGGGAGGATGGAGGGCGGGGGCTGGGTGACAGGGAGCCGCTTCCCAACAGCGCTCATGGAATATTCTCCTTGCCACTCGAGGTCCTGCTTCAACTGCTGCTGTCCCAAAGAAAGATCTGTAGAAAGTAACTGAAGCTTAGGAGTGAATGAATGAATGAATGAATGAACAGTAATGGCCCAGAGCCTTTTTTTTGCACCGCTTGCATTACACCCAAAATGTCAGGTTTCATTCTCCTGAAACCAGTTAGGAAACAGGAATTGCTATTAATGCAGTTATGGGGAGAGCATTTTATTCGTGTACGGATAAACAGTTCCTGCCTTTACGGATTGCTGGATAATTAGGAGACCAACAGGTTGTTTGGAGCTGCGCTTAACTTCGATTCGTCATAATTGTAATAATCCGTGGTTGAAGCAATCATAACCCAAATACTGTACATCTTTCTGGATGTCTCTGCATATCGATGATAGCAATCGCCCCCTGTACGTATAATTTGGTGCTTTGCCTTTTTTCCGCCTCGGCCAGCATTGTCTATAGGAGTGTGTAACTTTAGTTGTGACTTCAGTAGCTGAGAGTGATTCTATAATTAATTGTCTTTACTGTTCTCCTTCTAGAGGCCTACGCCTCTAATTAAGCAGGGCACTGATGCAAACAAAAGGTACAGGGACGGCTTTTGTGTGGACCCCTTTTTTCCACAAGTTATATATATAATATCCCCTTTCGGGCTTGTCAATATTCAGGGGGTTTCAGTTTCCTATCTGGGGCTGATTATGAAGCTGAACGTATTTTCTCGGCTTCCTCTGTACGTTACGGGTCCGTGTCCTGGTGGGTATTTAAGTGACTATGACACGCCAACTTAGCCGGATGTGTTGCTTCTCCCGTACTCGCGAGCGCGGTTGCCTGGGGGGGGGGGGGGGGTCCGCGGAGCCCCGAGGGAGGCCGCGTTCCGCCCCTTTGTTGCCTCAGCCTGTGTCCCGGCTGCTGGGTGACGGAAGCTAAGGTGTGTCGTTCTGGACCCGAGCTTTTCCTCAAGGTGGGGGTGTTGGCAGAGCAGGCTTAAGCTGACGCCACCGGCGCGTCCAGGGTAGAATCGCAGGTTCCGAGCGGGGGCAGTGGCCGACGCTTGTAAATCGAACGGCTCTGGATCGGGGAGGGCTGTGGTTCCAGGCCGGTTCAGTCACACCGAGCCCCACCTAGACAGAAAAACCCACGTGTGCTGGTACCGTGGCCCGAGCCAGAGCCCAAAGCAAGGCCCTCTCTCGAAAGTAGCCGGAACGAACCGGGCTCGGGAGCATGGCGAGAGCAGCCGAGCGCCTGCCTACCAGACAAGAAGCCCAGGGTTCAGATTCCAGAATCACTCGAAGAAAACGAAAATCGGGCCCCGCATCACTTTCTTCTGTCGTTTAAACGCGCGTTCTGCGCACGTGGTATTGAGCGGGCTGTTGGACGAGAGTGTGAGCCTAAGTGTGCGTCCGCTAACACCCAAGGTCGGGGGGGATCAGTTCGTTGGTTACACATTACTCCTCACAACCTCCCTCCTTTGCCTCCAGGTTAGCACTCTGCTGCTGATCTGGTTCGGTGGGCCAGGGTCGGCCCTGGCCAGGGACTCGGGGCTCCTTCAGGACACTGGTCACTAAGAACACTGGGGATCCCACTGCTTACCGTGCATTAACGCGCTTTCGCCGTGTTTCTTCTGTGCATTCCTATGTAGTTCTCTGCGTGTAGGTGTGTGGATATATGTACATGTGTTTGTGTGTATGTATGTATGCTTGTATGTGTCTGTGTCTGCATGTATGTGTGTAGGTGTGTGTATACGTTCGTGTGTTTGTGTATGGATGTATGCTTGTGTGTCTGTGTACGTGTGTGTATGCGCGTGTGTGTGAGTGCATAGGTGTGTGCGCGTGCATTTGTCTTCCCCTGGCACCCACGCTGCCCTCCTCTGGCGTGACGGAGCAGGACAGCAACTTTCAACTTCGCTTCCTAAGAATTGCCAACTCCTCACCGTTTCACGGCTGGAAATCCCCGACTCTGAATCATCGTACAACACGAGGTGAAGCGCGGCCCTTTAGAGACATAGTCATTTGGAAAGACAACCTAGTTCCTTTTAAGAATGCCTTGTGGGCGCTAGATACTGGTGAAACATGTTCAAGATGCTCTCCTGAGCCAAGCACCCACGGCTCAGGCCTGCGGTTCCAGCTACTCTGGAGGCTGAGATCTGAGAACCTCGATGGGAAGCCAGCCTGGGCAGACAGATCTGAGACACGCGCATCTCCGGTTAACCCGCAAGAAAGCCAGAAGCACGGCTGTGACCCAAGTGGTAGAGCATGAGAAAAAAAATCACAGTGAAGACTAGAAAGACCCGAGTTCGAGCCCCAGGACTAGCACCACACACACAGACACAGAGTCATGTTTTCTGGAACTTGCTTGGTGGTAGAAGGGCATGTCAACGGCATTTTCCACCAACACAGAAATGAAGAGAGCACGGAAGGACAGATGCTCTCGTTCAGGCTGCTGAGTGGGGCAGGTAGAGGTGGGCGCGGTTCGATGGAGAGGACCAGCCGGCGCTCCGTGGGAGCTGTGAGTGGGAATGCCGTCCTCGGATCTCTGTTTTAGAAAGGTGCCACACAGAATCCGCGTGCGTGTGGAAGGGATCTTGGTGGGAGGCCAAGCAGGAGACGGCTGCCGTGATTGATGGACTGTGTAGGGGCCTCGGCGTGGTCTCCGGCTACGAGAGTAGATTGAAGTCTCATCACCCGGTGATGTGAACAGCAACTCCGACGGGCCCTTCCCGCTGCTGCTTGTATTTTTACGTTTAAGTAGAAGTCAATTATGACGCGGGCTGGGGAAGACTGATTCTGCCGCTCTCGTGTTCCCAAACGGCCGGCAGCAACAGGAAGGTGTGGCGGGGGAAGAAGATGCGGCCAACGGTGTTGAGACATAATGCAGAGACTCAGCCACGCTGGGTGAGGAGAAAAGAGGCCCTTCTTAGGAGAAGGTTCGCAAGTTGGTGCGCATGGGTGAAACCAGACTTTGGGGCTTGGTAGAACTCAGAAAAGAGTCTCCTTCTAGATACTAAGTTGGCAAAGTGGCAGGATCTCAGGCACAAAGGTAGGAAAGTTCAGAGATGACATGGTCAGGGCCCAAGCGCGCCTCACGGGCTGGCAAGGCTGTGGTCCTTTCTCGAACAAAGGGGGCAGGGTTGGTTGGATCCAAAAGAGTCATGATCTAGGATCTTGGACAGGCACAGATAAGAACCTACATGGATTGTGTGTGTGTGTGTGTGTGTGTGTGTGTGTGTGTGTGTGTGTGCCAGTGGTAGGGTTTGAACTCAAAGCCCAGGCACTATCCCTTAGTTTTTTCACTCAAGGCTGGCCCTCTGCCACTTGATCTACTTCTGGTTTTTCCTTTGATCGCCCCTGGCTTGTTAGTGGTTAGTTGGAGATAAGGGTTTCAAAGACTTTTCTGTCAGGATTGGCTTTGACCCACGACCCTCGGGTCTCAGCGTCCTGAGGAGCTAGGATTACAGGCCCGAGCCCCCCGCCCCTGGCTGCTCATGGTGTCCTTTACACATCGCTGGCCTCAGAGCTTCTTGCTTGCTTTCCAGTAGGCACAGCTTGAGTCATATTAACACGGGTTGTGATCTGCTTGCATTTTATCCCCGACTAGGGCATCATTGCAGAATACAACAAAATCAACGACGTGAAGGAAGACGATGACACGGAGAAGTTTAAGGAAGCCATCGTGAAGTTCCACCGGCTGTTTGGGATGCCTGAGGAGGAGAAACTTGTCAACTATTACTCTTGTAGCTACTGGAAGGGGAAGGTCCCCCGGCAGGGCTGGATGTACCTCAGCATCAACCACCTGTGCTTCTATTCTTTCCTGATGGGGAGAGAAGGTGAGTCACCCGGAATTGCCCCGAGGGGCTTCGTGAAGTCTTCCTGGGCCTTCCCTGCATTCCTAAACCAGACCAAAACAGCCAACCGTACGTTGTAAGTGGCTGAGTCCGCGCTACCTTTCTTTAAATTAAATTTTATTGACAAGGTGTTGCGCAAAGGGTATAGTTACATAATAAGACGGTGAATACCTTTCTTATGCTATCTTACACCCTCATTTTTCTTCCCCTTCCCTAGATCTGGTAGGCATATATACAACATCCAGGGTACCAAAATCATACACAGTAACCACGTGGGGTACGCCGCAGCCATGCTTTAACAAGTGCATTTAATTCAGCTTTTGTAAAGAAACTGATCATTAAGGAAGGTTATTAAGATTCACTTACCCAAGTACTGGTGAAGCACGCCTGTTATCTGTAATCCTAGCTACTCAGGAGGCTGAGGCCTGAGGACTGTGGTTGAAGCCACTCGGAGAGCTGTCTAGTCTGATGAGACTCTGATCTCCGACTAACCATCCAAAAGCCGGGAGGCGGGGTGTGGCCTAAGAGCTAGGGAGCCGGCCTGGAGCGGAAAAGTCCAGTGGAGCCGTGGGAGGCGTTGGGTGGGACTGGGGATCCGGAAAGGTCTTTCGGAGGCAGGTCCTCACCAGCCCCGTCCCTGCGCTCAGCCAAGCTGGTGGTACGGTGGGTGGACATCACGCAGCTGGAGAAGAACGCCACGCTGCTGCTGCCCGACGTGATCAAAGTGAGCACGCGGTCCAGCGAGCACTTCTTCTCCGTGTTCCTCAACATCAACGAGACCTTCAAGCTCATGGAGCAGCTGGCCAACATCGCCATGCGGCAGCTCCTCGACAACGAGGGCTTCGAGCAGGACCGCTCCCTGCCCAAGCTGAAGAAGAAGTCTCCCAAGAAAGTGTCCGCGCTCAAACGGTGAGGGCCCCAGACGCGGCGTCTTGTTCAGGGGGACGTCTGGCCAGTTGGGGTGTCTGCCTGCGTTTGTGAGGTCCCCGAGTGGCTCTGGTATATATATATGTGGTGCTGAGGACTCGAACCCAGGGCTTCATGTATGCAAGGCAAGCACTCTTGCCACTAGGCCATATCCCCAGCCCTCGTTGGTGTTTTTTTTGTTTTGTCAGTCACGGGGCTTGAACTCAGGACCTGAGCGCTGTCCCTGAGCTCCTTTAGGCTCAAGGCTAGAACGCTACCACTTTGAGCCACAACACCACTTCTGGTTTTCTGGTGGTTCACTGGAGATAGGAGTCCCACAGATCTTCCGCCCGGGCTGGCTTTGAACCACGTCCTTAGGTCTTAGCTTCCGGAGCAGTTAGAATTGCAGGCGTGAGCCACCAGTGCCTGGCTTTGGGAATGTTTTTGTTGTTGTTGTTGTTGTTTGGTTTTGTTGTTTTACCAGGAATGTCCTTAACCATAACCTTTACAGATATTACTTGGAAAGTAGCTACCTAACAGCCCTAAATACATGTAAAATTATTTCACTGTGCTTTCAGATTATCAGGTTGTTACAACACCAGTGTAAATTAAGGGGAGAGAGAGAGGAGAGACTAGAAAGATCAAGAAGGGATGGTGGGGTCAGGCCCCTCTGCTGCCGCAGTCCTTAGAAGCTGTCGCGATGTTTCTTGTGTGGGTAAATCCTAGTCACTGCCTTCCAGTGACCTCGATGCCCGGGCCAAGAGCGAGCGGTACCGCGCCCTGTTCCGGCTGCCCAAGGACGAGAAGCTAGATGGCCACACCGACTGCACCCTGTGGACGCCGTTTAACAAAAGGCATATTCTGGGCCAGATGTTCGTCTCCACCAACTACATCTGCTTCACCAGCAAGGAGGAAAACCTGTGCAGCCTCATCATCCCACTCCGGGAGGTGAGCCTCCCGTGACCTCGGGCAGCAGCCATGTTCCGCTCACAACATTTTCCTCTGTGGAATATGGTTGGGGCAGGTGGGGGGGGGGGGTGGGAAGTTCCTGTTGTTATTTTGATGGATTGTTTTGTGCCAGTCCTGAGGCTCGAACTCGGGGTCTATAACCATAACCCTCAGATCTCAGCCTCCTTGGGTAGTGAAGGCAGCCAGTGCCTGGCTTGGGCATGGTTTTTTTTTTACCCAGAAGGGAACGGGTTGGCGTTTGAGCGTCAGGGAGCGTGGGCCGTTCCGAAGTGAACCCCTGCAGCCCTTTCTTTTGTCCCCTCAGCGGTGGCTGCAGACTGTGGACCCCTCACCCTTGTCAGTCCTCAGGGATTATGAGGTGTAAGGTCAGGGACGAGCGCTTTGGAG
The DNA here is from genome assembly GCF_023159225.1 of Perognathus longimembris pacificus. Lineage (NCBI taxonomy): Eukaryota > Metazoa > Chordata > Mammalia > Rodentia > Heteromyidae > Perognathus > Perognathus longimembris. Next base: position 31,551,530 of record NC_063184.1, read on the forward strand.
AGAGAACTGTGTGTCCCGCCACCTAAGAGGAAAGGCCACGACAAGCCACGCAGGAGGGACCCCTGCTCGGCTGCCTGTAGAAGGGGGGGGGGCCTCTGCGTCCACGTCAGGGAGCCCGCGGGGGGGGGGGGTGGAGGGCCAGCAGATTCCTATTCCCAGGTCGTCTTTCTGCTCGCCGTGTTCTCCTAGTAGGGCTGGGACCCGCCCGTCGTCTCTCAGGATAAATGGGGAGAAGGCCAGTATGTGGCCATCTCGTTTAGAATGTAGCCTGTTAAACGGGGTGCTGGTGGCTCACGCCTGTATTCGCTAGTCGGGAGGCTGAGGTCCGAAGATCACGGTTCAGGGCCAGCCTGGCAGAAAAAAAAAATCTACATGATTCCAACTCTAATTAACCAAAAGGGAAAAAAATAACTGGACTGGAAGTGTGGCTTCCGTGGTAGAGTGCCGGCTCTGAGCGACAACCAAGGAGACAGCGGGGGGTTCTGTGTAAGGCTTGCTTTGAGGAAGCGAGAAAATGGTTCTAATGCGTTGGTCCTTGCTGCTTCCGTGGATGAAAATCCTATTTATAAAGCATCCCTATCTGTCTCCAGTTCAGAACAGATGCTACTTTGCTTCTTTTCTCCCACTGTAATAGACGTCAGTTGGTGCACTGGTACACACACACACACACATTGACACACACACGCACGCACGCGCACAGAGTCTGCTAGGACAGATAGGGTTGCAGTTAGGCGTGCAGCTCACATCATGTCTGCTCAGGAAAACTCTGAAAACTCTGGATGAAAACCCCTGGCGTGTAAGTGAAGCAATGGACAGATGGGTGGGATTTTGAAAACCACGCCAACAGTAAGCTTAGTTAAAGGAACCAGCACTGTGAATGTTTTTCTGTGTTTCTGGGTGAGGTAGCAGCTCAGAGTCTTCTATGGCGCCATGAAACGTTAAGGAAAATCAAAGAACGCCTATCGTGATTTCCGGGTCTGGGCGCTATCCACATTTGGGGCCAGGGCTGTTGTCCGGGGACTGCCCAGCACCCTGTAGGACATCTAGCCTCCTGGCCTGTGCTACTCCATGGATGTCACCCTGACTGTAATAGTGACAGCCCCAAACACATCCAGATGTTGCAGAATTCCTGCAGGACTGAAACTGGGGGCAAAGCCACCACCGTGTAGAACCACTGATTAGGGAAACAAAAAAAACCCACCAGGTAATTGTAATTTCTGGCCCACAGTCCTGCTTGGTTTGTTGTGAGCTGTCTTATTGTACGGGAACCGAGTCGAGGAGTCTCTTTCTGGCTGAGTCAAACACGGGCCGTCCCTCGGAGGGAAGAGCGCACGGTTGCCGCGCGTTGGCCCTTCCTGACACGCGCGCTCTGTTTCTCTCGCGCGTCTCAGGTGACGATCGTGGAAAAGGCCGACAGCTCCAGTGTCCTCCCGAGCCCTCTGTCCATCAGCACCCGGAACAGGATGACCTTCCTCTTCGCCAACTTGAAGGACAGGGACTTCTTAGTGCAGAGGATCTCGGATTTCCTGCAGCAGACCACGTCCAGGATTTACTTAGACAGAGAGTTTGTGGGGAGCTACTACAGTTCCGATGACGAGGTGCGCCGAAGACGCCGGACAGGCGGTGGCGACGGTGTCTTAGTCTCTTCCTGAGAGACTTCCTCTCTCCCTTCGTCCTTTGGGTTGGTTGTCCAGTTTTGCAGCTGAGTGAGCATACGCCATTCATTTCCCTGAGACCCGGAGCGGTGTGCCCACACAATCCCGTTTAAATCCCGGGGAGCGTGCATTTGAAACCAGAGAGCCAAAGGCACGGTCAGGATCCTCCCTGTGACCCGAGCCTCCGTCTCAGAGTGGAAGGGATCGTTAAATGACTTGTCCTGACTCTCTAGCAGATGACTCCCGTCCCTACAGCCACACCGGCGAGTCTCTAATCTCAAATCCGGCACCGCGATGTTGAGTTTTCTCAGTGGTGAAATTCACATTAGGTCTGGGTTGAAACCCAATCGATGCGGGCATCGATCCTGGGAGCACCGAGAAGGGACACGGCTTGCCGACCCGGCAGGGCAGGTCACCCCAGTTAAAGCCTGCGTAGGGGTAGTGAGCCAGGGCGACTGTCCGTCCGCCTGCTCGGGGAGGCAGCAGAAACCAGAGCAGCCGGACGGTCCCCAGAGGTCCCGATTCAGCAGTGGCAGCGTCGCCTGTACGTCAATCAGAGAGACGGGCGGCCATCCACTGTGTGGCGTCTCAAACACAAAGCAGATCCAGTCTGACCATCAGCGCCACGGCGTGCGGCCCGTGCCACTGCCGAATCGTCTCTGACAGTGATCGCTGGCTTCTCCCGGTTACCCCCATAGCGGGAGCCACGGGGCGTCGCTCCGGACGGCCCGAGCCCTAGCGCCCCGATTCTTCCAGCCGGCCCCCCCTCTTCTGTGCCCGCAGGTGTACTCGCGGCCGAGCAGCCTCGTGTCCTGCAGCCCCCAGAGAAGCAGCAGCTCCGACACCGACGGCGAGCGCCCCTTCAACCTCAACGGCAACAGCGTGCCCACCGCCACGCAGACGCTGATGACCATGTACCGGCGCCGGTCCCCCGAGGAGTTCAACCCCAAGCTGGTGCGCGCCGCTGGCTCCCCCCACCCCCACCCCCACCCCCCCCCCACCCCCCGGCCTTCCCTGTGTCAGAACCAACGCCCGTGAGGGCAAGATATTCGCTCCTCTGTTGATTTATTTTACTTTTTTCTGCCCCAGGCTGACATTCTACCCTTGGAGCCGTATCTCCACTTCTGGATTTTTTTTTAATTTATTTTTATTTTACTGGTTAAATAGAGATAAGAGCCCCATGGACTTCTCTAGCCGTGATCCTCAAACCTCAGCTCGCGATCCTCAGATCTCAGCTCCCTGAGTAGCTAGGATCACAGGTAGACATGAGTCTCCAGGGCCCCGCTATGACAGTGTTTAAATAGTCATAAACCCATGAATGGTTACGAAACTTTTCCTGGTGGAGATGTATTTCCTTAAGAAAAGGGGAAGTAATTCTTTTTTTTTTTCTTTGTCAGTCATGTGGCTTGAACTCAGGGACCGGGCGCTGTCCCTGGGCTCTTTTGCTCCAGGGTAGTACTCTTATCACTTTGAGCCACAGCGGCTGCTTCTGGTTTTCTGGTGGTCAGCTGGAGATGAGGACCTCCCACACTGTTCAGCGTGGGCCGGCTTTGAACCGCAATCCTCGGATCTCAGCCTGCTGAGTAGCTAGGATTACAGGCGTGAGCCGCCAGCCCCAGCTTGGGGAAGTAATTTTTATCTCCATAGGCCATAGGTGTTTTAGAGTTACTTGATGGAAAGCGACAGGCATTACAAGGGGGTGTAGGTGACCTTTTTTTTTTTTTTTGTCTTTGGGGGGATTTTAACTACTTGGGAAATCAATCAACAGGTAAGGACAAGAGTTCTCAGCCCGTGCTTCAAAAGCATTATTTCACTCTCGTCTAGGGCTGTGGACATAAACCACAAATCCACTTGGCCTTTGACTGCCTCATCTCCAGTAAGCATCTCACATGACCCAGGCAAGCGTGTGAAATCTGAATCCCGTGCTCGCACGAGCTCTGCCTGGAGCCTCGCCCTCCCTCCTCCCCCAGGGAGACGGTCCTCGCCTTCCGCCGCCGCGCTCTCCATCCTGCCGGGACTTGTGGACAGAGTGGTGTTTCACTGTCTTGCAGGCCAAAGAGTTTCTGAAGGAGCAGGCCTGGAAGATTCACTTTGCGGAGTACGGGCAGGGGATCTGCATGTACCGCACGGAGAAAACCCGGGAGCTGGTGCTGAAGGGCATCCCGGAGAGCATGCGCGGAGAGCTGTGGCTGTTGCTGTCAGGTCTGTCCAGCCCCCGGGGGCCACGGGGCCACCATCTGCCTCCCTCCCTCCCTCCACCACCGCCGCCACCGTGCATCCGGGCTCTTCCCAGCAGTCAGAGCTTCCGCTTCGGGACCCGAGTGCGGAAGTCTCCAGTGAGGCTGTGTGGGGTCAGAGTCTGGAGTGAGACCGCGCAGGGCTTTATGTGCGGGGAAGCTTATTTTCCCTGGCTATGCCGCCCTCATTGAGCGTGGCCCGGGGCCCATTGTCGGAGCCTCCATCAGACCGGGGAGATGCAAGGACATGGAGGACTCACGCAGAACCTTGCCCTTGATGGTTCCTTTTGGGTTTGAGGTCTTTGGTCAACTCTGGAGCTGCGGAGGCGGCTGCCTGTGTTACACCTTGAACACTTAGACAGCAGTTCCTCCTTACCTTGGAGGATCCATTCCCACACTTCAGGTGCCTGAAAACACAGATGGTACCGAACCCTTCACATATTGGGTGGTATTGGGTCTTGAACTCAGGGCACTGTCATGTAGCTCTTCAGCTCAAGGCTAGAGCTCTACCACTGAAGCCACAGTTCCACTTCCGGCTTGTTGTTGGTTAATTGGAGACTATATAGTCTTACAGACTCTCCTTCCCTGAGCTGGCTCCAAACCATGACCCTCAGATCTCAGCCAGAGTAGCTAGGATTACAGGCATGAGCTACTGGTACCCAGAAAGTTTTGCTTAAACATACGTAAATACTATGATAAAGTAGGTACCATAAGATGTTAACAAACAACTCACAATAAAACACTATTAGCAATATACTGTAATAGTTACTTAAAACATGTGAATTACTTATTTCTGGAATTCTCCGTCTTAACATTTCACCTGCCACTACTTCTGGCCATTCCAGAACAGCCAGTGTACACCAAGGGCCTTTTATCTTCTAAAGCAGAGCATTCCTCTGGATTTCACTGGCTTGACTTCAACATACAAATCACCTGAACTCCCTGACTAGAAGTCTAAAATGTAAACATTCTAAATAAGCTTAAGTGGATACTTTCATTTGGATCCAAAATAATAGTCTAACACGAGTATCATTTTTAAATAAAATTTAAAAATGATATTAACATTGAAAAAAATAACTGCTAGGATTAGCAGAAATCCTTAAAACCTTGGCGGCTCTTCTCTAAAAGTATATATGAATGGGAAAGTTGCCCATAATTATGAAGGGGGAGAGGGACAAATCTGAAAAAACAAACAAACTTTTTACCTATTTCGTGTGGACCTGATTTAATTTCTAGTCACTTACTCATCTTGCTTTTCATTTTCCCCAGTCAACCATCCAAGCGTCCTCATTTAGGAGCCCAAATCTGAGTCAAATTATCCGTAATTACAAATCAAGCCCAGGCCGATCATTAGTCTACAGTCTTCCCTTGTGGTCCTTGTGTTGGATGTGCTGGTCACCTCGACAACCAGATTCCCATCCCTGGCAGCAAATGCGAAAGTTCGTTTCATCTTCCTGACTCCGAGGAGGAGTTATTCATAGTTACATTCTACGTGAAAACGTTTGAATGTTGAATCTGTTGTGTCTCTCCCAGGTGCCATTAATGAAAAGGCCACCCATCCCGGCTACTACGAGGACCTCGTGGAAAAGTCCATGGGGAAATACAATCTTGCCACCGAGGAGATCGAGAGGGACTTACACCGCTCCCTTCCCGAGCACCCCGCTTTCCAGAATGAAATGGGGATCGCCGCTCTGAGGAGAGTTCTCACGGCGTACGCGTTCCGCAACCCCAACATCGGGTACTGTCAGGTAAGCGTCACGTGGAGTTTATGCCCGAAGAGAATGAAAGCTTCTTCTGTCTCATTAGACGGTGGCATCGGCATTGTGGGCGAGGTTCTCAAGGGGCCTGGCCTGTGCTTTGAGGGCCTATGGTGCTAGCCCTGCCCCCACGCTCCAGATAACCTCAGGATAACCCTTCGATAGCCTGTGTGGCTTGCAATCCTCTCTAGACCTTGATGACCCCAGAGAGGCAAAATCTCCCTGGGTGGAGAACTTCTACAACTACCTACAAATCAGTTCTTGCATTGGACAGTTTGGAAAACCGCAAGGCAGTGTGACCTCTGAGAGGCCTTCCTTGACCTTCCAACGGAAGCTGAAGTCCTACCTCAACACACACGCACACATGCACACGAACACACGCACACACATAATACAACACGCACGCACAGCCGCACTTCCACATGTGCACACACACTCCCACACGTGCACGGTACACACACGAACACACACTCCTCCCGGTACCCTATCGTTTTATCTTTTTGATAGTATTGAATCTAATCATGCCCCCCAGATCAGTTAATTAACCCTTCCCTCTTTTTTTTTCTGTTGGGTGCCAGCATTAAGCCCCGTGAGGCTTGTCGCCTGGGTGGCCCTGCCCCCTGACACCTAGTCTAGGCTTGTCACACAGGGGAGCCTTGAAACCCCTGTCTTGACTGAATGCCCAAGGACCTGACTGTGACCATAATCACAAACTAGAGGCAGCAGGTTCATTCTCAATTGGAATTTTAATAATAATGATTTTCCTTAGGGATTAAGACTTTTAAGAAAGGCTCTATTAGAACAAGGTACCTTGTTTGGTCTCATTTTCTTTTCTTTAATAACTTATATGGCAGAAATCTGACGGGACCATTATTGCTTTCTAGAAGGTCAGGAGAAATACGGAGCTACTTGTAGTAGAACAGAATTCATATTTACTTTTTGATCCTCCTATTTTAATTAAGAGGCCTCTTAAAGTAGTAGTTCTGAGTTACCCAATAATATCTTTTAATAAAGTAAGGCTGCTTTAGAGTCTAAATCGCCGTTACTCACTAGGGTCACCATTACCCAGACTGGGATACCCGGGGGGCCGCCTCAACAGTGAAAGCTGTCTTTGTTCTCTGCGGAGAGCCTGGAGCCCCGTGTACTTGGTTATAGAAAACATTTCTGGAAGGTTAAACGGGAAATCTTTACCTCACTGAGTTAAGGATTAAGATGAGGGAGAGGTGTGAGCCCACTGGCTGGGGCTTTGGAAGCAAGGACTCTACCTGTGCATGTTGGGGCTGAGCGGCTGCCCAGAAGGCATCTCCGCAGTCATCCACCCACAACAGGGGGCTTCAAAGCCGCCGTCAGCAAAACCAAACCCAGCACAGAGAGAGCCACGTGGCCTACGAAGTTGCCAGCACAGATCAGAACCCCTGAGTGATCCCTGAGGTCGAAGCCGGTCTGTATTTCAACTCGACGGCATTCTCTCTCGGTCCCCTAGGCCATGAATATCGTCACTTCTGTGCTGCTGCTTTATGCCAAAGAGGAGGAGGCCTTCTGGCTGCTGGTGGCTTTGTGCGAGCGCATGCTGCCCGATTACTACAACACCAGAGTCGTGGGTATGTGGGGTGGCGACTGTGTCTCAGCAGGGAGAAGGTTCTAGAGCAGGCCAGCCTCCCCCGGCCCGCCCTCCGGTCCCGAGGGCGGGGGCTAAGCCGCTGTGGTTGCGTGTGGCCCGCGCAGGTGCACTGGTGGACCAGGGCGTCTTCGAGGAGCTGGCCCGAGACTACGTGCCGCAGCTGTACGACTGCATGCAGGACCTGGGCGTCATCTCCACCATCTCGCTGTCCTGGTTCCTCACCCTCTTCCTTAGCGTGATGCCCTTCGAGAGCGCCGTGGTGGTGGTGGATTGTTTCTTCTATGAAGGAATCAAGGTCATCTTCCAGCTGGCCCTGGCCGTGCTGGACGCCAACGTGGACAAACTACTGGGCTGCAAGGATGATGGCGAGGCCATGACGGTGCTGGGCAGGTAAGCGCCGAGCCCCTGGAGGTCCTTCATTCTCGAGTGTAGAGTGCACAGCGGGAATGGTCCATCTCCAGTGACCCCCCCCCCGTTCGTCTTCCCCCAGGTATTTGGACAGCGTGACCAACAAGGACAGCACGCTGCCGCCCATCCCGCACCTGCATTCCCTGCTCAGCGACGACGTGGAGCCCTACCCCGCCGTGGACATCTTCAGGCTCATCGGCACGTCCTACGAGGTGGGTCTTCCCTCTCCGCCCCCCTCCCGCCCCGGAGGTGGCCGAGAGTTCAGCTTCACTGGCGGCCCCACCTGTGGGAACATTGCCAGCCTGTCTGAGCCGCCGTGCGCCATCCTTATGCAATGGTGGGGAAACTCGGGGCATGCACAGAGGGAGGCCCCCTGTCTTTCTGCTTCCAAGATGGCGCCTTGAAGGCCTGTGTTTTCCCATTGGGAGGAGAAAGCCCACGTGCTTACACATCCGAAGAAAGAATCCGAAGTCAGAGCCCTCCGGACCTCCCTTCCACTCCCGAGGCCCACCTCCTAGCACCGTTGCATGGAGGACTCTGTTTGACAGGGGATAAAAATACCCAAGCCGTCGCTTTACCTGCTGACTTGCACCCTGTGAGAACTGACAGTCATGGCTGTGCCCAGCTCCAAGTTGAGAGCTTGCAAACATCTATGCCGGGGCTGGCTTTGAATTGCAGTCCTCCCAATCTTGGCCTCCTTAAAACTACAATTACAGTCATGAACGTCGGGCACCTGTCTCCTCTCGTAGTTCTCGATACTTAGCTCCATAGACATATAGAAATGACACTGGGATGCCTACTGAGCCCGCCACGCTTTCTCCGAGCATTTTGGGGTTCTAGGAGCGGTGATCCGGCAGCATGCTGAAGCAACGATAGCGAGGTGGAGGGCAAGGCAGAAAGTAGCCCCCAGTCAAAAGCTAAAACGGCACCAGGTACCCGTGTCTCACACCTGTAATCCTAGCTCTTCAAGGGGCTGAGAGTTGAGAAGAAAGCTTTGAAACCAGCCTGCACAGAAACAACTATGGGATTCTTATCTCTAATGAACCAGCATAAAGCTAGAAGTACCGGTATGGCTTAAGCTGGTGGAGCACCAGGCATGAGTGAAAAAGCTAACTGAAGGCACGAGGCCCTAAGTTCAAGTCCCAGGGCTGTCTCACACACACACACACACACACACACACACACACACACACACACACAGTCATACATGTGTGCCTTTAACTCTTTGTGGGAGAAAGAGTAGTAATTACATTTTTAATTTTCATTGAGACACCATGTTTAGTTCCATTCCATTTAGGAGTCATATAAGTGATACATAAGGATTGTAGAAATTGTAGATAAGTCTGACAGAAAAAATAAATGGCATCCTATGAATATTTCACTACATTTCCATCAATTATATATTACTTTTACAGGATGCACTTATAAACATAAGAGCCCACCAAATACTGCTCTTTGTACCATGTATTTCTTCGAAAACACACCACAAGAATTCTCTAATACGTTAAATATTCGAAAGGCACGACCTTAGTAAATATTTTTTGTAGCATGCTTTTTTTTTTTTTTTTTTTTTTTTTTTTTTTTTTTTGCCAGTCCTGGGCCTTGGACTCAGGGCCTGAGCACTGTCCCTGGCTTCTTCCTGCTCAAGGCTAGCACTCTGCCACTTGAGCCACAGCGCCGCTTCTGGCCATTTTCTGTATATGTGGTGCTGGGGAATCGAACCTAGGGCCTCGTGTATCCGAGGCAGGCACTCTTGCCGCTAGGCTATATCCCCAGCCCTGTAGCATGCTTTTTAATGAGTTAGCAGCAACACCCATTTAACTGATGCCATTTTATTTGGCCACTTAATTTTGTTTCTTTCAAATTTCTATTATTATATAGCTCTAGGATATCCTTATACACAAACAGCACATCCCCAACTGTTTTCCTGGGATTTCAGAAGTGAATTTGTAGCAATAGCTCAAGGCATATAAATGATGTCAGAGCTGGTGGTCCTCACACCGTCTGGTTTCTGTAAAGACTGTCCAGATTTACATTTCCACCATCAGAGGTTGAGCGAGCGCCACTGTTCTGCTGGGTATATATTGCCACAGCATTTGTAATCCCAGAACTCGGGAAGGAGAAGCAGAAGAATTGGGAGATTTGATGGGCCAGCCTGGGCTGTGACCTCCCCCCTCCCCCCCCCCGCCCCCCAAACCCATCTGAACTGCAAAGCAAGACTGGGTCTCAAAAGCCAGACACAAACAAACATCAGTTTCACCTCACTGTCTTCAGCACGGGTCAATATCACTATGCATTTGAAAAACTTTTGCCTAGCCCTCTTATCAGAAATGGTGAATGGTTTCATTTTCCTTCAGGAACAGCAACGACTAAACCCATAAGGCCGTAGGCAGTCCTTCATGAGGTCTGTGGATTCTTTTCCTAAAGACATCTCTTGAAACTTCCCTGGTGAGGGAATTCGGAACCAAAGCCATACAGCTTGGGCCGCGCTGCCTCCGCCCTGTGCTTGGCAGCAGGTCGGGGAGCCTGGCGCTGGGGCTGGAACGTCGCCCATCTGTGCTGCAGAGACAAGGCGGAGGCTGGCATCCCTTTGCTTCCTGTCCGGCTGGGCCTCGTGGTGGGCCTGCGGCTGTCCAGCCCCCTGTGTCAGGAGACAGCCGCAGTTCCTTCCTCTCCCTCTGGGAAGGCAGCCTCGTGCTGTAGCGCTACCTTGCCTGGTCCCTGAGCAGGATGCCTGGTTTATGTATTTCTGTTTATTTTTGTTTTATTTTTATTTCTTTGCCGGTCCTGGGGCTTGAACCCGGGGCCTAGGGGCTGTCCCCGAACTGCTTTCTGTTCAAGGCTCTACCACTTGATCCACAGTGGCCCCTCCCGGCTTTTTCTGAGTAGTTGATCGGAGACAAGAGTCGCACAGACTTTGCGGCCCCAGCCGGCTTCGAACCGTGACCCTCAGACCTCAGCTGCTGAGCAGCTCGCGGGCTTGAGCGCCCACACCCGGCGAGGAGGCCTGGTTTCTGAGAGTCACAGTCCCGCTCGCTGCTCCGGAGTCAGCCCGGGAGGCTCTCCTCCGCCGCCATCGGCTTTGCTGTCTCCGTCCTGCCTGCCTGACCTTTAAAAAAGGAAATTTAAGCCAACATTAAAAAAAATACATATGAATTCCCAGGCTCCATTCCAGATCAATTAAACCCGGATGTCTGGCAGGAAGCCCAAGCCTAAGGGTTTGTTTCGAGTTCCCCACGTGGTTGCAAATGCGCAGCGAGGTTGCGGTTCACCGTCCTCCAAGGCCGCTGAGACGGGAGAGCGCAGAGGCCCCGGCCGAGGCGCGGTCCCAGTCACCGCGGGAATGGAGGGGGTGGAGAGCAGGAATTCCTGTCCTGGGCCCGGGGCCCGGGCCTCCCGTGTGTGGATGGAGGATGGGCCCACAGTGTACGTAGAGATGAGGACCCCACTCGGCGATCGATGCCCGCCCGGGTGAAACCTCGCGCCCTGTGAGTCTGGAAAGCGCCCGGTGACAGAATTACGCCCCAGGGGAACCACAAGGTCTCAGCCTGCAAGTGTCCTGTCCAGACCAGGATGTCCCCGCCCCCAGCCCCATCCCAAGAGGGTTTCGTCTTCCAGCAAGAGGCGATGGCCTCGGGTGTGTCTTTGTGGTCGGGGGACCTGTTCCCATGGGTTTAGCCTGAGAAGGGTTGAGTAGGGACAGGAGTGGCTGGTAACCTCTTAGTTATTTTCCTGACAGGAAAATCAGTGGACTGCGGTCGACCGATTTACACCTTCCCAATGCGGGGGTTATATATGTTCACCCTCATGTCTGTCTGTTTCTTCTTTACCTCCTAGGTAGCTGGGATTATAGGCAGATCTCAGCTTCCTGGGCATGAGACTCCAACACCCAATTTACATTCATCCTTTTCATCATCTTGTCACAGTTTAATTTAAACCTCCTTCTTTCTGATAAACTATTAGCTGGAAGAAGCCAAATTTGACTTTGAAATTCCACCGGGCCGCCGAGATGCGTGGTGACTTCCAGGTTATTTATCTGGAGTCCCTGGGTGACGTTCAGACAGCAGCGGAGAATGCGGTCGTGCGACGCTGTATCTTGAGTGTCAAGAACGTCTCCGCCAATCACGGCGCCAACCACGGTTGCAGGTGTTTCTTTTCTCTCACAAGTACCAACATGGCTCCTTTCAGAAATTTGGAACCATCCGGGCCGATTTGATCGAGCAGATGAGGTTCAAGCAGAGGCTGAAAGTGATCCAGACCCTGGAGGACACCACCAAGCGCAATGTGGTAAGTCCCTCCTCTGATCAGCTCCGGGCCTGCGCCCTTCCCAGCCCTGATCCCGTTCTGCTTGCACACAACCCTGCTCAGCAGACCCGAGGGGGCCTCCAGGAGGAAACGAGGCCTTCGGGCTCCTGAGGCTGCGCACTGGCCCCGTTCACTGTTCTTCTCCCTTCCGTAGGTACGGACCATTGTGACGGAAACGTCCTTTACCATTGATGAGCTGGAGGAACTTTACACGCTTTTCAAGGTGCGTTTCAGACTCAACCCATGCCTCCCTGAAGGGATGCAAGTGTTGACTAATTATTCAGCGCGTTCTTGGTTTTTCTGTGAGGTGGTTAGGGGAGAGCATGAACCTCCGCACACATAACCAGTGAGAGGGAGGAGTACAAAACCCTAGTACTTGGCCAGGCATGATGGGGCATGCCTGTAATCCCAGATACTTGGGAGTGGGGGGAGGAGGACTGTGGTAAGAGGCCGGCGTGGTGGTGCACTTCTGTAATCCCAGCTTCATCAAAGGTGTGCATTGCAGGATTATGGTCAAAGGCGAGCCTCTGGTGAAAATGTGAGGCCTTATTTGCAAATAAAGCATAATAGATCTGGAGGCATGGCTCAGGTGATAACAAGCCTGCTAAAGTTTGAGGGCACAGGTTCACACCTCAGTACCACAAGAAGAGAGAGAATGCAGTACACAGCGTAAAAAATAGGCATATTCTTACCACTAAGTGGATGTTTTAGCTCTCCTTCTCTCTGGGCAATATTGTAGCTATTTTCTTGGACTTAAGAAAAACAGGCTATTGCTTTCTAAAGCTCATTAGGACAATGGTTGTCGAGTTCTAAATTCTTCCAGGAATTCTTGTAACTTCTTTGTGTAGCGGTACCGGGGCTTGAACTCAAGCCTGGGTGCTCTTTAGCTTTTCTGCTCAAGGCTTGCACTCTACCTCTTGAGCCACATCTCTACCTTCTGACATGTTTTCTGGTTACTCAGAGGTAAGAGTCTCATAGACTTTTCTGTCAGAAAAAGTCAGGTTTCCTTCATCTGTGGTCCTCAGAGCTCAGCCTCCTGCGTAGCTAGGATTGCAAGTGGGAGACACTGGTACCCTGCTTCTTATAACTTTTAATTTCCTCATGAAGCCCTGGGTTCGATTCCCCAGCACCACATATACAGAAAATGGCCAGAAGTGGCGCTGTGGCTCAGGTGGCAGAGTGCTGTGCTAGCCTTGAGCAAAAAGAAGCCAGGGACAGTGCTCAGGCCCTGAGTCCAAGGCCCAGGACTGGCCAAAAAAAAAAACCAAACTTTTAATTTCCTATAATAAGCTGTAAGAGACTCTTAAGATTATGCCAGTTACCAGAAGCTCATGCCTGTAATCCTAGCTACTCGGGATCTGAGGATGACAGTTCAAAGCCAGCCTGGGCAGCAAAGTCTTCAATAAACTATTCAGGAAAAAAAAAAAAACCCTGGAAGTGATGTCGTGACTTAAGTGGTAGAGTGCTAGCCTTGAGCAAAAAGAAGCTCAAGGATAGTAGTACCTGAAACCTGAGTTCAAGCCCCAGGATCGGCACAAAAAGAAAAGAAAAGATCATGCCTAGCTGGAATAAGGAAAAAAAAGAAAAAAAAGACTAGAAACAATGCACACTTGGCTAAATGTCTGTAGTTTCTATTTTATAACTGAGTCACTCCCATTCTAGATCTCTAATAAGAGAAGACATCAGCAACACAACTCATGTGCATTTCTTTGTTCTAAGGAGTATTGGGTTGTAACTCTCATTAGCGACACCGCTGGTTAAAATGCTGGCGATTGGCAGGGGAAAATAATTAAAGGATGCCTTTGATAACAAGCACCAATCCTATCACCGTCTGCAGTTCACTGTCAGAAATAAATGTGGCTCTTTGGAGCCCAGCAAAGCAAGTACAGGAACACAGGAAGGAACTCGGAGGTCAGGGTTGAATCCCGACCTCGGGGCAGTAATGGCTCCCGCGAAGCCTTTGGCCCGTTGGCCATTAGAGGGCGCCACGACCCTACTCGTGTTTCGCTAGTGTCTGGGAAAGTGCTCTCTCCTAGTAGGTGTGCCCCAAAGCCTGTACTGAATTGATAGATACAGTAGTAATCATCAATCACTGATACGGTATGAGCCCTGAGTCCTTCTGAGGAGACCGGCAGACTGGGGGGCTCCGTTCCGTGGCTCATTAGCCGTGAGGGTCACCTTGCTCACAGATGGGAGGACGGTGGCCCAGCCTCCAGGGACATCTCTTACCCTGTACCAGGTGGCTGCTCACACTTGTGTGTGTGTGAGTACCTACAGGTGTTCACACCTGCAGAGCACATGCAGTTACCGGCTCCAGGTGACTTGTTGGTGCATGAGGATGGAGCCTAAGTTTCGGGGGGGGGGGGGGGCGGGGGGGCAGAGCACCCTGCTTCTCAGGGGGTCAGGGGGAAAGAGCCAGAATGCCGGGGGTCTATACAGCGCCAAGGAGCAACACCACCGTGAACAGACGAGAGAAAGAGCTGTGAGAGTAGCAAGAGGAGGCAGACCCTGGGGGACCCCAAAAGGAGGGAGATCGGGGCAGCTGGAGGTCACTGAGGTCACGCAGCTCTCTGGGACCCTCAGGAACCCGGGGTGTCGTTTGAACCCCAAGATTGTCCTGAAGAAGGCAAGCTTTTCTTACCTTCAGGAAGCCTGTCATGGGGGGGTGACAAACCCGCCTCCCCCAAGTCTCCTGAGCCCCCAAAGGGAAGCGAAGGCTTGATTGGAACCTGGGGTGTCTGGGGCTGTAGAAGGCAAAGTGAAAAAGTCCCAACTCCAGACACTTCCTTGGAGCTTGGGAAAAGTGTGACCCCAGCTCATCCTCACACACCTTTGCTGAGTCCGGATTGTGTGTCAGGACCCCTAAAATGTCAGTGGGTGGTGATTTCACACACACACACACACACACACACACACACACACACAAGGGTAAACTTAAAGAAAATGGTGGGTGGCTCCGCCCGGAGGTAGAGTTGACAGCAAACAGCCCGGGTTCCTTTGTGTTGTTTTTCTTAGACTCAAAGTTGATCCTTCGCTTAAACCTCTGAGCCGCCATTGTCCCCCGGTGACGGTCACCAGGAGCGAGGAAGGCGATCTGTGTGGATTGTGAGGGGGTGATCTATCTGTGTGGATTGTGAGGGGGGTGATCTATCTGTGTGGATTGTGAGGGAGGCCATCTGTGTGGATTGTGAGGGGGGTGATCTATCTGTGTGGATTGTGAGGGAGGTGATCTATCTGTGTGGATTGTGAGGGAGGCGATCTATCTGTGTGGATTGTGAGGGGGGTGATCTGTGTGGATTGTGAGGGGGGTGATCTATCTGTGTGGATTGTGAGGGAGGCGATCTATCTCTGTGGATTGTGAGGGGGGTGATCTATCTGTGTGGATTGTGAGGGGGGTGATCTATCTGTGTGGATTGTGAGGGGGGTGATCTATCTGTGTGGATTGTGAGGGAGGCGATCTATCTGTGTGGATTGTGAGGGAGGTGATCTATCTGTGTGGATTGTGAGGGAGGTGATCTATCTGTGTGGATTGTGAGGGAGGTGATCTATCTGTGTGGATTGTGAGGGAGGTGATCTATCTGTGTGGATTGTGAGGGAGGTGATCTGTGTGGATTGTGAGGAAGGCGATCTGTGTGGATTGTGAGGAAGGCGATCTGTGTGGATTGTGAGGAAGGCGATCTATCTGTGTGGATTGTGAGGGAGGTGATCTATCTGTGTGGATTGTGAGGGGGGTGATCTATCTGTGTGGATTGTGAGGAAGGCTATCATCTGTGTGGATTGTGAGGGGGGTGATCTATCTGTGTGGATTGTGAGGGGGGTGATCTATCTGTGTGGATTGTGAGGGGGGTGATCTATCTGTGTGGATTGTGAGGGGGTGATCTATCTGGATTGTGAGGGAGGTGATCTATCTGGATTGTGAGGGAGGTGATCTATCTGTGTGGATTGTGAGGGAGGAGATCTATCTGTGTGGATTGTGAGGGGGGTGATCTATCTGTGTTGATTGTGAGGAAGGCTATCATCTGTGTGTATTGTGAGGGGGGTGATCTATCTGTGTGGATTGTGAGGGGGGTGATCTATCTGTGTGGATTGTGAGGGAGGTGATCTATCTGTGTGGATTGTGAGGGAGGCTATCATCTGTGTGGATTGTGAGGGAGGCCGTCTGTGTGGATTGTGAGGGAGGCCGTCTGTGTGGATTGTGAGGGAGGCTATCATCTGTGTGGATTGTGAGGGGGGCTATCATCTGTGTGGATTGTGAGGGAGGCGATCTATCTGTGTGGATTGTGAGGGAGGTGATCTATCTGTGTGGATTGTGAGGGGGGCTATCATCTGTGTGAATTGTGAGGGGGGTGATCTATCTGTGTGGATTGTGAGGGGGGGTGATCTATCTGTGTGGATTGTGAGGGAGGCCATCATCTGTGTGGATTGTGAGGGAGGCTATCATCTGTGTGGATTGTGAGGGGGGCGATCTATCTGTGTGGATTGTGAGGGGGGTGATCTGTCTGTGTGGATTGTGAGGGGGGTGATCTATCTGTGTGGATTGTGAGGGAGGCGATCTATCTGTGTGGATTGTGAGGGAGGTGATCTGTCTGTGTGGATTGTGAGGGAGGTGATCTATCTGTGTGGATTGTGAGGAAGGCTATCATCTGTGTGGATTGTGAGGGGGGCAATCTATCTGTGTGGATTGTGAGGGAGGTGAATTATCTGTGTGGATTGTGAGGGGGGTGATCTATCTGTGTGGATTGTGAGAGAGGTGATCTATCTGTGTGGATTGTGAGGGGGGCGATCTATCTGTGTGGATTGTGAGGGGGTGATCTATCTGTGTGGATTGTGAGGGAGGCTATCATCTGTGTGGATTGTGAGGGGGGTGATCTATCTGTGTGGATTGTGAGGGGGGTGATCTATCTGTGTGGATTGTGAGGGAGGCGATCTATCTGTGTGGATTGTGAGGGAGGTGATCTATCTGTGTGGATTGTGAGGAAGGCTATCATCTGTGTGGATTGTGAGGGGGGCAATCTATCTGTGTGGATTGTGAGGGAGGTGATCTATCTGTGTGGATTGTGAGGGAGGTGATCTATCTGTGTGGATTGTGAGGGAGGTGATCTATCTGTGTGGATTGTGAGGGGGGCGATCTATCTGTGTGGATTGTGAGGGAGGCTATCATCTGTGTGGATTGTGAGGGAGGTGATCTATCTGTGTGGATTGTGAGGGATGCGATCTATCTGTGTGGATTGTGAGGGAGGCTATCATCTATGTGGATTGTGAGGGAGGCTATCATCTGTGTGGATTGTGAGGGAGGTGATCTATCTGTGTGGATTGTGAGGGAGGTGATCTATCTGTGTGGATTGTGAGGGAGGTGATCTCTCTGTGTGGATTGTGAGGGAGGTGATCTGTGTGGATTGTGAGGGGGGTGATCTGTGTGGATTGTGAGGGGGTGATCTATCTGTGTGGATTGTGAGGGAGGCGATCTATCTGTGTGGATTGTGAGGGGGGTGATCTATCTGTGTGGATTGTGAGGGAGGCGATCTATCTGTGTGGATTGTGAGGGAGGCGATCTATCTGTGTGGATTGTGAGGGAGGCGATCTATCTGTGTGGATTGTGAGGGAGGTGATCTATCTGTGTGGATTGCGAGGAAGGCTATCATCTGTGTGGATTGTGAGGGGGCAATCTATCTGTGTGGATTGTGAGGGAGGCGATCTATCTGTGTGGATTGTGAGGAAGGCGATCTATCTGTGTGGATTGTGAGGGGGGTGATCTATCTGTGTGGATTGTGAGGGGGGTGATCTATCTGTGTGGATTGTGAGGGGGTGATCTATCTGGATTGTGAGGGAGGTGATCTATCTGGATTGTGAGGGAGGTGATCTATCTGTGTGGATTGTGAGGGAGGTGATCTATCTGTGTGGATTGTGAGGGGGGTGATCTATCTGTGTGGATTGTGAGGAAGGCTATCATCTGTGTGGATTGTGAGGGGGTGATCTATCTGTGTGGATTGTGAGGGGGGTGATCTATCTGTGTGGATTGTGAGGGGGGTGATCTATCTGTGTGGATTGTGAGGAAGGCTATCATCTGTGTGGATTGTGAGGGGGGTGATCTATCTGTGTGGATTGTGAGGGGGGTGATCTATCTGTGTGGATTGTGAGGGGGGTGATCTATCTGTGTGGATTGTGAGGGGGTGATCTATCTGGATTGTGAGGGAGGTGATCTATCTGGATTGTGAGGGAGGTGATCTATCTGTGTGGATTGTGAGGGAGGTGATCTATCTGTGTGGATTGTGAGGGGGGTGATCTATCTGTGTGGATTGTGAGGAAGGCTATCATCTGTGTGGATTGTGAGGGGGGTGATCTATCTGTGTGGATTGTGAGGGGGTGATCTATCTGTGTGGATTGTGAGGGAGGTGATCTATCTGTGTGGATTGTGAGGGAGGCTATCATCTGTGTGGATTGTGAGGGAGGTGATCTATCTGTGTGGATTGTGAGGGGGTGATCTATCTGTGTGGATTGTGAGGGAGGCGATCTATGTGTGTGGATTGTGAGGGAGGTGATCTATCTGTGTGGATTGTGAGGGAGGTGATCTATCTGTGTGGATTGTGAGGAAGGCTATCATCTGTGTGGATTGTGAGGGGGGCCATCTGTGTGGATTGTGAGGGGGGTGATCTATCTGTGTGGATTGTGAGGGAGGCGATCTATCTGTGTGGATTGTGAGGGAGGTGATCTATCTGTGTGGATTGTGAGGGAGGTGATCTATCTGTGTGGATTGTGAGGGGGGCGATCTATCTGTGTGGATTGTGAGGGAGGCTATCATCTGTGTGGATTGTGAGGGAGGCTATCATCTGTGTGGATTGTGAGGGAGGTGATCTATCTGTGTGGATTGTGAGGGGGGTGATCTATCTGTGTGGATTGTGAGGGAGGCTATCATCTGTGTGGATTGTGAGGGAGGCTATCATCTGTGTGGATTGTGAGGGGGGTGATCTATCTGTGTGGATTGTGAGGGGCGTGATCTATCTGTGTGGATTGTGAGGGAGGTGATCTATCTGTGTGGATTGTGAGGGAGGTGATCTATCTGTGTGGATTGTGAGGGGGTGATCTATCTTTGTGGATTGTGAGGGAGGCTATCATCTGTGTGGATTGTGAGGGAGGTGATCTATCTGTGTGGATTGTGAGGGAGGGCGATCTATCTGTGTGGATTGTGAGGGATGCGATCTATCTGTGTGGATTGTGAGGGAGGCTATCATCTATGTGGATTGTGAGGAAGGCTATCTATCATCTGTGTGGATTGTGAGGGAGGTGATCTATCTGTGTGGATTGTGAGGGGGGCCATCTGTGTGGATTGTGAGGGAGGTGATCTATCTGTGTGGATTGTGAGGGAGGCTATCATCTGTGTGAATTGTGAGGGAGGTGATCTATCTGTGTGGATTGTGAGGGAGGCGATCTATCTGTGTGGATTGTGAGGGAGGTGATCTATCTGTGTGGATTGTGAGGGAGGTGATCTATCTGTGTGGATTGTGACGGAGGTGATCTATCTGTGTGGATTGTGAGGGAGGTGATCTATCTGTGTGGATTGTGAGGGAGGCTATCATCTGTGTGGATTGTGAGGGAGGTGATCTATCTGTGTGGATTGTGAGGGAGGCAATCTATCTGTGTGGATTGTGAGGGAGGTGATCTATCTGTGTGGATTGTGAGGGAGGTGATCTATCTGTGTGGATTGTGAGGGGGGCGATCTATCTGTGTGGATTGTGAGGGAGGCTATCATCTGTGTGGATTGTGAGGGAGGCTATCATCTGTGTGGATTGTGAGGGAGGTGATCTATCTGTGTGGATTGTGAGGGGGGTGATCTATCTGTGTGGATTGTGAGGGATGCGATCTATCTGTGTGGATTGTGATGGAGGCTATCATCTATGTGGATTGTGAGGAAGGCTATCTATCATCTGTGTGGATTGTGAGGGAGGTGATCTATCTGTGTGGATTGTGAGGGGGGCCATCTGTGTGGATTGTGAGGGAGGTGATCTATCTGTGTGGATTGTGAGGGAGGCTATCATCTGTGTGGATTGTGAGGGAGGTGATCTATCTGTGTGGATTGTGAGGGAGGCGATCTATCTGTGTGGATTGTGAGGGAGGTGATCTATCTGTGTGGATTGTGAGGGAGGTGATCTATCTGTGTGGATTGTGATGGAGGTGATCTATCTGTGTGGATTGTGAGGGAGGTGATCTATCTGTGTGGATTGTGAGGGAGGCTATCATCTGTGTGGATTGTGAGGGAGGTGATCTATCTGTGTGGATTGTGAGGGAGGCAATCTATCTGTGTGGATTGTGAGGGAGGTGATCTATCTGTGTGGATTGTGAGGGAGGTGATCTATCTGTGTGGATTGTGAGGGGGGCGATCTATCTGTGTGGATTGTGAGGGAGGCTATCATCTGTGTGGATTGTGAGGGAGGCTATCATCTGTGTGGATTGTGAGGGAGGTGATCTATCTGTGTGGATTGTGAGGGGGGTGATCTGTGTGGATTGTGAGGGAGGTGATCTATCTGTGTGGATTGTGAGGGAGGTGATCTATCTGTGTGGATTGTGAGGGGGGTGATCTGTGTGGATTGTGAGGGAGGTGATCTATCTGTGTGGATTGTGAGGGGGGTGATCTATCTGTGTGGATTGTGAGGGGGGTGATCTATCTGTGTGGATTGTGAGGGGGGTGATCTGTGTGGATTGTGAGGGAGGTGATCTATCTGTGTGGATTGTAGCGAGGTGATCTATCTGTGTGGATTGTGAGGGGGTGATCTATCTTTGTGGATTGTGAGGGAGGCTATCATCTGTGTGGATTGTGAGGGAGGTGATCTATCTGTGTGGATTGTGAGGGGGGTGATCTATCTGTGTGGATTGTGAGGGAGGCTATCATCTGTGTGGATTGTGAGGGAGGCTATCATCTGTGTGGATTGTGAGGGAGGTGATCTATCTGTGTGGATTGTGAGGGAGGTGATCTATCTGTGTGGATTGTGAGGGAGGTGATCTATCTGTGTGGATTGTGAGGAAGGCTATCATCTGTGTGGATTGTGAGGGGGGTGATCTATCTGTGTGGATTGTGAGGGAGGTGATCTATCTGTGTGGATTGTGAGGGAGGTGATCTATCTGTGTGGATTGTGAGGGAGGTGATCTATCTGTGTGGATTGTGAGGGAGGCTATCATCTGTGTGGATTGTGAGGGAGGTGATCTATCTGTGTGGATTGTGAGGGAGGCGATCTATCTGTGTGGATTGTGAGGGGGGTGATCTATCTGTGTGGATTGTGAGGAAGGCTATCATCTGTGTGGATTGTGAGGGGGGTGATCTATCTGTGTGGATTGTGAGGGGGTGATCTATCTGTGTGGATTGTGAG
The DNA here is from genome assembly GCF_023159225.1 of Perognathus longimembris pacificus. Classification (NCBI taxonomy): domain Eukaryota; kingdom Metazoa; phylum Chordata; class Mammalia; order Rodentia; family Heteromyidae; genus Perognathus; species Perognathus longimembris. Next base: position 31,572,872 of record NC_063184.1, read on the forward strand.
GGAGGCCATCTGTGTGGATTGTGAGGGAGGCCATCTGTGTGGATTGTGAGGGAGGCCATCTGTGTGGATTGTCTGCTCCCAGTGGTCGGTGGTGGTGAATGCAGCCCGGCGCAGGCCCGCTCTCTGGCCCGGTCCGCTTTCCACTCGCTCCCTCTCTCCTAACCCTTGACCACCATACCCAGTAGTCAGTGATGGCTTCAGACACTGACCTTTACCCTTTTCCTGGGGGTGGGGCTGGAGAAAGGAGAAACACTGGTGGAGGAAGATGGGTTTCTCCCGGGTGGAGTGAGATGTTCTCACCTCACAGCAGGGACTAGAAATAGCATCCACCCGGCCCGCGTGCCTCGGCTCCCCGCCCCCGCCACAGATCCTGGAAATATCTGTGTGGGGGTGGTCGTCCACCCAGGCCTGTCTACTTGTCCATTTGTCTCCGTCGGCTTCAGAGACGGGGTGTGTACCTCTCCTGGAGTCATGTGACCTCCCGAGGAGAGAGGCTGCCTGGTCCAGGACCAGATGGGGAGCTGCCAGCTGACCTCAGATCGCTGCTCTCCTCGCAGTCCTGATTGGTCTAGCGCTATGTGAAAAATGCGTGGTGTAGGAAGACGCTGGAAATCGCGCCTGCCATCCCAGCCACCCAGGAAGCTGAGATCGGAGGGTTGTAGTTCGAATCCAGCCCCGGCAGGGAAGCCCATGAGACTCTTCCCTCCAGTGAACCACCACCAAAGGTAGAGGTGGCTCTGTGGCTCAAGCGGTGGAGCTCCTAGCCTTGAGCATAAAAGGCTCAGGGACAGCGCCCAGGCCCTGAGTTCAAGCCCCAGCACAGGCCCACACATGCCCAAGGAGCACGGGTGTGCAGGCTGTGTTGGCGATCTTCTGGGCGGTGGGGCCTGTGGGGGGCTGGGGTAACCCTCCTGGGTGTTGGTCTGCAGGCGGAACACCTCACCAGCTGCTACTGGGGCGGAAGCAGCCACGCGCTGGACCGGCACGACCCCAGCCTCCCCTACCTGGAGCAGTACCGCATCGACGTGGAGCAGTTCAAGGCCATGTTCGCCCTGCTCTTCCCCTGGGGCTGCGGCGCTCACTCCGACGTGCTGGCCTCCCGCCTGTTCCAGCTGCTGGATGAGAACGGGGACGCCCTCATCAACTTCCGGGAGTTCGTGGCGGGCCTGAGTAAGGACCCTGTCGCTGGATGAGCCGGGTCGGGGGTACAGGGCGGTCACCCCACAATCCTCGGGGCTGCACCCTGTTCTAAACCGATGGCAAGGTCTGCTTTCGGTTAGCGCAGCCCACTCCGTTTCTGTGGGGTCCCCTGCGCCTCATGAAGGGCCCCCCCCCCCCGCCTTGTCTTCACATGAAGGAAAGACAATCAGCAAGCTCGGGCCTCTGTGAGGACACCAGTCCCCCCGGTCACCTCACGGGGGGAGGTGGCCACGGAGACCGCACGGGCACCACGAACATTGAGACCCCAGCACCCCCGCTGCCTCCACATTTCACCTTCCTGTGGGACGTGGCTGAGTAAAAGCCGCTACGTCAGCAACCTGCTGACGATTATGTTTCAGCCAGTCGACATGTGTCTGCTATGAACTGCAACGAGAGGCGTAGCGACTGTGTTGTGCAAGCCAGGATGTTGAAAATGTCTGCCTGCCTGCCTTCCTATCTGCCTGCCTACCTTCCTGTCTGTCTGTCTGCCTTCCTGTCTGTCTGTCTGTCTATCTGCCTGCCTGCCTTCCTATCTGCCTGCCTGCCTTCCTGTCTGTCTGCCTGCCTGCCTTCCTGTCTGCTGCCTGCCTTCCTCTCTGTCTGTCTGTCTGTCTGCCTGTCTGTCTGTCGGTCTGCCTGCCTTCCTGTCTGCCTGTCTGCCTGCCTGCCTGTCTTTCTGTCTGTCTGTCTGTCTGTCTGTCTCAAAAGCTGCTCTTTCTCTTACCCAAGTCTGAAGCACTAAAGGGAGATTCCTTCTAGAATCCTGTCCGGAGATACATTGATTAGGAATTAGCACAGAGGATAGACAGAATAAGAAAAAGGAAAACAACAGAAACCCACGGTGTCACAGGAGAGCATGGAAGGTTCTGGAGAGGCTTGCTCTGTAGGGATGAGCTGCCGAACACCCCTGCCTGGAGAGGGTACTGGGCTTGTCCTGTCTGCCGTTGAAGAGCCCAGCACGGAAGGCGGCTCTGAGCCGTCCAACCGCGTCCAAGCCATGGGTTCTTTAAGAGCTGGAATATTCTCCCCAGAAAGCACACGTGCATGTAAACACACACTTCCACATTTTGTGGGCTTCTTGGACTTTATAGAAGAGCTTTCGCTGGGACCAGATGTCTCCGCTTAGAGCCGTCCAAGAACATGGGCCTAGAGCAGAGACCTTGTAGAGGTGGAGCGGAGGGCTGGCGGGACGTTGGAACGTTCGGCAAGTTAGACGGCCCCTCTTGTCCCTTCCAGCCTGCCTTTCGGACTCCTCATCCCCTTCCTGTTCCAAGTGGAGTTCATCCTCAATCAGGCAGTCTGAGAATATCTACCTACAAAGGGCCTTCCGATTTCAGGAATCCATGTGGAATTTAGAGGGAAAAAGAACGACGGGATTCTTCTGATTGTAGCTCTGACCGTGTGATGTAACGGAAGATCAGGGAGAATCCGTTAGCATCAGCCAGGCGCTCGTGGCTCACGCCTGTAATCCAGGCCGAGCTCTGAAGATCGCAATTCAGAGCCAGCCTGGGCAAGAGAGTGTGCGGCTCTTGTCTCTGATGAATCTCTGGAAAACTGGAAGTGGTCCTGTGGCTCAAAGGGGGTAGAATGCTAGCCCTGAACCAGAGAGCTCAGGGACAGCACCCCGGCCCAGAGTTCAAGCCCCGTGTCTGATTTAAAAAAAAAAAGACTAAAGTGAAGAAACATTTAAGATAACCCAGAAACATCGGGAAAGGGTTTGTAAAACCTCTGGTTTTAGTTCTGAACGCTGGCGTAGGCCCCGTGACCTTTCTCCTTAAGAAGTGCCTGGCTCTGGTCCAAGCGCTTCGTACGTGTTAACACCAGTGTTCCCCCTGCTTCCTGGCATCCAGATGCTGACATCAAGGCTAGAACCTTCCATTATCATCTTGCCTTACAGTGGGGGAGCTGAGGTCCAAAGGGGCCAAGTCCCCGTGACATTTAATAAGCTCTGAGCGTGTCGGGCTGAGAGTCTCTAAAGCAGATCCCTTAACCCTGGTACGGCCGGCCCATGCCTCTTGGTAGGCCAGTGCCTTGGTTCGAGTTGGTGAAAAGTGGACTTTTTGAGAGCGTCACCGGCACCCCCATTCCTCACGTGTCCTTTGTGCCTCCAGGTGCCGCGTGTCACGGGGACCTCACCGAGAAACTCAAACTTCTCTACAAAATGCACGTCCTGCCTGGTAAGCAGCGTGCTGGGCTCAGGGCGTGGCTTGAATTCTCTGGCCCGAGGGCAGCCGGCAGCCTGGTCCCCATAGGCCAGATCACCGACGGCTCCTCTAAGGACCAACGAAGTGGGGGGACTTGCGTGTCTGAGGGCCTGAGGGGTCCGTGTGTGCCCCAGTCACCTGCCTATCTCGGGCAGGAGCCGTGTGGGGAGAAAATAACTCAGCACCCGCCAGAGAGACGCGGAGGTGATTTGGTCACGGGGGGGGGGGGGGCGCTGCGGGAACCAGGCGAGAACGTGCGGAGGGGCGTCCCTGGGCGAGGCTTGGGGAGCTGCTCTCGCCTCCGCAGGAGCCCGGGGGGGGGGGGAGCAGTCCCGGCGAGGGTTCGGGTGCCATGTTAAGCAAGGCTGGGCGAGATCGGCACTTACTCCGGACATTGTCTTTGTGGCGTGCGAGGCCCGAAATCTGGCTTATGAACAATGATCCCAGACGTCCCAGGAAGTTCTCCACGGAAAGGGAAGAGTGAAGGGACCCTTGGGTGTGGGGAAGAGGAGAAGGAGGGAGAAGGGAGAGGGGAGACGGAGGGGGAGGAGGGGGAGGGGAGGGACCCACCGTGCTCAAGCTGATGCCCTCCGGGGGGACGGATACGGCCACCACACATTTCTAACTGTGTGTTTGCCTTTGCCGGCCACGTGCACGAGTAGTTGGGACACAGTTCCATTGAGCAAAGGTGCTACCCGTGTGGCGCTCTCGTTTCCTCCATTTCCAGAGCCGTCCTCGGATCCCGACGAGCCAGACTCTGCTTTCGAAGCCACGCAGTACTTCTTCGAAGACATCACCCCCGAATGCACGCACGGTAGGTGAAGACATCACCCCCCGAAGGCACGCACGGTAGGTGAAGACATCACCCCCGAAGGCACCCACGGTAGGTGACGTCGCTGCTGAGCAGGTGACGTCTCTCCGCAGAACGAGTGCCTGTTAATGGGGGGAAAAAAAGAGACTTGCCGCCATTAGTGACTCAAGCTCGTATCCAGGCGTGACCGGGATGGCTGGTTGCCGTGTTACCCTCCCTTCGGCCCGTGCAAGGAACCTCCCGCACTGGTCCCTGCAGATCACGTCACTAAACTCGAGCGAGGCTGTGATGCGCAGCGTTGAGAATTCCTTTGAAACGGCCCTTAAGTGTCTAGAGTACGTGCCAGTGCTGGAACTTGAACGCAGGGCCTCAGGTTTTCACTTAGCTTTTTCACTCAGGGCTGGCTGCCTTCCATTAGACCTACGCTCTACGTCCAGCTTTTGCCTAAGAGTCTCACAGGACTGTCCTACCCTGGCTGGCTTCACCGTCCAGGCCTCAGATCCCCGCCTCCCGAGGGGCGAGGGCTATCGGCGTGAGCACCAGTTGTCCGACTTACCCCTTTGGTTTTCAGCTGTGCACACGGGAGCCAAGGGATCTGGGAAATGCTTCATTTCACATCAAGATAAAGTTGCCCGGTAAAATATAGCCGGTAAAATTTGAATTTCAGGTTTAAAAAAAAAAATGTATCCTCTCAGTTTAAGTAGGCTCCGTGTAATAGTAGAGGTAAACTTTGGCCGAAATAAATTACATCTATCTATCTGTGTAGTTTGTCTGAAACTCAGATGTAACAGACTATACTTGTGTATGTGTGTGTGTGTGTGTGTGTATGTGGTTTGTCTGAAACTCAAGTTGAACAGACTGGTGTTTTGCTTGCCGGATGGGGCACCCCGCCTAGAGCGTCTTCTGACTTTTCTGCCGGGTAACTCGCTCCCTTTGTCTTCCGATGCCTTTTCCTCAGTGGTTGGATTGGGTGGACGGAGCAAGCCCGGCGTGGAGGATTGGCTTTGTCGCCGTGAGTCTAAAGCCAGACAAAGGTACGGCCGTTCCCCCTGTGCCTCCCTTCCCACCCACGGCCGGGGGCCGAGCCCTCCCTTCCCACCCACCGGCCGGGGGCCGAGCCCAGGGGCGTCTCCCTCCTGTCCACGCTCACTGGCTGACCTCTGGCTTTTAGGGAAGAGAACAAACGCCCAAGAAAACCGTAATTACCTGAGACTCTGGACCCCGGAAAACAAGTCCAAGTCGAAGAACGCGAGAGATTTGCCCAAACTGAACCAGGTGAGTGTGCTTGCCAGTCCCCGTCGTGGCCATTCCTGAAGGTGTTTTGTTTTTTTTTTCCAGTCGTTCACAAAGGCGGGATAAATACTCCTCAGAGTGACTGGGGCTCTCCACGAATCCACTTGGCTCCCCTTTTTTGTACATCGGAAAAGACATTATTGACTTTTTGAGTAAAAAAAAAATGTGTGGAAGTAAAAATAGCTGTGTGCCCGGTGGTGAGAAAATGACCTCAGAAAGAAAACCGGAGTCAAAAAACACTCAATTTTAAGGGCCTGTATCTCTTATGTCGACCACGGAAAATACTCTCGGGCGCTTGGGAGCCGCCGCTGAGCTGCTCAGATCCCTGGAGAGAAAGGCACCCCGACATCAGTTCTCCTTACAAAGTGGAGAGGGAGCTTTTTTTTTTTTTTTTAAACCGTTTAAATCACTATAAGTAACTTCTGTCGGGAAGCCGTCCGATAGGAACCAAGGTCACCTGACAGAGTGAAGGTGTTGATTGCTTTTGTCGGGGTGCTGAGGGTTCTCCACCATGGAGAGGGGATTCGAGGTAACTGGGGCGGGGGCGGGGGGTGAATGGGGGGGAGAAGAAATGAATGCGGATTTCCTTTTGAACCCGGGGAGGGGGGACAGGATGAAAGGAAGTGCGTCAGGGGGAGTGCCATCCCGAGATTGGTTTTCGTTCTGCTTCCGTGGGTGTTCGAAATCGTCACATAATTAAGGGGGGGGAGAGGTGTAGACACGGCGTCCCGTCCCTCCGTGGAGGGCTTGCGGGCGGTCGTGGGGAGCGGGTGCCGGAGGGGGCGTCTGGGCTCCCCCCCCCCGCACCGGCTGGGGGCCCCCACGCCGTCTCGTGCCGCCCCCCCCTCCCCCGGCAGGGCCAGTTCATCGAGCTGTGCAAGACCATGTACAACCTGTTCAGCGAGGACCCGCACGAGCAGGAGCTGTACCACGCCACGGCCGCCGTGACCAGCCTGCTGCTGGAGATCGGGGAGGTGGGCAAGCTCTTCGCCCGCCACGCCCGCCAAGGAGCGCGGGGGGCCCGGGCGGAGGGGGGGCCCTGCCCCCCCGGGCGCGCTCTTCCCCAAGAAGGGCCCGGGCCGGGCCCCCGCGGAGGAGCCCTCGCCCCAGGAGCAGCCCTCGCCCCAGGAGCAGATGGAGGACATCAAGCTGGAGGACGACGCCTCCCCGCGGGACCCGCCGCCGGCTGCGCCATGCTGGTCTCGGACGACGACACCAAGGACGACAGCTCCATGTCCTCGTACTCGGTGCTCCAGCGCCGGCTCCCACGACGAGGACAAGCTGCAGTGCGAGGACATCGGCGACGACACCGTGCTGGTCCGCAGCGGCCCGCGGGGCCTCCGCCCCGGCCGCCGGCCTGGACCGGGACTGGGCCATCACCTTCGAGCAGTTCCTGGCCTCCCTGCTCACCGAGCCCGCGCTCGTCAAGTACTTCGACAAGCCCGCGTGCGTGGGGGCCAGGATCGCCAGCGCCAAGAACGCCCGGCTGACGGGCAGGGCGCCGCCCGCGGCCGGCGACTACGACATCTCCGCCATGTCGGGCTGAGCGGGCTCACGGGGGGGGGGGGGGGGGTGGGGGGGGGGGCCCCGGGGGGGGGGCTCTCTCGCGTTCTCCCGGGCCGGGGGGTTCTTTTCTTTTTAAATTAAATATTTATTAGTACTTGGCTGGAAGCCTAGTGTTTTCCTACGTGCCATCTTCTGGGAAGCCGTGGAGACGCACGTTTACACGCTCGGGGCGGGTGGGCGTTCCACGGGGGACGCGGTGTCTTCCGTGAACACCCCCACATCTGTCAGTGACGTGTGTGTCTGTGTGACAGCTTGTTCCTCTTCTGTACCCAAGGATTTCAAACGCAGACGGGCTCGTTCCCGCCAAGGCGGCCGTCGCCCGGGTATCTGGGCTTTGGCGTTAAACCGGAGCTGTGGGAGGAATCGGACGTCTCGAGTAGGAGGCTGTTCTTACAAAGGAAAGGGCCTCGTCACTCAGGAAAATCCTCTACCAGACTTGCAAATATTAAAAAAAAAAAAAGTAAATAAAATCAAGCCACTCGCTGGTGGCTCACACCCGTAATCCTCACTACTCACGAGGCTGAGATCTGAAGAGCACGGTTCGAAGCGGCCTGGCTGAAACGTCTGTGAGACTCCCTGTCTTGCGATGAACTAGCAAGAAGCTAGACGTGGATAGAGTTCTGGCTTCAAGTGGCAGAGTACCACCCTTGAGTAAATAAAGCTAACCAAGAGCTCCAGGCCCCGAGTTCAAAAACCCCAGTACCAACACACACACACACACACACACACACACACACACACACAGGAACACACTAAAAATTATTTTTTAAGATTTGAAATATATGTCATCAAAGCCCTCCATTCGGAAGTCATATTCTATCCATGTCCCCCTCCAGGGGGGCCAACATTTGGGGTTCTAAGCTGTTACAAAAGTGTCAGTGATTTTAGCAGGGTGTTGGCATAGCGCTTGTATTGGATCCATTTGGATTGATCAATATGAACAATAGAATTCTGCATTAGCAAATGTCAGCCGGCCAGGATTGTTTGAAGTGAATGGTCTTTCGTTAGAGATTCTCGGTGTGGCGGGAAAGAGTGCAGAGGGCTCTCGATGTGGTTTAGCTTTTGGTTTTGAAAGACTAAACATACGGATGCTTCCGATAACTGGATTTTCATCTCGGGAGTCCCTGCAAATAAGCAACCAATACAACAATGCCCTTTACCATTACCATCCCCGCCAGGGAGTCCAGAAACCACAGCAGATACCACGTAAGACCATCTTTCCACCACCGCCTCGTCGAAATCGTGTACATGGAAAAGCAATCCCGCAGGATAATGTAATAAAACGTTTTCAACAGAAAACTTGTCACTTTATGTAAAAGAATAGTTCCATCTATTTCCTCCAAGGATGTGGAAATGAAAACTAGCACACCTGCACTTTGAACTTGGCTTTATTATTATCATTATCATTCTTACTGTGCGGTCTTGTTTGGGACAGACACTGGACGTTCTCTTCCTTCTTGTGGAGGTCGCCATCAAGCCCTCCTTTTCTTTGCTTGTTTGGAATGTGCCTTTCCACACGTTCCTTGATTTTATTATCCATTCTGTGCTGATTTTAACTGTGGCTGCTGTAATTTTTTTATTTTGTCTACAGATTGGGTTTTTTTTTTTAAACTGTCAAATGAAGTAGAGTTAACTTCAAGTAGGCTAAATGTGAGCAAATAAAGTACTTCAGAGACGGCTTTGGATCTTTGTCCTTGAGTTCCTGCCTTGGGCAATCGCATTACCTCCACAGTTGTTTTGCTGGGGAGGTTCTATCACCACTGTGACTAAGGAAACTTCACAGGCAAATTTGTTGAGATACAAAATAAAATGTAGCATTGCAAGGAATGTGTTTGACATAAAGAGAGTTATCGGTTACCTCATTTAAGGAAACGAGGGGGAGCATGCTTGTTTGATCCTAATGAGTCTGTTGGACATACTCTTCCCAAGGCCGGCTTTGAACCACGGTCCTCCGCTCTTAGCCTTCTGAGTAGCTAGGACTATAGGCCTAGGTCACAAGTGCCTGGCTTCTTATGCCTTCGTTTCTTCGCAGGCCCAGCTCGGGGAGCGCTCCTGTCAGAATACCATTCTCCCCTGTGACCCAGCGGCCCAGGGTCTCCGTCCTAGGGTGACAGGCACTTCCGGCCTCCGGTCCCTGGGGGCTTCGGGGCAGCTTCAGAACACCGCACTCAGAAGCGGCGGGCACTTCCCGGGCACCGGGCCATGAATGCCGGAAGTGGGGCTCACTGGTGCCAGGACCCTGAGGGCCTCGGCAGGGAAGGGGTGAGCGGGCCTGCCCCAGGGGAGCGGAAAGCGTGGTCCCCGACGCATCCTCGCTCTCTACCACGGTAACAGCCAGGCTGAGGGCCCCCCCCCACCCCCCACCCCGCAGCGGCTGCTAGCTTCTCCTGTTCTTTGTTCCTGGCTTTGGATAGTCTACGGGGATCACAGACCTCCGCAGAGCAACCTCAGAGGGTTGGAAGCCTAAACTGAGTTAGGGATGCATTGGGCTCCTTCCTGAACTTGGGCCCGCCACTGCTCCCCTTAAGCTGCCCCCCGGTGATCGGGCCCTCTCCCATCCTTCCGGAAGGAAGGCCTTGTTAGGGGAGGAGGACCTCCTCCTTGGGGAGGTGGGGGGGGGGATAACAAGCAAAGACATTAGGAGCAAGGAAGGAGTCCCACGGAAGCCCATTCCGTGCAATTCATTATAGCTGCGAATTTTTTTTTAAAAAAAGTGATCAAGTTGGGATTTGCAGATGTTTCTGGAAACTTTATTAGAAGAAATTCAAGGGATGGGGAGAAGCCATTTCTAAGCCACAAAGTTGGGGCTACAGGACGCCGTGTGTGTAAAATAGGAATGGAGTTGTGCTAATCATTCGTCTCATGACAGGCTACAGGTGGTCCTTTCAGAGTCCCTGTTTCTGAATAAGTCTTTGAACTTGCGTCCGTTTACTAAGAAGTCTGCGAGAGGGAGTAAAGAATGCTGGTGAGTCCTTCGCGTACGATGGAAGAGCCTGTGCCTTGGTTCAACATATTCTTGACCGTCGAATTGTATTTTAGAAGGGGAGACCGGAGAAAGGGACACGCCCCGGGGCCCCGGGCTGATCTTGCAGGCGAGGACGGCGGTGTGGCAGGCTGCAGAGACCGCTGCTGCCAGAGAGGCATGCCAAGCCCAAGGTCATCCTCATGACCTCCGGATCCTCACATGCCCGCTACCTGCCTCTCCTCCGTGTTCCAGGGAGGCCAGAACTCCACAACCCCAACTTGTGCAGCTCCCAGAACCGCTCCAGGAGGAAGGCACCAGCAGGGCAGACGCCAGGCCCGAGGAGAGCAGGAGAGACCTTCGTAGGTCGTGACAACCTTTTGAGAGATAGGCCCCAAGGGGCTGTTGGTAGGCATCCTCATTTAGGGTTCAGCAACGACAGACAAGGACCCCCAAAGCGCTGCCCACCCGGAAGCAAGCATTGGAATCAGACAGACTACTGTTGGGGATGAGCTATGTGGTAAGAACTGGAAAGGTCAAATCGCTGGAGGAACCTGAGGACCCCTGGAAAAATCACAGTAATGCTGACCTCGTCCCAACCATCCAGCTGTTCACACTCCCACCAACAGGTGGCGCCGTCTTCCTCCCCACGAAGCATTCCAGCTCAAACTTCTCCCCTAGCAATCCATAATGACTCTTTCTCAGAACAACAGAGCAATTTTCTCGGAGGAATAGGGTTCGCTTGTTCATGGGGGATCCTTTCATTTGCTGCTCTGACGGTGCCGTTACCAGTTCCGTCTCGTTTAGCAGTGACTACTTTTCCCGAGCACTAGGCTGCTAGTTACAATAGCGGGGGGGGGGGGGGGGGGGACAAAGTAAAAGGGGGGAAACTATTCAGCAGAGTGAAAGGCTTCTCTCCCATCGAGGGTTGTGGCGGACCGGTCGGTGGGGAACATATGTTTAAGGGACTTCTTAGTAGCCATTTTGTACAAGCCAGGAGACAGATCCCACCCGGCCCCTCCGGTTACAGCCTGTGTCCCCCACAACCTCCCCCAAACCCATTCTACTTCACCCCGCTTGGGGACAGTGCTGGCCCGGAGACCGCTTCCTGTGCTGACACCGGGAAAGCCCACCTTCCGTACATCCTGGGTGACGTTTAGTTTCTCTGACCAGAACAAGCAGATTCCCTACCTTCCGTGCTAGAGACAGTGAGGACAGAAGCCAGCAGCGTCTGACCAGAGCCAGGAGCACTGCCCATCTAACCGGGAGGCGCTCGGTAATGACACGCACATTACCCAACATGAAGCGTTCCCAAAGGTTTATCACGGCCGCTTGAAGTAAAAGCGCCTCTTGGGGTCACAGCCTGAGGCTGGCACCTGCGATTCCAGGGACCTGCCAAGGCCCCGCGTCTGCCCAAGCACGCAGTCTCATGATCACAGCCGGGCGGGGCTGGCCGGGGTGGGGGGCCCCTCCCTCCCTGGGGGCCTCGCCGACGTCAGCAGCTCGGGGAGAAGCGGGGTGGGCAGGGGACAGCTTGGCATCCACGCCGGAGGAGCTCGGTGCCGACCAGGTGGCCGTCCACCTTTGACCTGGCTGCCTCCCGCCTCCCCCAGCTGCTCACCAAGGGGGCTCGCTCCATTTCCTCTGCCTGCCCAGTAGGCAGCTTATAGTAAATGAGGAAAGAAAGGTTAAAGGTCATCCAGCCTACAGGAGCATCAACACCCAGAGCCCAACCTCCACACAGATGCAACAGACGCTCTAAGACCTCGACGCTGAGGAGTACAGAACAGGGTTGAAACCAGGTAAATAAGACTTAAGTAACTAGAGGTATGTGTTCTGTTATGGATTAGTAGGTCCAGTATTAGAATAACGGCCATTCCCCTAAATTGCTTTCATAGCTGCAATTCTAATTCAAGTAATCTAATCCAAATCAAGATTTTTATTTTGCTTTGTTTTCCTGTTCAATGTAGAGAATAGCCAAGCCTGACTTAAAAGGGCAGGGTTACAGAACTCATGAACACACAAGCCTATTTTATTTTGTTTCCCTTGGTTTTCTATTGCCAGTCCTGGGCCTTGGACTCAGGGCCTGGGCACTGTCCCTGGCTTCCTTTTGCTCAAGGCTAGCACTCTGTCACTTGAGCCACAGCGCCACTTGTGGCTTTTTCTGTGTATGTGGTGCTGAGGAATCGAACCCAGGGCTTCAGGCATGCTAGGCAAGCACTCTACTGCTAAGCCACCTTCCCAGCCCCACAACCCTATTCTAATGCTGGAAGTGATTCCGAACCCAGAGGCACTGCTGGGCTCAACAGATGGAGGGAAAGAGAAAGAGTTCACCGCGAGACAAACCAGGAAACGTTTAGTTTGAAGTGCAGGTCCCAGGGAAGGAAGGGCCTGGAGGAAAGAAGTTCTCAGTAAATGGTGCTGGTCAATCTCCGTGGACACAAAGATTCTTGACCCTTTCTTCAAGGTCAGCATGGAGGGTGCTTACTTAGCAAGTTGAAGTAGAAATCCCAAAAGGCTTTTGAAACTCGGGCCTGGTTGCCACACTCTCTGCAGGCTGACGACCACGGCTTCCCTTCCCCATCTCCCTGACGGGAGCAGGCGGAGCAGGCAGATCCTCGGCCCGAGGAGACGTGAGTGAGAGCCCGCACTCCTGAAGGTCACACACGAGCGACTGCATCCAGCAAGGTCGAGGGCAAACCGGGCGGCACGGGGCTCACTGCCGGGACGCCGAGGGAGGGGCCCAGGTCTTCAGATCTGCAGGTGGGCAGGAGCTGGGCACAAATGACTCCCTGACTAGCCTTGGCACTCGAGTCCCCTGGCAGCCCGCTGCCGAAGCACCTGCTCACTAGCAATCCTTCACCCCGGCACCGCCCGCCGCTTCCTCTCTGCCCCGGGTCTCCACCCAGAGCTCAGGCGAAATGGCGTGCCTGGGAAAGTCCTCGACCCCCTTCCACAGCAACCACTGTCGCTGTAACTCTATTTGTGGCGACTTGTATCGCTCGGAACTTTTGTATTTGGGCCTTACAACATCTATCAGTGTTTTCCTTTGTCTCCAAGTTGATTTTTTTTAATCCTATATATTTTTTTTCTAGTCATTTATAGTTTAGTATTTTCTTTAATGGTAAAGTTTTAAATTCATCTCTTTTTGTAAATAGCATGAAAATAAAGGTATTCTTATGTTTGAAGTGCAATGTTTTCACTGTGTGTGTATGAGAGAGAGAGAGAGAGAGAGAGAGAGAGAGAGAGAGAGAGAGACTCCACGCTGGGCTCAAGCTCATTGGGATTACAGGAGCGTATTGCCACAACTGGCTCCTACAAAGTGTTCCTAGGGAACTTTTCTGAGTAAGTGTGAACTTTTCCTTGAAATTGATTTGTTTTACACACAAAAACCACAATTCCAAATAGTTGGAATAGCTAGAAATTTTTGTTTGTTTGTTTGTTTTTAAATACAATCAAGTTCAAATCTCCTTCTCAGACTTCAAGTATAAATAAGAGGATTAGGGCGGGGTCCATGGTGGGGTCCCTGGTGGGGTCCCGCCCCTGAGAAAGCTTTTCTGCCCAGCAGGGAGGGGAAGGAAAGACTTGAAAAAGCTACACCGGCTTGCTTGCATGTAGACCAGCTTGCAGGCTGATGGCTTGGCTTCCCTTCCCCATCTCCCCGCCGCGCGCGGGGCCTCGGGGCTTCTCCACCGGGCGCGTGGTGACCAGGACACCACCTCCCCGCCCCCCGCTGGCATCCTGGGGCGCGCGGTGACCAGGCCCCCCTCCCCCCTCCCCCCCCCCCCCCCCCCCCCCCCCCCCCCCGCTCGCAGGACGGTCGCATGCGCGCGCCAGGAGGCGCAGACGCCCCTGGCGCGGTTCCAGTCACCCCGGCTGCTCTTTGGCCCTTCCCCCAGGGCACATGACGCGCACAGTGGGGTGCGCACCGGGGCGCCAGCCCTCGCCTTTCACCTGGGGCGGCCTGTGCCCTCTGACGGGTCCCCCCCTGCCCCCCTTCCTCTCCCCCACTCCCCACCAGCCGAGTCCAGGCGGGGATGTAGCTCAAGCCAGAAAGCATCCTCTGAGCAAGGGCCTTAAGGCTCCGAGTTCAAATCCTAGTGCCCAATTCACAATAGCCAAAATATGGAATCAACCCAGATGCCCCTCCACAGACGAATGGATCCAAAAAATATGGTATCTATACACAATGGAATACTACATAGCGATTAGGAATGGTGAAATGTTGTTATTCGCAGGGAAATGGTCAGAACTCAAACAAATAATGTTGAGTGAGACAAGCCTAGAACACAGAAAACAAAGGGGCATGATCTCCCTGATATATGACTGTTAACAAAGGGAGACGGAGAGAGAGTAGAGACCAAGTCTGTGAACACTGTATATGTGCTTGATACATTGTATATTGTATATATGTCTACCTGACTTAGAGAAGGGATAGAAAAACAGGACGTAAGATATCACAAGAAATGTACACACTGCCCTACTATGTAACTGCACCCTTTTTGCACAACACCTTGTCAAAAAATTTGTGTTCAATTAATAAACAAATAAAAAGAATAAAAAAAAATCCTAGTGCCACCAAAAGACAAAATAAAAACCTCATGGCTCTGAATCTTGCATATCATCTTCGGTCTCTCTCGCCCACCAAGTTTTACTGCAGCTAACCCACGGTGCTTTATACGATAGATACGTAGATAGAAATAGAGAGAGAGATGTGTGCGTGAATATATAGAGAATATCTATCTATATATATATATGTTTCTGAATCGGAATCGGAGGGCTCTCTCCTTAACACGGCGTTTAACAGTCTCTCTCCTCTGTTCTCAGGGCTTGATCACAGAAACTCTGCCAGCCCTCTCCCCCCCCACTGCCGCCCTTTCCTTCCCCTCCTACTCTTGAGCTCCTAACAGTGGGCACCTAGGGACCACTGCAGTGTGCAGCTCCTCACACAACCCCAGATGTGCACACCTGCACACCAAGCTGAGCCGGTCACTCGCACTCAGTGCCGTTAGACGTATCAAGCTGTAGTGAGCATTCCCTCGCACACACCTCTCTTGTATTGGGGCTACTTATTATTCTGGGGGTAGAAATCCGGAGGTTCTCAGTGTGATGCGTGCCTCTGGCTGCGTGCAAGAGAACTGTGTTGATTTACAATGCCGTCATTCAGAGAGCACCACCACGTTTCTAACGTCCAGAAATTCAAATCCCATTTGTCGTTTATTTCATCGTGTGCATCATATTAAGTTGAAATGTGTGAGATAGGCGGCTATTCTAATAACTACACTACGATGGTAGGGGCCAGGCATAAATAGAGTAGGTGAAAGATACATCCTTCTTTATGAGTGCTGGACGCATTATTTCCCCCTGACGTTTTAAAGTTTGCATATATATCTTTTCTTCTTCTGTCATGTGAGCGTTTGTCTGCCTGGCCACGCCATCCTGCTCCCTCCTCGTGAGCAGGGTGTAGAGGAGGCGCGCCACGGGGCGCCCCCGTGCTGCTGTGTTCAGATGAGCCCCCTCCGCGCGGGGAGCCCGCCAGGGCCAGGGCTTTCCAGGGAGAACATGGGAGCCTGCGGCTGGGTCGCGCGGGAGGGCCGGTCGCCCTTGCTCACGCTGCTCTAAGCCTCACCTTTCCGCGGCTGGAGAGCCCGGCCCTCGGCTGCCCTCTCCCCCACTGCTCCCTCCAGCCTGACACGAACTTTCCCCTACTCCGCGGAGCCCCGCCCAGCCCGCGAGGTCAGCCAGCGCGGCCTTCGCTGTCCTCAGCCCGTGCCCCGTCTGCCCTTCGCCTTCGTCTCCTCCTCTGACCTTTCAAGGACGGCACCACGTCCGGCCGCCACTGATCCAGGCTGACGGCAGCTTAGAGAGGGCCTGTCATCTGACGTCGTCGGGAGGGCCAGGCTATAATTCTCCTTTACTTTCTCAAGGAAGTCCTCGTCTTCCCCAGGTCCTCACTCCCTGTGTGTCCTCACCTGCTCTGAACTTGGGCCATTTCCCTTCCCTTCCCTTCCCTGCCCTTCCCTTCCCTTCCCTCCACATCCCTTCCCTTTCCTCCCTCCTCTTGTTCTCTCCTTCCTCTCTCCCTCGTTCTCCTTCCCTCTAGATCGTCATGCTCTCTGTCTCTAAGACATGACAGCACGCGCGGCGTGGAAACAAAAGCACCCTGCTTCTTCTTCACAAACGTGCCGAGTTCCTCTTACACGAACCCCTGTGCAAGCCCTCCACCTCCCGCGTCTCCCGAGTGCTGGGATGACGGGCCCGCGTGAGCACGCGCACCTACAATCCCACACCTTTAAGGGCCAGGAATTTGGACAAGACTTAGTCATGGACAGAAATGATGGGGCGCTCGCTACTCAGCCGGCAGGGGGGCTTAGAGAGAGAGATTTGCACGGACAGGCTACCCGCACCCGGTCCACTGGTGCCCTGGTGGCGCAGGATGGACAGACTCTGGCCGGGGTCTCAGGGAAGCCTGGCTTCTCAGTGGGCGCCCCAGGGCTCCCAGCGCAAGGGCTCCAGGGGCAGGAGAAGCCGCTGCCAGGGCTTGAAGGTCAAGGAGCATCGTGGCTTGAAGGTCAGGGAGCGTCAGGTCCGCCCGGCTCGGCGGGCACGGAGGAAAGGCCTCTGCCTGCCATCGCCCTGCGGAGCCCCGCAGGACCGGGAAGGTTAAATGAAGATGCTCACAGCATTTACAGGACCTGTGGCCCACTGGGGGGGGGGGGGAGGGGGAGGGCAGGTCTTGGAAGGTGAGAGCTGATCTTTTCCCTCCTTTCTTCCTCCGCTACTGCCCCCTCCGACCTGAGACACACTTCCCCCATTTTCAGGAGTTCCCCCAGTAAATCGAGAAGCAGGCAGCCCGCGTCTGGGCCGGGAGGGCGAGGGGGAGGCGCCCGCCGTCGGGGCGGGGCGGGGTGGGATTCATGGCGAATGGGGAGGGCGGGGCCGCGCGTTGTACACACTTGGAAGCGATCCGGAGTCAAGATGCCTTTGCAAGAGTCGCGGCGGCGGCGGCGGGCCTGGCGCCGGGCCCTGCGCCCGTGTCCGTCCGTCCGTCCGTCCGTCCGTCCGTGTCCGTCCGTGTCCGTCCGTGCGCCCCTCCGCGCGCCCCCGTCCCCCCGCGGGGCCGGCTGGGAGCCGCTCGCCTCCCCCGCGGCCGTCCCGTCCCGGGCGCCCCCTCTCTCCCGACGCCCTCCCCACCGGGGCGAGCCTCCTGGGGCCCGCGGGGGGCGCGCGGCGCTCGCGGGGGTTGGAAGGGTGCGGGGCGGAGGAGGAGGCGGGGTTCCGCCCTTTTCCCCACCCGCTCCCCAGCCCGGGGGGGGGGGGCGTGCGGGAGGGAGGGATGACAGCGGGTACCTGCCATCCTGGGGGGTGCGCCCCCCCGGGGGTGGGAGGCCGCGGACCCGCCCCCCCCCCCCCCCCGTCCCCACGCCCGCTCCCCGGGCCGGGCTATATAGGTCTCCGCGCCGGCCGGCGGGGCGCAGCGGTGCCGGGCCGCGGGGCGCAGCGTGGGCAGAGCGCGGGGCCGGGCCGGAGCCCCCGGGAGCAGCGGAGAGCCGCGCGGGGCGCCGGGCGGGAGGAGGGCGGGCAGGCCGGGGGAGGGGGTCGCCGCCCTCGGCCGTGCGCGGGGATGGCGGGCTCGCCCGCCCCGGAGGAGCACGCCACCATGGGGGTGCAGATGTTCTCGGCCGGGGCGTCCGCCTGCCTGGCGGACATCATCACCTTCCCGCTGGACACCGCCAAAGTCCGCCTGCAGGTGCGCGGCCCGGGGCGCGGCGGGGGGGGGGCGCAGAGGCGCGGCGGGGATCCCGGGGTGCAGCCGGGGGCGCAGGGGCGCAGCGGGGGGCTCAGGGGCGCAGCGGGGGACTCAGGGGCGCAGCGGGGATCCCGGGGTGCAGCCGGGGGGGGGCCTCCGGGGGACGGTGGGGTCCCGGGGCGCTGCCGGGGGCGCAGGGGTACAGCGGGGGGCGCAGGGGCGCAGCGGGGGCGCAGTGGGGAAGGGGGAGTCTTGGGAAGATGGGGGGCCGGGGTGATCAGCGCCCCCCTGCCATGCACGTGGCACTCTCTGGTTCTTCAGGGAACCGTTCCAGACTGCTGGGGTGGGTGCCGGAGGCTGGCAGGGGGGGTGGGGTGTGCGCGCCCACGAGAACACGCGCACACGCACGCCCGCACGCCCGGGGTGGGCGCGCACAGCTGGCCTTGCCGGCCCTCCCCACGTCCCCCCCCCCCCCGTCGCCCCCTCACCCCGCCCCCCGCCGTCCCCTCCTCCCCTCCAGATCCAAGGGGAGAGCCCCACGTCGAGCGGCATCAAGTACAAGGGGGTGCTGGGCACCATCCTCACGCTGGCCCGCACGGAGGGCGCCGGGAAGCTGTACAGCGGGCTGCCCGCGGGCATCCAGCGCCAGATCAGCTCCGCCTCGCTCCGCATCGGCCTCTACGAGACCGCCCAGGAGTACTTCGCCGCCGAGACCGACAGTGAGCGCCGCCTCCCCGGCCCCACGCCTGGCACCCCGGCTGCAGTGGGGGGGGGGGGTCGCGAGGAGCCCACATCCCTGAGCCAGGGGGGTGCACACACCAGCTATGCGGAAGGCATGGAATGGGAGGATGGTGAAGGGGGTGTGAGCGTGCGTGTGCGTGTGTGTGTGCAAGACCACTTTTACTAAAGCCAAAAGAGCTGGAGGCTGGGCTCGGGTGATAGAGCACCTGCTCAGCAAATAGAAGACCTTGCGCTCACACTGCAGTACTGGGGGCTGGTGGGGGGCTGGAGCTCAGTGGTAGAGCTCTCAGCGAACGTGGACAAGGCCCTGGGTCCCATCCCCAGCGCCAGACCCCCCTACAGACCCCCAAAAGGAGGGAACGTGCAAGGTGGTAGTCGTCATACAAACCGGGCCAAGGAAACAACAGCAGCATTTGAACACGTTCCCTTCCTCAATTGGGAGCTTTGCTGACTGGAAAGAGAAAGAAGTATGCACACTGAGTTTGGAAACCCCAGTTAAGGCAGTTGGTCCCTTGGGCTTTCCCTAAGACCACTGACACCGCCCCCCCCACCCCCCCCAGTAAACAGTGCGGCCGGGGCAGGAAGAGGAGGCAGCGGGGTGCTGGCATCTCTGGGGGTGGGGGGATGGAATCCAGGGCCACGCTGCGTTCTGGAAAGCTCCAAGCCCTCTTCATGCAGGCACGGCTTATCCTTCCTTGAAAACCCTGGTTTTCAAGACACTGCAGCCAACCCTCCGCAGCCCAACTGTGATACAACCTACCTGGAATGGCCAGGAGGGGAGGGGAAGGAAAAGAGAAGAGGAACACCCAGCCCACTGGTGGTTCCACTGAGGGAGGCTGGGGGCTCTCGGTGGCTTCTTGTCTGCATGAGGCTTGTCTTTCTCTGGCCAGAGCCGCCGCACCTGGGGAACAAGATCTTGGCGGGCTTGATGACCAGCGGCGTGGCGGTGCTGGTGGGGCAGCCCACGGAGGTGGTGAAGGTCCGCATGCAGGCGCAGAGCCACCTCCACGGGCTCAAGCCGCGCTACACGGGCACCTACAACGCCTACAGGATCATCGCCACCAAGGAGAGCCTGTCCACGCTTTGGAAAGGTAAGTCGAGGCCCGGCGGGCGGCGGGGTCCTCACCGCCCGCGTCACGCGCCGCGCTCAGCCGACCTGGTGCTGTCTCTCTCCAGGGACCACGCCGAACCTGCTGAGAAGTGTCATCATCAACTGCACGGAGCTCGTGACCTACGACCTGGTAAAGGATTTCTTTGTGAGAAACAAAATCCTAGCAGGTAACTCGCTGGCGTGGACGCGTCCCAAACACGGCTGCACACTCGTGATTCCACCTCGGGGCTCCCGGGGGCCACACCGTTCTTGTTCTTTAAGTGAAGAAGACAGTGTGGGCATGAAAATGTCCCTTTTTGAGACGTGCAGGAAGATCCAGACTTTAAAAGCCGGACTGCATTGATTCTTTTCCCTACAATATTTTTGGCTGCTCCAAAAAAGAAAAGGAATACAAGTGCATTTTTACCTCAGAATAATTCTCATTTACCACGAGTATAGGAACGTGTGCTAGAACCGTGTTCTTCACACAGCAGAGTTCAGGACGTCCGTAGCAAGCCCATCACCGCGTCTCCGACCAAACAGCTACGGGCGAGTCCGACTGCACACGCAGACACTGAAATCCTGCTTCGAGCGTGACCTTAATGCAGTTCAAGTTCAAGAACGCCATTTGTTTTGTGCAGGCAGTGCTGGGATTGAACCGAGGGTAGCCCTCCCGCCGGCCTGCCCTCCCTCCCCTCCCGCCGGCCTGCCCTCCCTCAGCCTACGCCATCCGGGGCTTCCACCAATTCCCCGGTCTTAGTGCAGCCCCTCACCCTGGGCCAGGGGTCACATTTTCCCACGGTGCCCACGGGGCAGACGCGAGGCCAGGCCCCCAGGGCACCGAGGAGCCCGAGTTAGCTTCCTGGAGTGTCTGCCACCCGTCGCCCACGCTCCCCGCTTTCCCTAGCCCAGGCGTTCACCTCGCCGGTCCCACGTTACCCACGCAGACGGCCCCCTGCTGTCAGCGTGGTCACGAGGACCTGGCAGATGTCCGCGGAGGGGAACCTCAGCCCCCCCCAAAGTCTGCCGTTGACTTCTTGTGTTCATCTCCTAGACGATGTCCCCTGCCACTTACTGTCAGCGCTGGTGGCCGGCTTCTCCGCGACGCTCCTGTCCTCCCCCGCCGACGTGGTGAAAACCAGGTTCATTAACTCCCCGCCGGGACAGTACAGGAGCGTGCCGAGCTGCGCCATGACCATGTTCACCAAGGAAGGGCCCACGGCCTTCTTCAAAGGGTAGGACATGAGCTCTGGTGTCGGTCGTGTTGTCGGGGCGCGGGGCGGGGGAACCCCGTCTTTCAGTAACAATTGGCACTTGGTTTACCCACCTCACTGAACACGTGGCTTTGCCTGAACACCAACGGCTCCAGCCCCCCGATTCCTCTGTGTCAGAAAGGACAAGGCTGTGGTGGACACACTTTGCTCAGCTGCCCCGAGGCCCCCTAAACACCGGGGCCCCCCACCGCCAAACTTGGGGCAGTGCAGAGGGGACTCCGCCCACCAGACACACCTCCGGCCCGACGAGGACCAGAGGGACCTGTGTGAGGAAACAAGACTTGAGTTTCAGATTTTGATGGGCTCTATTTTTAGAATTCCATTTAGGGTTTTTTTGGGGAGTGCTAGGATCAAACCCTGGGCAGCGCTCTACTACAGCAATGCCTTCTTTTCAAACATCCTATTAAAGCAGAACTAGAGAAAGTCATTGTTGCTGAGCTAGGAAAACGACACAGAAGGCAGTGTGGGTAAGCGTGAGCCTCACCGAGAAACTAGTATTGGGCAAGGGGTGGCATTTTTCCATAACAGGAGGTAATATTAGACTGCAACCACCCTCCTGAGAAAACACAGGGTGAGCGAATTCATGGATTGCCATCAACATGTAGCGAAACAGCAACATTCCAAGCCCCTTTGAATTGTAAGGCAATGCTTCAGAACTTATAAAATAGGCACGAATGCGCCCTATGCATCATACAAAAGGCTCCACGATTATCTGTACTTGTTATATGTATGGGTGTGTGTGTTTATAGCAGATAAATTTCATGGATGTATGTATTGGCGGTACTGAGGTTTGGACGCAGGGTCTTGCACTTGCTAGCGCAGATGTTCTACCACTGGAGCCAGGCCTCTAGCCCTTACTTATATGAATACAAATAATATACGTTATATAAAATTAATGGGAAACGGATATACCATTTCTTTTATGATTAAAGTAGTTGTGCAAAGGGGCTACCCTTCCGACATAAAAGTTCTTAATCACTGAATAGTACTTTTTTCCAAATTAGGCGGGTGCTAGGGATTAACCGCAAAAGCATGATGTTAAATAAAATAACCCCTATGCGAAAAGACAGATGGCCAACGCACGAAGACGGGAAACAGCTGGCAGCCATGAGGACGGGCACGGGAGGGGGACACGGGGAGGGGGCGCTGAGCGGCTAGGTGCTAAGGCCAATGAGAAGGTAGAGGGATGGGTGGGCGGCCGCGATTTTACTCCTTATGTAGAACCGCACATTTAGAAAGGGCTGACATGTTCCCTTTTATATTATGTGTTTTTTCCACAATGAGTTAGCAGCAGGTATCTAAGAGTCAAGAGAAGTATATCAAGCCTCCTGGGATGGGGAAACCTTTGGGGATTTCTTTCTCTTTTTTTTTTTTTTTTTATATGATGCTGGGGTTTGAACTCAGGGACTCATTTGCCAGGGGCTTTACCGCCTGGGCCATGCCCCGGCCTTTTTTTGTCTTTTAGATAGGGTTTCGTGTTTTTAACTGGGCTGACCTCGGATCCTCCCCTTCACTTCCTCGGTGGCTGAGATTGCAGACAGTCGCCACCACGCCCATCTTGTCGGGTTCTCACTAACTCCTTAACTTTTTGCTCAGGCGGGCCTGGAACCGTGATCATCTCAACTGATGCAAATCCGGACTTGCATGGGTGGGACGGTCAGGGCTTTCTGTCTGGAGGCAGTAGAGGACACTTCTTGGACACTATTTGGGGCAGAGGATAAGTGAAAAATACTTCACTTAAATATCAAATGAGCAGCGTCGAGCGCCTGTACAGGAAGAGGATTCCAAATGGCCAGGTGGCTGGGTAGGCGCCATGGTTCTCACCTGTAATCCTAACTACTCAGGAGGCTGAGATCTGAGGACGGTGGTTCAAAGCCAGCCTGGACAGGAGAATCCATGAGACTCTTTATCACCAATAGATCCACACACCCCCCACGCTTAAAAAATATTGAAAAGCCAGACGTGAAGCTCTGGCTCAAGTGGCGGAGCACTAGCCTTGGGCAGAAGCAGCCCAGAGATAGTTCTAGGACCTGAGTTTAATCAAGGCCCTGAACGGGCACACGCGTGCACACACACACACGCGTGCACACACACACGCACACACACATACACACCATTCCAAATGCACTCATATGACCCTGACATGGGCTTTTCTAGATTTGTGCCTTCCTTCCTGCGACTGGGATCCTGGAACATCATTATGTTTGTGACCTTCGAGAAGCTGAAACACGTGCTGATGAAATCCAGGCAGACTGTGGACTGCACCACCTAGAGCTGCCCGCGGCGCCCCGGTGAAAACCGCCCATCGACAAAGCCCCACTGCGCTTCACCCCGCGCCGCCCACAGCAGTCACCGCGCCCGACGATGACGGGGGACAGAACGGCGTGACTGACACGAGGAACAGTCGTTACAATGCCAACTGCTGGAAAACGGAATCAAAAACGACCATTTCCTTTTATTTATTCACGTTTTCAGTCCATGCATTCAATAAAGTGATGCTAATGCCTTTTAAAGGTTGTCTGTCAGGGTGGACACCTGGGCTTCCCAGTGGGGGTTAACGTGAGACCACGGAACCACGCAGCAAGCTCGGGGTGTTAGCAGTGCCCCACGCTTGTCCACGGGATGGCGTCTGTGACACGCTTGTCCACGTGATGGTGTCTGTGACACGCTTGTCCACGTGATGGCGTCTGACATGAGATGGGGGGGCCAGCGCTGTTGCTAATGTAGTCATGGGGTCTGTCCCGGATGAAGTGAATCTTCACATCCGGAACTGTACTGGTGTCAAATCGGCAGCGTGTACAGTTTCTACATTTCTGCATATTCTAACTCCTCTGCAGCAACAGGACAGGAAATTGAAACGAAGTGGCTTTAATAAGGTGTGGGGGGGGCGGCGGGGAGAGGCAGGAAGACAGAAAGACTTACAAGTTCAACATGTTTTTATTTGCTCACTTAACAGCACAAACAACATGACATCACACTTCACACTACTGCATTTACTTAAAACTCAACTGATTTATCCAAAGTAGACAAAAAATTAATTTAAGTTGCCAATTGGGCAGGAAGTTTTCTTCCAGGGAGCACTACTGCTTAAATACTGAAAATACGTGAAGAGAAACACACACTGCCTTCTAGCGGGAATGTGGCAGTTGGGTCTTACCTAGACATTTTTAATTTTTCTCATCAAAAGCTGAAGACAGGGAAAAAACAAACAAACTCAACTCATGGTTTCCCTCGGTGCACTAACAATTCCACTAGCTTTCATTTAAAAATAGTGTGGAAAGGGTCACAGGTTTAAATAAAGGCTAACTGAAACCCCCCCTGGTCTTGATCACAGAGCAGCAGGGTCAGTGTTGACTGTGAGAAATTCCCTGCCGGCTCCTACAGTTCCAAGGAGGTTCATGGACACTGCCGCCATCCTGGCCAGCCTTCCTCTCCGGTGCCCAGTGCCACCATCTCCCCTGCTCTGGAAGTAAGCCACCCCCCCCTCACCGCACTCGGGGAGGCTCGGCCTCCGGGCCGGCCTCGGACCAAAAATTCCATTCCACTGAATGAAGTCAGACAGCACAGGACCAATTCTGTGAGCACTGGAATAACAAGAAAGAAGTTCCTCCATTTTCAGATAGAAAAATACATATAAATCCAAGTAGCTCTTGAAAGTAGAAAAACATCAGGATGGGTATTTTTAAGAAAGCTTCTGTTTTCTGAAGTATACACGGCGGCAGTTGGTGACACGGAATTTTATGTGTCGCTAGACTTCCACACTTCCACACAAGGGGTCACAGATGCAGCCCCATGTCTCGCCACGCTTCAGTGATTGTCCTTGACAATGGCAGCTTTTGCACCTGGCTCCAACTTTGCGGGATGCCACACAGGACGGCTCCCTTCCATGCGGACTCTACTTCCTGGATGATAAAGTGAATCTAATCTGCCTGCTACTTTAATCTACACCATCATCACAGTCTTTCACCACCGTACATTTTTAATTACAGAAAGATCCTAAATATGGATTTTAAAACAATGTTAAGATTCTGGCAGACGTGGTAGATGGCATGAACAACAGTTACACTGTTCCTTTTCTGCATGTCACCATCGCCTGAGTCGGAATTCTGCCACACTGTCAGAGCTGACGGCTTTGCCTCCCGGATGTTCATGTCTCTGAATCTGTTGCTGGGTTTTAGTTTAAATTCTCTAAAAATGGCTAATGATTGCTCTAAACAAAACCAAACCGTATCTGTAAGGTATAAATGGGTGGATTTAACAAAACTGAAAGAACTTACTGATGCCATTTCTGATCATCATTAGAGTTGCGTTTTTTTCCCCTCTCTTGAAAGGGGAAAAACTTATTCAAATAGTCCCCTCTGTACTTCAAAGCGCTTTTATTACACAGACGAATAAAGATTTAAATCACTTCAAGATATCAGCTGTTCAAAGATCAAAACCTAAACCTAAGTATTTTCAGCACAAAAATGAAAGACAAACATTTGCACTGCTTTTCATGGACTAGTAACACCTTGCACAACAAACTTCCACTGTTAATGCCTGATCTGGCTAGGATTTTGCTACACATCCTGAACTTCTAGCTGGATAAGAGAGAAAGCACCAGAATATATATTTTAAGTATATTACCAAGGTTGAGAAGTTCCCCACAGGACATCAAGTATTAAATTCCTATAACAGTGGAAAGCTAAATCCACTACCATTATAATAAAATGAACCAGGTTTTAAAAATACTTTTATCTTACAGAGGAAAAAATAATTTTAATACATGCACTTCAGGTATGTGCTATATATAAAACACTGCATCTGTGGTTTTTCCCACTGGACATTTTTTCCCTCTCTTCTCTCTGACACGTCTGGAGACTGAGGCTCTTCAACAGATATGAGCAAACAGAAACAAAGACACGTCTGGAGACTGAGGCTCTTCAACAGATATGAGCAAACAGAAACAAAGTACGAACTCCTACCTGTCACCTTACAAATACCCCATGAAACCACGTGCAAACATCATGTAAGTGACCCCATGAACAAGGTTTCTTTCTCTATGATGTAAGGAGATCTGTCATTGGATGGACGTTCTTCTCAGGCTGCTGTGAGGAGAAATGTCCGCAACAGACCAAGACCTCGTTCCGCGAGGATCCCATCCGGGAGTCCTTGCCTGCACCCGCTGCCCTGAGGAGAGTAACACCACACAGAACACACAGTCGCCATCCTCAAGCTGTTCACAAGACCCTTCAGCCAAGGTCCAGAAACAAAAGGAAGCCAAAGCCAAGTGACCGGAAGTTGATACAACTATGAAACTAAACCAAGGTTTTTCGAAGCTTTCCTTTTTTTTTGTCTTGAGTTTCAAAGACGGCTTGACTTTTAAAAAGAAAACAAACTTTCTATTGAATAAAATCAAGATTTTCTTAGCAAGTCCACCTGCTTTTCACAAACACAGAGACAGCTTCTCACAGCAAAGCACTACGCACGGTTCTTTCCATAACTGAAAAAATACAAGCGCGGGATCTGAGCAAATGCCTCTGAGTCTGAAGGAAACACTGGCATACTTCAAAGCATGTTATTTTAAAACAAATAAGATGGTCACCAATCCTGCCGCTCACTCTTTCTGCTACATTAAAGAAATCAAGAGAGGCCATTATCCCTCCCCCTCCAGTTCCCCGCCATCTCCAGGCTCTGGCTGCAACTCGTGACAAGGGACTGGGAGAGAAACAAAGGGGGCCACAGAGAAGGACCTGGTGCTGATCAGCCCAGAAGCAAAGAGAATGCGAACCCAATGAAAAAGCATGGATTTCTGGACCCAAACCTAAACACCTTGAAGAGCACTGAAAAACAACTCAACTTGATAGCTATCACATACCAAAGGACGAAAAGAGATTTGTATGCCATTTAATCAACCAAGTGATGAATACCTGATTTATACTCTGACATGAGCGGGCCAAGTCCCAAGTTCCGAACTGCCGTGGTCAGACCCACAGAGGGATCTTTGGAAGGGTAAGGTACCGTTGGAGAGCAGTGTATCAACAGAAATGTAAACATACACTGATTGTCCACTAGCTTTCTTAAATAGAATTTCTGTAGGAAATTATATATAAGAGTGTAATTGATCAGATAATTTCTATTACAACATATAAATTCTGTTGTGTGTGCAAAAATGTGGTAGAAATAGAAGCTACTATGGATGGTTTATGTTTTTAAAGTAAGTACTACGTTGCAATCCATTAACAGTCTTTTAATCTTTTCGTGAAACTTCTCTCTATATAGGTTGAAATACATAATGCTTTCCGGTTCTTCTTCAAACCAAAACTTGTCAAATTCATAGACAAGATAACCTGCAACAGACGAAAAACAAAACATATCACCCTCACTAATAAAATGATAAACCACCTCATTTTTAAAAGTAACTACCCCTTAAAGTCCAGATTAGGACCCAATATTCGAAAATAATATTAAAACTATTAAGAACTTGCTTGTTTTTCCAATGACTTTGCTCAGCTAACTGCAGGGTAGGGGGTGGGGGAGAGGAGAGCCAGTGACTTTACAAAACTGCGACTGGCTAGCATGAGAAGAAAAAACAAAAGGAAATCCCATTTCAGTGAGACTGGTCACAAAGCAAACACTATTGTCAGAAACTAGCCCATTTCAAGACTACACACTGCTTCACAAGATCAATTTGAGAACGATTTCCGATTCGTCTTTTGGTATAAGCTAAACCAGATTTTTCACAACTAGGATATATAAGATTATCAAAGAATGAAACCTGTGGAAAATTCCATTTGCTTCTCAATTCCAAAAGAAGAACTAAAGATAGTAGTCTTGCTTTCAAATATTATTTTCTATCGTTGATTAAAAATGTGTTTGGGGCATATATTCAGCAACAGTATGTAGATGGAAATTAGCCCTAAGTGTACAAATGAGCAGGCAGGTTCTCCCTCGGCTCCATCTCTAATACAGTTACAGCAAAAGCTTGGGAAATTAATATTCTGGATAGAAGGGGGAAAGGCAGCCACAGCCCAGAGCTTCCGGTTTCCACTTGCCAGGAGAGGCACTGGCGTTATTCCTAGCAAGGGCCGGTTTATCTCTTCACATTCATCTGTATTTATGTTCACTTCATTCATTCTTCTAGTTCTGCTTTTTGAGACTACTATGTATGTATCCCTATGAGCCCAGGCTGGGCTTTCTCTGGAGCCCTCCTGCCTCGGCCTCTGGAGGGCTTGTTGTACTACTCACAGTAAAACTGATGGAAGTGTTCCATTGTTGGCATACCAGGAACAAAGTTGTAGAGATGAAACTTCAATGCTTCGCTCTTCAGTAAGCTATAAGCCATCTCTGTAAGATTGATTCCAACTATTGCATAAGAATACCTATGTCAGAAACATTACCAGTTATACCAGCTAGCCAAATAGCTCACAAAATAAAGTTATACAAGGATTGGGAAAAAGTGAAAGGAGTTTAAAATGGACTTTACAATAACTTCTATATAGTAAAAATAACAATAACAATAACTTCTATATAGTAAAAAACTTCTATATAGAAAAAAATGTTTTGGATAGATCCAAAACATTTTTGGACAGAAGCTAAGAAATAAAAAATGAATCTGTTCATATGACACACAAAAAGACAACTACATTCACCAAATCTCATTGATATACTGGCATTTTCTTCTCCATTCCTAAGGTATTCATTGCTAATATCTAACATTATCATTTCTTCAAGGATTATATTTCATCAGAACATAAACATAAAATAATGACAAAGCTGATAATCAGACTCCAATTTGCATTTCACTTTACAATTCTGAAAGCTATTTCCCATTTTGCTGTTTCAAAACTATTTTCTATTCCAATTTCCAAGTGTATTACTGGGCGGGGGGGGGGGAATCTCCATTTTATAAGCTATCTCTTATGACAAAGATATATAGAAGTCAATGTAAGATGTGCTTGTGATTATGTTTTACTTTGAAAATAATGTGTCACATAACTACCTTACACAGTAGAGCCTATCAGTTAACCCACTTTATGAACTGCCCCGCCAGGCCCTCAAGCCTACGGTTAGCCTGAACGCACACGCAGCTTACCCCAGTTTCGGATGGTTTGCACGGGAAAGGATCCGATGAGCCTCCCTGGTGTACTTCTCGCTGAAGTACCTGCAGTGGTAGAGAAAGACGAAGCCCAGCTTCAGACACCAGGTGGTGCGTGTGGTGTGGCGCGGCCATTTCTGGGCCTGGCGCTGTCCTGGCCTCCACCGCAGCCCCTTCCGGTGACTCACAAGCCGACCTGGGTCAGCATTGAACCCGGTGGATCTGGTCTACCCAGCGGAGACCACAGGCGCGAGGCCAGACTGCTCTGAACTACGCGGTCGCCTATAGAGACTTCAGATTGAGGTTAAAAGCAAACCAAAAACCCCTGCCGAGTCCACGCTTTGCGTTGTGCTTACCCTGTTTCTATAGAACAGACGACATGGACGAAGTAGGGGACGCTCTCTCTCTCTCTCTCTTTCTCACCTCAGCCTGTGCCTAGTACTGCCAGCAAGTCTGCTTTGGTTCATACCATGTTCAGGGCACTCAGAAAAAAAAAAAGCCAGGAAACTTTCTTTGCGCCCCAAGCCCCAAAACCTTGTTATTTGACTAACAATCCAGTTAAAATACTAGCAATAAAGCCCAAGCAGTAGCAGGCACAAGATAAGCCCAAAAGCTGTTTGCAGGCTCATAAATATATTCTTTTGGTCTACATCAAACTTCTTGCATTTGTAAAAACAGGGCAAGCTTTGGGCT
The DNA here is from genome assembly GCF_023159225.1 of Perognathus longimembris pacificus. NCBI lineage: Eukaryota > Metazoa > Chordata > Mammalia > Rodentia > Heteromyidae > Perognathus > Perognathus longimembris. The sequence goes on from NC_063184.1 coordinate 31,602,533, forward strand.
CACCTCACACGTGGTGGTCTGCACAAAGGTACACACCACGCACACACACAACGGACTGGATGTTTGCATGAACATAAGTAGTAGCATAAAAGCACTGATTTCCATAGTTTACTTAAATGTTAAAAGGCAAAAATCATGGACATTTCCATAAAGCATACAAGTTTCTAATTTCACCTTTCTCCTCTGTGGAATACTACTATATACTTCTCATTTTTCTTCACTGCCTCAAATTTTCAATCCTTTAAATCACAGACTTAACTTATAAGTCCACAAACAGGTTATGGATGAATAAATTCTGCAAACCATTTATGCACAGATACATTCATTGCAGGGGGAGAAAGAAATACCTAGTTTCTTAGATCCTCAAACTAATCTGTAAACCCACCATCAACAGAGTCCTGCTTAATTCAAGGCTGTCCTACAGATACAGACGCTAAGTTTTCCACTGTAACCCTGTGTTGACTCTACAATGCTCTTATACTTTAAAAAACTTGTTACCTTTTAGTAGTTGTACAAAGGAGTTGCCACTTAACAAAGCAGTCTATGAATGTCACCCCTTTCTATGCACAACTCCTTATCTAATGGGGTATTATTCAGCAGGAAAACTACTCAGAGTAGTCCATCTGTGCTGGGTCTGGTGATGCATGCCTGTAATCCCAGCACTCAGCAGGCTGCGGCAGAAGGATCACGAGTGTGAGGCCAGCCTGAGCTACGAGTATCTAAGAAGAAGGAGATGGAGGCCACACGGGCCGTGCAAGGCTGGGGGTTAAGACCACTTGTTAGCACAGGTGGAGAACAGAAAGAGAACTCCTCATTGTAGCTGGTCGGATTTCTCCAAATGGAATCAGAGTCCAGAGGGAAAAGGACACCCGACTCTTTAAAAAGGCCAGGAAGAGGAGGAAAATCTGTCTCTGTCATCTGTCTGTCTCTCTCTCTCTCCCTCTTTCTCTCTCTCTCTCTCTCTCTCTCACACACACACACATGCATGCACGCACACACGCATTTCTGCTATTTCCACATTGTGGTCAGCATGTCAGCAAACACTGTTCAGCCTGAGACAGTGTGAACCAATTCTTCCTAGAGTTCCACTGGACGGGAAAGGCACGGGACCCTTGGAGAAGAGAGTCTACTCCACTTACACCAGGTTGATCAAGCCCAGGATGCCCATGCCTCTGAAATCGGTCTTGGGATCGTCACCCTGGAAGCCAATGTCAGCCCACTGCTTGGAGATTCTCGACTTCAACTTACTCGTGGGCATCAGAAGATTCCAGAGCTGTAAGAATACAGTCACACGTTACAAATAATAGTGGTGCTCTTAATTATTTGTCATAACCTAGATCATTAATACATATATGTGTATATATATACATATATATACATATTACTTTCAACTGAACAATTTTTGTAGACAAATCATACATTCAACAAAGAATATAGTTTAATAACTTTGCAATCATCCTAAGTACTGTAGTGGATTTATTCCAACTAAAATGACTTTTAGATCTTGAAATGATAACAAATAATACACCGAAATCTAAAATAATGATACGTCCCTTTAATCATAATTAATTCCTTTATGCTAGAATTGCTAAACGGCTGCTCAAGAACACAGTGCTAGGCAACTGGTGTCGTACCTAGGCCCTATTGTAAAGGAAGGTGACTAATCCCTAGACAAAAACAATACAGGTCTCAGGGAGAGGGTCATAAACAAATGATACTGATAAGCATTCCAACTTATATAACCATTGTTTTAGAAGTGTTCAATATTAAAAGAAACAAGTATGACTTGCTTTAAGCAAACACAAACCAACTTCTCAACACTAAGGACTTAAGAACTGCTATTGATTATTAAACACAAACAAAGTAATCAATGCAAAATAAAGTTCAAATTATTCAGTCATCTTCAAAACTTTAGTGTAAGTCAACAAACACAACAGACTGAGAGAAGTTAATAAAAGTTTGTGAAAATGTTCGCGATGGAAATACGGGTGCTTCTCCCCATTTCACCCCCCACTTCGGGCAGAGCTGAGTGGGGGGGGGGGGGGCACTGGAAGAGCGTCCTGCTACCGAGAACAAATTGTGAAGACTGTGACCTTCTTTTAAAACAAGGTCACTAAGGCTGGGGCTCTGCAGCCAAACCCAATCATTAGACTGACTTTCATCTTGTCCCTACTTTTAATACCAAACCCCGTGATTTGTTCATGGTCATGGCTCCTTGAATTCAGTCAGGACACTGATTATGGCAGTGCGAGATGAGTGACTGGGTAAGAGCTGCCGTATAAAACGACGAGGACTCCGGACATCATATGCACAAAACTGCTTTTGGAGTCCCATTGGGAAGACTGGTTTCACAAGGGCAGGTGACGCGGGCGTCTGCACTTCACTGAGGCCCTGTCTGCAGCGGACAGCCCGCATACACAGCTTCCTCCCGTAGCTCCTCTCCAAGGAAGGCCTGAGCAGAGGCTCGTGAGTCACGAGAGCCACAACCAGCAACCAGCCCTCCGTCTCTAGGGATGAAGTCCACACAAACCACTGGGGAAATCCCCGACTCCAGAACCCTAGTTTATACACCACCCGCCCATTGGGCAGATATCATATACACAGGGCCTGAAACTAAGGGGAAAAGCAACAACAGTAAGGACAGAAATAGTCATCGATCCTAAGTATTAGCCACTATCTGGAATACTTCAAATAACTCACGTCATACGCAGCATCTTTGGATTTGTTTTTCCTATTCTCATGGCATAAAATCAAGCTACATTTTAATTTCATAGTTAGGTGAAGTACACATTTTATACTTTTCGGGGCAGGGGGAACGTTTTGTTTTTAGACTTGTGTTTCTTTCCATAGTATTTTGGTTAAAACAGCTTCTAACTTGAGGTACAATAAGCTATTTGCCATTAGAACACAATTCTCAAATAGGTGTAGAGAATGGATAGGAAACTCAGCCTTCACCAAAGGCTGACCCTATCTAAAGCGATTCACTTTATCTACTTCAAGTCTTAGAGTTGTCATCACCAGAATAAAGGGACTAATCTATAAAGTTTACTTAAACCTGTCTAATTTTGGTACCTCAATGGCCTTATCAACTTATAATTCATGAAGAAAAAGTGAGAAGAGTTCTGTGTAATTTTCTATTTAATCTTCTTTCTGTTTAATTTTTCATGGCATTATTTGGCAATTAACATTCTGCAAATCCCCAAAGATTTGAGAGCAGCGGCAAACACCAAGCTCACTGTGTAATTTATATCAAAACGGGGAGAAAGCACGAGGCTTGTGGACTCACATTTTTTGGTTGAAAAGAACTTTCATTATGGCTTTATAACTTAGTTTAGGGTTCAAAGAGTTAAAATTAAATTTATTTGAATATGCTTTAATGATATTTATCAGTAAGATATATAAACTGGCTAAAAGTAGTTCATATCCATGAAATCAAATACAATAAAATTTTCCGAGAAGCAAAGAAACCAGAAGACTTCCCTAAGCCTCTGGACTATTCTCAGACCCAACTCAAGGTCAAGACTAATTTCTCCAGTGTTCAACCACTCAAATACAGAGGGTAGAAATTTACCTTGAGGAGTAGCTTTTCATGTTGTGCATTATCGGAATCATACGGCCGTTTCCTCACATTTTCTACATCCAAGTAGAGCTGTTTATACCCTGTTATCTGCAGTAAGCATGTTCTCATGCAGATTTTAAAGCTGCAATGAGGAAAAGATGATGGTTTTTTTCAATCACACTTTCTTATCATCGTAATGGCTTACACAGCCTCTGGCCCCTGTATTTATTTAGAAAGCACTTCCTAGCTTCCAGGTTACTATCCTTAAATAGCAAACATTGCTCAAAGTGTCCCACACTTTGACTTGGCGCCAAAGACACCAAGATGTGGCAGGAGCGGCGAGGATGAGGCTTTGTCCTCTTCTCAAGTTTCCTCCGGCGGTCCGAGTGCTCCCCGATTTTCACGCCGGGTGACACCTGCACACCTCACTTTCCACGTACGTGTGTGCATAGGCTCGTTACAGGCCGTCTCTTTGCCTAACACCCCATCTCTCCTGAAGAAAAGATGCTCTTCCTAAAGTGAGCCTCTGGATCTATTCATGACATCACCGGCCATGAGCTCCCCAAGGCAGGGCACCCCAAGTTCCAATCCCCATTCCCTGTTAACGCGGATACACCAAAAGGTCCCTAAGCCACTCTTCAATCTCCAAAAATGTCACTAGTCACCTGCTTTCCTCAGGGCTTTGTCATTTCTTGCTTGAATGGCTCACTTTCCTAACGGCTTTCTATTCCTCTCCCAGCTTCCCTCGAATCTTCCTTAAACACTTATCTCCTAATGGGGCAGAAAGACGGAAGGCAGCATCTAGATCTGTCACCACAGCTCGCAGGCCGGTGCAGACGCGCTCTGCATGCTCCTGGGGCGGGCAGCTAAGCCCCTACACGTGGCCACTGGTGGCACGGAGGGCTGAGGCTGGAGGAAGGGCGCTGAGAGGGCCCAGCAAGGTCCGCCCGGGGGAGGGGGAGGGGGGAAGAGGACTTCACAGAGGGACAACACGGAAACTCGATTCCCAGGGCTGAGAGATGGCGGAAGGCAGGTTAGCAACAGCCAGGCGCTGGGAGCCTGGAGCCGGGCGTCAGCCCTGCATCGGCCCTGTGCTGCGCCAGACCTTGACTGCTCTTCCGGCGAGGGGAGAGGGGGGGAATCGGAGCGGCTCCGTGACCTTGCAGCTCGAGTTCACAGCTGCGCGGGGAGCCCCAGAGCCCACAGGTGGCACACGCTCAACCCAGAAGAAAAGAGAGAGAGCAACACACCTCGTGTCCTTCTCAGGGTTAATATTCTTCTCCTTCATAATATCCGCAACACATCTGTCCACTTCACTCTCAACAACCTGGGTGGCTTTCTGTAAAACCTGTTTATACGAGAGAAAAGTGGATGAGAAAAATCCTCGGGAGCTGGAAAAAAAAGTGCATTTTACTTTATCCTATTGTATCTTCTGTGCTGGTCCTGGGGCTCGAACTCAGGGCTCCTCGCGCTTGCTTTGGCTTTTGTTCATAGCTGATATTCTATCACTTGAGCCACACTTGCAGTTCCTCAAATACCTTTGTGTATGAAAAACACACAGACACACACATACATAGACACAGACACAGACAGACACATACCTACATACACACAGACACAGATACATACATACACACACAGACACACATACATACATACACAGACACATACACACATACACATACACAAAAACATACACATACAGACCCACATATACACACATGTGTTTTGAGAATTATTTCTAGAGGGGGAAAATTGAGCTTCGTTTTCTTTATAGCAAAGTCACTAGCAGGACCCTAAAAATGACAATAACTAAAACCTTAAGTTTCTGTAGATTATTACCTTAATAGGGTCTTACCTTATTCTTAGAGTATGTCAAGGAATTTTCTGAAATAATGGGGAAAAAAAGGATGTTACCACTTCTGTGTGTGTTTTCAAGTTATTCTATAAACAAACAATAAAAATAGCAAAACACTACTAAGTCACTTTCACAGTTGGAGAAGATACAATTGCTACGCGAACCACATCACATTTTAAAATTCTATCTTGTACACAGTGTACAGAATATATCATTCAAAAGATCTCAACACAACAAGCCAAACAGGTGACACTAACCTAGTTTCCCCAGAATCCTGTGTTTCAGTGCAGACCCCAAAGGATCAAGAATATCTCAGGCCCCAGATAATTATCTGAAGACTACAGTGAGTGCTATGTTCTCTTCTGCTATAAGCTTTCAGGAGTGTTTGGATTTAAGGCACTGGCAACAGCATAAGAACAAAGGGTCAAAGACTAGATTATCTGACTATCCTCAGACCAAAGAACAGGATACGTTCTCTACTCCTGGCTTCCCTTTCAAGAATGACAAGCACATTTTTATTGGTCTAGTAAAAATTTTGTCTGGAACATACAATAATAGGTTCCTTTTTGTAGGCCATTTGAACACTCCACAAAGAATGCTTTTGTTCCAAAGCTTTAACGTAAGTTCTTTCCCCACATTACACCAACCAAAGTGGCCTGCAGAGATCTGTGGTCAACAAGTACTTTGTTCTGAGCAGTCCAAAAGGGCAAGTCATAAGAGGAGAGTAAAATTTAAGTCAGCCCTAGGTTCTAAGAACTAGGGAAGTATGCAAACCTCAGTCACCCATGGCCCAAGGCAACCTGTCTTCCGCCCGACTCTCAAGAGAATACTTGCCTCGCATTTCTCATCCGAAGCACTTGATAAACACAATTCATGATTTTCTACTGAACATAACATCATGAGCTGCAGGGGTGGCTTCCCAGTCCTCCTTATCCAGGCAAAACAAAACAAAACAAAACAAAACACCCAACACATTTCTCACCCATCTATGTCCTAATTTAGGGAATCAGTATTGAAAAATTGGCATATTTGAGAAGGCAAGAGAGGAGCACTGTTGAACAAAGCTAGAATCAAAGCCAAAACATAAGCCACATCTATATTATAAACTCTCTACTGCTGCATTAAAAAGAAACACATAGGACTAAATTTTAATAATTTTAATGAACTTAACTGGCCCACAATATCATTTACAATTAGTAAGAAATGCAATGCATATAAGCAACTATTAATAAGACATTTTTACACTTTTTGTGGTATACTAGGACTTGAACTCAGGGCCCTGAATTTTCACTAGGTTTTTTTTTACCCACTCATGGCTGGGGCTCTACAGCTTGGGCTGCAGCTCCAGTCCAGCATTTTGCTGGTTAATTGGAGAAAAGAGTCTCTGGGACTTTTTCTGCCTGGGGTGGCTTTGAACCTTAATCCTCAGACTATCAGCTTTCTGATTAGCTAGGAGTACAGGTGTGAACCACTGGTATACAAAGGCTTTGGAGCTCAGTGTGTGCGTTAAAGGCACATTGCATCCAGACTGGTCAGTGGAGAGAGCAGTACACCTACCTGTGTGGCTACTGGCAGTGGGACTGAACTGATCGGGAGTCTAGATCTTCACACGGGGCACCAGCCTTTCAGAAACGGGCGTGGAATTAAAAGATGAATGAAGGATGCCGAGTATGAAACTGAATCTAGACCACGGCGCTCACTCCTTCTGGCATTAATCTGTATAAACTTTTCAAACGGATATGGTAGTCTAAAATTTTTTCTCTAGAAAATAGCTTCACCTACAATCTAAGGAACTATTGATAAACTGAAGGACCCAGACTAGATTCTTCTTTGCATAGATAGGGACTTTGTTGTCAGGTTTTTGTTCTTGTCTGTAGAGTAATTCAGCTTTACAGCTGCAAAGATTATAAAGTTAATGGAATTGAGCTTAAGGGACTTGATTGCAATGTATAAGGGGCCCACCATGCCTATGGGAAATGAGAAAAAAGATACTCCGTGAAGTTTTCAGTCGTTTTTTTTTTAGGTATTTCCGGCGCAACATTACCTATTCTGTGTGTCCTCTGTGCGCCTACACAGGTGTCAAAAATGCGCTGTAACTCGCACTTCCCGGTCATCTGTCGCAAGAGCCATTTCATCCAAAATCGAAAACAGTGCCCGTAGAAGAACTCCCACAAAGAAATTAACATTCTTTCCTGGAAAAGGAAATATGTAAGATAAGCTTAAATTTAAAAAAAAAAAAGATTAGTTTATTCAACTCACCCGATCTCAAATTATGTTCATAGCTACGGGGATTCCTTGTGTCTGCTTCCTGTGTGTGTGTGTGTGTGTGTGTGTGTGTGTGTGTGTGTGTGACTCAGACATCTAAGAAAACAATGACAGGCGCAGTGCGCAGGGCCTGGGTGCAAAGGACTCAGCCAGCCAAGTCCCTTAATGGCTTTTTAAATAAAAACCGAGGGTAGCATTGGGGCCGTCACATGTTTGGCCGTGTTTGTTTGATTTGATTTTGTCCCTCTGAGGAGGGACACGGCGCACAGCTGCCCCGGGAACGCGCAGCGGGCCTGCGGGCGGCTCCGGCTCCGGTCGGGGCTAAGCTCTTCTTAGCCCCGGCGGATTAGGGGGCCGGAGAAAGCCGAGCCGCCCGGCTCGTCCGTCGGGGAGTGTGCGCGCTGAAAACGGGGATCCCACCCTGGAGAACCGAGGGGTGGCCGCAGGGAGGCTGAGGGAACCCCCGCCCCCCACCCCCGCCCCTACCCCTCGGGGGGGGGGGTCCACGGGCCCGCCTTCCTTCCCCGGCCAACTTGAGCCCCGGCACGCGAGGGCCGAGGCCGGGCCTGTCACCCGCGGGGCCCCGCGGCTCTACGAGCCCCCCCCAGCCCCCCCCCACACACACCGCGGAGGCGGCGGCGCCCGGCGGGGCGGCCCGGCCTGGCGGCGCCCCGGGGACCTCGACCGCGCCGAGTCGCCGCCGCACGAGCCCCGCGCCCGCGCCCGCGCCCGCGCGCGCCGGGCGGGAACGGCTGGCACAAAGCCCCGCCGGGCCCCGCGCGAGCAGCCGAGGGTGAGAGGAGAGAAACCGCAGCCACCTCACAGGCGCCGGAGGGCCCCAGGGAAGCGGCCGCCGCCTCAGTTTCCCCCGACCGCAAAGAGCCGGCAACGGAAGGGACGCCGCTCGCCGACCGCTCACGGCGCGCACCGCGACCCGGAAGTGAGGGCGGGCCGCCCCGGGGACCGCCGGCCCCGCGCTCGGAGCCACGCCCCCTCGGCCTCTCCTGATTGGCCCGCGCTCTGCCTATCGGCCCGCGGAGGGGGCGGGGGCGGGGCGCAGGGCGCGCGTTCCCGGGACGCCTCCACGGTTGCCCCGGCAACGGGGGGCGGGGCGCCACGTCCCGCGCAGGCGCGGACCGGGGCTGGAAGGGGGCGTGGGGGGGACGTGGCTCGGCGGCGGGCCGGGGCTTCGCGGCGGCTGGGGGGCCCGGTCGCCCCCTGGTGACCCGGGGTGCCGCGGGCTCCCAGCCCCGGGCCTAGAAGCAGCGGCGTGCTCTGGGCAGTTGCACCGTGACCTTCGCCCGCAGCCGACCCGCCCGACTCCATGGGGGGCGAAAAGAGCGGCAGGTCAGTCGGCCCGGGTGTGGCCAGCAGGTGGCAGGGGAGAACCCTGCACGTTGACAGCAGAAGTTTGGACCCCACCCCCACCCCCATAATAATAACTCATCAAACATGCTTTAACGGTTGGGTTGTTGCTGAAAAAGTAATCTAGGTGCACGATCCTAACCTTTAGAAAGAGAGACGCATGGCATTGCGACAGTTCCCCCTTTGCAGGGAGAAACTCCTATTTAAGGGGGGTAGGGGCAAGTCTAGCCAAGCAAATGGGTTATCCCTCCAGCTAAGATATTTTCTAATTAAAAAGCAAATGGGTTATCCCTCCAGCTAAGATAGTTTCTAATTAAAAAACAAAAAAACTACGCCCATCAGGAAAATCTAAAGATCAGTAGGTTTTCTTCAGAGTGAGAGGTTACACTCCCGCTGTGACACCGACAGTAAAAAAGGAAGCACACCCAGAAGGACTCTGTGTCAATCGGCGAGAAATAGATCATGGCTGGTGTCCCAGATATGTGACGGGGGAAACCCAGGATTCCAGCCCCAATTCAAAGGCTTTGGGGGAGTTCTACTAGAATCCTGCAAGTCATTATAGGCTTTCGGTGAAACAGGCGACTGCCACCTTGTGGAAACCCCTGGGATCCTTGTCCTCTAAAAAGTTCCTGTCCATGGGGCTGGAGGAGTTATTACCCAGTGTGCTTGCCATTAGTCTCACCCTAAAAGCACCACCAGGGCCCTTCACTTGATCCTTGAGTGTTGAGTTATCTTAAGGCACAAACTACCTGTTATGTCCTTGGCAATATCATGAAGCTGTTGCGGTAAAGAGGAAGCTGAACCACAAAATTCTGAAAAGGATTCATTTCCCTGGAGAATGATGACACGCGCCTGAGCAAGTAGCATCTCTGCTTCAGAACTACCGGCCCACGTTGGTTGCAGAATGCCCTACCTCTCAAGATGCTCTCCACCAAAATAGAATACCTGCCCCCATTTATCCAGAAGACTGCCAGTCTGGTCGCAAGTCTTAGAATAAAAGTCTGCTAGTATCTTCCCAGTGGACAATAAATTGCGAGGGAAGTTCATGTAATGGGTTACAAGGCAAAGGAAGTTCAGGTAATGGGCTGAGTTGAGAGTAACCCACCTGGCTGACCATTGTCAGGGGGGGAAGATCTCTCTCTTTTTAAATTACTCTGGGTAACATTTGGAAACTGACAGCCACAGGCAGCCAATGGCAGCGTCTCTGGTCAGGAAAAGGAGCACGCTGATGCGTTCATGGCGAGTCACATCCCCCAGGGGTGGGGATGGGACTGCAAAACCCCACCAGGGTTTCCAGAGGTCTTGGGTGGGGGACGCGTTGATGCCTGCAATAAGAATATCAAGCAATATCAAGGAATATCAAAGAATATCAATAAGAATATCAAACAAATAAGAATATCAATAAGAATATCAAACTCCTCTTTGGGGACCCTCTCCAAATGTAGGGCCTCGCGACTTTCCTTTCACGGCTTTCAAATAAACAGGCTCTCTGTACCTTCAGAAAGAGAGAGGGAGAACCCAGTGGTTTCTAAAACAGTGAATGAAATGCCAGCCAAGGGCCTGCCATTCCCTCCCAAGTAGCCCGCGGTGCCAGCCAAGCAGTAATGAGGAATAACCACCCATTCCACCCCAGCCTCGCCCAAACCACTAGCCTGGTGAGAGGCTCTTGACCACTAGCCAAGAAGAGGTGGCCATTTAAAGATGGCCTTGGGGACAATCTGGGCACAGAAGGCTAAGAGCCAGTGAACCCATGGGAATGTTGCCTGTAGATCCCAGACGATTAAAACCAGTGATAACCGAGTGGAAGCGAAACCAGAAATGCAATGAGACGTATTGAAAAACGTGGGTGGACAAAGTCCGCGTTCCCTGGACAGCATCTCACTGGCCCCGGTGATGCGCGCGAGACCCGTTGCCCATCTTCCTCCTCCAGAACGGAATCCCCGTGTCCTCAACGCCCCCCGCCTCCAGCAAGGGGTTTATCATCATCAGACGTGCGGGGAGCCTGCGGGAGACCGGGGGTGTCCCGTGGGGAGGGCGCACGCGCTGCCCCCTCGAACCCACGCCGGGGGACCCGTCCCCACCGCCCAGCTGGCTCCTCCCCGCCGTGGGAAGAGCGACATGAGGACCAAGCAGGCGAACCTGCTGGTGGCCCTGGCGGCCTTCATGCTGTTCAGCTTCTCCTGCTTCTGCATCTCCAGGATGAGGCAGACCAGTAAGCCGTGCCTCCCCCCCCCCCATTCCAGGCCCCCGGGGCTGTGGGGGGACCGGTGGGGCCTGGCGGGGGGCCCGCCTCCCACCCAAGGCTCTCCGGACCCCCCCCCCGCGCCCCCGGGCGCCCGCCGGCGGTTAGGGGGGAACGGGCGCCACCGGTGTCCTTGGGCGCGCGCGCTGGAACCGGCACCGGGCCTCCCGGTCCCTCTCTGGGGCCCATTCCGGGGTGTGGGCTCCCCCCACCCCCCCATCGCCTCCGGACTCCTGTTGAAGTCTGTGGTCTAACCTAATAATAAAATAACACCTAACTATCCATCCTTCCCTAAAATGTTCCAAATGAAATGGAAACATGTTCTGATTGGACGTAAGCACCCAACCTGATGATGGGGGAAACGCACGGAAGATGAGGCGAATAAGGCCTTGGTAACGGCCCAGCAATGTTGGCAGAAACCGTGTAGGAAGAAAAACAAATACTCGCTGATGAGTGACAGTGGCTCACACCTGTAATCCTAGCTCTATCTGGAGGCTGAGATCTGAGGATCAGGGTTCAAAGGCAGCCCAGGGCCAGAAAGTCCCTGAGACTCTGACGTACACATACAGCTTTGGGAATATGTATGTATATATATATATATATGTATACATATATACATATACATATATATATTATGCACACTTTTGAGAGCTTGGATATCCAGTTCCTTCAGAAACGCCCGTGTGTCATACATCTCAGTAATTCCACTTGCTAGTCAGGGTTGACTGGGTGTATGTCCTAACCAGGGGAGCAAGGCCAGCTTTTGTGTTCTCATCCACTTGCATGTCCAGGTGGGTGAATATTTTCAAGAACATCCCCAGCGCCTGCCAGGGCCCCAAGGGAACTCTGGGATATGTTGATCAGGAGACTCTGTCCTCTCCCTCTTCCTCCTTTTCCCATACTGGAGTTTTGAACTCAGGGCCTCATGTGTACTCTTTGGACACTACCGCTGAGTCGTATCTCTAGCCCTCAGTGCTGGTTCGTGTTACCATAGAGCCTTGCTTCCTCCACGAGTGTGCACCTAGCCTCCCCTCCACCTGTCTTAACCATTCACCCACCTCCCGGTTGCAGTTTGGGGCTAAATTCATTGTAACAATTACAATGAGTTGTGTCAATCCAGGCCTTTTCCCTATACCCCCTGCAGCCTGCTGCTCAGTGAATTATAGTAGAGCCTGACTTTATCCACTCTGCTTCCTCTAACATGGCACAGGGGCGGGGGAGAGGGGGGCAGAAAGAATGGCCCCATCTGCCGGTTCCTTCTTCGCGGTGCCTCCTTCCCCTTCTCAGATAATCTCTTGGAGGAGATCGCATTGGATGCGGGCACCGGGCAGTTCAGACCAGTACTGCAAAGATGCTCAGTTGACTCAAGGCTTCTAAGGATGACTTATCTCAAACCTTAGCAAAATGGCTTGAAAACACGTTGCCCTCCCTCAATCCTGAATGGACGTGTATGCAAGACATGTTAAATATTTAACCGATCACAGAGCCGTGCATAGGAAGCAGAGCTGACAAATGAGAGGGAAACCAGGAAAGGGGAGGGGGGGGGAATGGGGTCGGGAAGGATGGGGGAGGATGGAGGGGGCGATCAAGATGCATTGCACTGCCAAACTGGTTTGTTGAATGGTTACCCCTTGGTACAACTACTTAAATTAAAAAAAAAAAGATACAGTTTGAAAGAGGATCTAAGATTAGAAATGGTGTCTCTCAATGCTTCTGTGGGTCTGTTTCTGTAACTATTGCTTCCTCTGGAGACAACTCTTAGTTTGCACGCTGTGCCTAAATTGATCCTTCGGGGGCCTGCCCTGCACAGTGGGAATGCAGTTTGGGTTGCGTCACCCGTGACATATCAACTCCAAGCACACGAGCCGTGTTGCAAGGAGAATATCGCCCAGGAAACCCTGGTCAGGGGCGGGGGGGGGGGGCTTTCCTGGCCCCGCTCCCCGCTCACCCAGGTTTGTCTGCATCCCGAGTTTCCACCGGGGGGAACAGGCTGGGATACCATGGCTAGTTCCAGTTCTTCCGGCTGAAGCACGCTTCAGATGGAGGAACTAAAATCAGTTCTGGCCCTTGGCAAAGCCAAACACTGCCTTCATTCAGCACCTGCCGTGGAAGAGCCGGAGCTGGCCGGGCACCGGCCGGGCACCGTGGCAAACGTGGGGGAGCCCGCCGTTTACAATGTGAAGTTCTTGCTTACCTCCCGTTTACACCCTAGAGCACTCGAGACAGACACTGGTGAAAGGGGAAAGTCCCTGGAGGGTTTTGAGATGAGCAGCAACATTATCCAATTTTTGCCACAAAACAAATCGGGTAGTAATCGGTGATATTAACTAAGGATAAAGATAGACTACTAATAGGATGGTTGGCCGATTATCTGTGCCAGTACGGAGGCCTGAACCCAGGGCCTTCCACTCCTGTTTGCCCTTTTCACGCAGGGCCGGTGCTCTACTATTTGAGCTACATTTCTGCTGAGGGCTTTTACCTCACTAAATGGAAATAAGAGTCTCATGGACTTTCCTGCCCGGTGTGGCTTCGAACCACAATCCTCAGATCTCAGCCTTCTGAATAGCTGGGATTGTGTGAGTACCCAGCTCAGAATATGGAAAATGGAAGAACATAGAAGAGCCAAAGTACTGAAGTAAAAAATCATTGATAACCCCACCTCCTATATATTACTATCTTAACACATTTCTTTCTAATCTCCTGCATATATACATATGTGCCATAATACACACACACACCATATATTCATATACGCAATCCTCATATATAGTACTATACATACTATATAGTGAAGCAGGTTATGTTTTTATTACAGAAAAGTATGTGATAACAATCACTAGGTGAATAAGCATATATATATTTTTTTCCTGCAGGCAGTCAATTGATTAACTGCAGGAACCATGTTTTGGAATTTAAGGAAAGCCTAATGCGTTTAAAAAACTCAAGTGAAAACAACCGCAAGGATCTCCTGCAAGCCCTGAGTCACATGCAGCGTGGACCGACGCTGGGAGAGGACATGTCAGGAGCCGCAGGTTTGCGCTGCCTTCGCGTGTGCGCGTGGTGATTTGTTTCCTTTAAGCGTGCTTTATTTCTGGTCCTCGAGATCCGACGGCTTCTGCTCTTAGGGCATTCCCGATCAATGAATGTAAGCTGGCCCGCGCTGGTGCTTTTAGGAGGAAACATGCACACTCAGGAGCGCAGACACCACCCTCGCATGTCTGCCCCGACAGGGGTCTTCCTGAGTATTTCTGAACCGCATTCCCTTCTCACAGTCCATCCAGCAACTGCAGCTCAAGACCTGGCGTTGCCTCTGACTTCCCCTTCTCCCGCTAGCACGCCCCCACTGGGTCCGTAAATGATCCTCTGCGCAGTTCACAAGGAAATTTTTCTGGCGTGTTCACGTGTAGGAAGAGGCCTTTTCATTGTTTAAAGGGGAGTTGAAGTCGCCAGGATGGGGGCAGGTTTCACCTTATAGACCCTGCCCGCCGCTTTCAACTGTGTTCACGCTTGTTTCTTTCAGCCAGTCTGATGACACAGTATCTCAGTGTTAAGCCATATTTCCCTAATGAGTAACGAGTGGCACTGGACATATTAATGTGTCTGTCTGTTTTCTTACTGAGTTTCAAGAGTTCGGTATATTATCCTGTATGTACGGATGGATCCACGGTTTCAAACTATTTCTGATTCATCCTTCCACTTTCTTCAGAGAGCAAATATTTCAAACTATTTCTGATTCATCCTTCCACTTTCTTCAGAGAGCAAATATTTGTAACTTTGGATGTAGCTCACCTTATCAACTTTTATATGTTCTAATGAATTATGATATCTAAGACCAGAGCTCAGGATTATAAAGACTTTGTTTTCAAGCTGCCTTGGTCTTACGTTTTACAGTATGTCTGTGCTTTGGGGGTGGGGGGGGCACTGATTACTTTCGTTCCTTTATCAAAAATCAGATTCCTCCGGACGGGGTGAAGATCTACTTTTGCTTTCTACGGTCTGATGCGTTATTAGCCCGTGGGGTGATTTTTGTGCAACGCCACGCTGTACTACATGGCGTACATTTAAACTGGGTGGTGCGAGCCCTCCAAGTGTTGTGGTTTTTTTTTTTCTTAGAAGGTCATGAATGGCACCAATAGAGCCATTACACTTTAAGGTGCTGCAAAGCCAGTTTATGAAGAGAGAAGATGTCTTAACTGATATTGCTCAGAGCCCCGGAGGAGCTGGACTTGCTCCTCTGGAATAGCGTGTCTTCCGGGCCTCGGGGACAGATCATAGCTCCAGGCTTCCGTCGAACACGGCCTTAATGGCTGGGGCACACTATTATTGATGGTGGCATTTCATAGGTCTAGAGTCATGACAACTCCCGTTTCCCATTGTCTGCCAAGCGGGGACATAGCGCAATGAGGCTCCTTTTCACGGACCATATTTGCTCATTGAAGGGCACATTTCCCTCGAATAGCACGTCCATGCCTCAAACTTCATTTTAAAAATTGTGCCAGAGAGAAGCTCGGCCGCGGGGGAAGGGGACCCGCTCCGCGACGACGGCCCCGCCGCGGCGGACAGATTCGAGGACATGAAGACTTTCCTCCCTCACCTGCGGAGGCTCGGGAGGCTGTACCCCAACGTCGTCCTTGGCAAAGGGAGACGAGGAGGTAGGGGCGTTCCGGGTCTGAGTGCACGCGCGGCTTCGGGGGTGGATTCGACGCCAAAGGATGAGCCACTGAGTTTTATTCCTGATGCTGCGGGGCGCCGGGGTGCTGGGTGCGGGGCGGCGGGGCGCGGGGTGCGGGGCGCGGGGCGGCGGGGCGGCGGGACACCGGGTGCGGGGTGCGGGGCGGCGGGGCGCCGGGTGCAGGGCGGCGGGGCGCGGGGCTGCGGGGCGGCGGGGCGCCGTGTGCGGGGTGCGGGCCCCCTCCCCGCCCGCGTCCGCAGCCCCCCCCCCCGCCCCGCAGTGTCGTTCGCGCTGGGCGTGCCCACCGTCAGCCGCGGAAACCACAGCTACCTGGCGCACACGCTGACCTACCTGCTGGCCCGCATGACGCCCGCCGAGGCCCGCGACGCCCTGCTCATCGTCGCCGTGGCCGACGTACGTGCGGGGGGGGGGGGTGCGGGGGGACGGGGGACCCTCCACGGCCTGACCCTGCCCGCCCTCCACGCCCTCCCCCTGCCCGCCCCCTCCACGGCCTGCCCCTGCCCCCCTCACGCCCTCCCCCTGCCCCTGCCCCTGCCCCCCTCCACGCCCTGCCCCTGCCCGCCCCCTCCACGGCCTGACCCTGACCTGTTCCTTCTTTTCAGAATAACGAAGATTATTTACACTCCGTGGTGACAATGATTAAGAAGAAGTAAGTCGCGCCTCCCTTGTCCTCGCGTGACCTTGCCCTGTGGCGCTGCCCCCTCCTCCAGCTGCTTAGGGAACGCGCGGGTCTCTGCGGGACGAGCTTATAAAAAAAAAGATTATCTCTTGCTCAACCCGTTTTCCAGAAGACGCCAAAATTCGGATGCTTCCTAGTGGCCGAAACCCCCGTGCGTGTGTGTGCGTGTGTGTGTGCGTGTGTGTGCGTGTGTGCGTGTGCGTGCGTGCGTGCGTGTGCGTGTGTGCGCGTGCGTGCGGCATTTCTGTGCCAGGGCTGGTCGGGGTCGTGGCTCTGTTCGGTTGCTTGCCCGGCACGCGCACGGACGGGTCTGGGGTTCCATGCCCGGCCCTTTGGAAAACAGGACAACTTTTGTGAGACGTAGCCGGTGTGTTCCGGTGGTGTCCTCGTTGAGATACTGCTACAGACTGTGCAAACTAGAGGAAATTCACTTTCCAGTGTATATAGTGTAAGGGTTGACACGCCTGTCTTGATTAAAAAGTCCGCCCTTGGGCATCACGCACCCACGCGTGAAGTCACTGCAAGCCCAATGCCACGTGGGCCTGTGTCACGTTATGCCAGCCCGCGCTGTTTCCACGAGCTCACCGTCGGGTGGCCGTGTGCCCGTGTGTGTGTGTGTGTGTGTTCAGATTCCGCTGGCACGTGCAGACGGGAGGCATAGAGGTCATTACCGTCCCTGCCTTCTTCTACCCGGAGCTGATCCTCAGCGGTGACACAGCAACACAGTTGAAGAGGTAGGGGGGAGGGAGGGGGGAGGAACTGGACTGCAGCCCACCCCCTCCTGTGCCAGGGGGGTGGGTGGGGGGGGCCGGGGGTTTGCAGGCGTGGCTCGGCGGGGACAGCGCCAGCCGGTGAGCGAAAGGTAGAGGGAGGAGAGGGGCTGGATGGAGAGAGGAGGGGGAAAGGAGGGAGAGAGGGGAGGGGGGAAGGCGAGAGAGAGAGAGAGAGAGAGAGAGACAGACAGACAGACAGACACGGAATGCTGAGCCAGGTGAGCTGGCTGCAAACCCTGGCACTGTGTGCCCACCCACGGCCAGGGAAGGCGAGACGGTGGCCTGAGGTCAGTCCCCAGGGGATATTTACCCCAGGGGACTGGGCCCGAGTCCTGGGATCCCAGCCTCCTAAGTAAGGGAGGAATCCAGTAAGCCACCAGCACCCAGCATCAACCTGCAGGCACCGAGTACTTCATCAGTTAACTCTACACGTTCATTTTTAAAGGGGGGCTTACCGATTCAATAATAATGAAAACGGTGACCCACTTTGTTGTTCGTCTTTAGGTTGTACATGAAACAAGTCTTGGATTTTTGTATTTTGATGCTGTATGCCCAGCCCAAAGCCACGTATTACCTGCAGGTGAAAACTCGCCGTATATTGCTATTTTTAGTGAAACTCGGCATCCTTTCTCCCTCTCCCGTAACTCTCCCTTCCTCCTTGTGGTCCTGCCTTACTTTGTACCTCAAAAATAGGAAATGCTGGGCCTAGTGGCAAGAGTGCTTGCCTCCTATACATGAGGCCCTGGGTTCGATTCCCCAGCACCACATAGATAGAAAACGGCCAGAAGGGGCTCTGTGGCTCAAGTGGCAGAGTGCTGGCCTTGAGCAAAAAGAAGCCAGGGACGGTGCTCAGGCCCTGAGTTCAAGCCCCAGGACTGGCAAAAAAAAAAGAAAAGGAAATGCTCACTGTATGAGAATAACACAGGGAAGCTTAAAACTGAACTCACCATCATCTTCCATGGGGTTTACTGGAATGGAATGGAAAAAATTACAGGCACCTTATGCACACTAACGTGTGATGAAGTAGAAATTTCAGCGCATACATTTTTCTGCCAACTGGTTTGCTAGACGAAGTCTGTTCATGACAGAGTCTCCTTGTGGGGCCCGGGCTGAGCGCGTGGCCCCTCCTGTCTCAGCCTTGTCGGTGCTGGGATTACAGGCCTGCACTGCCATGCCTGTCTCAGAAGCAGTGATGGGGTCGGGTCATTCACCACTGCGCGTGCCTGGCATTGACCCGCACGGTCTCACGCGTGGTGAGCGGCGTCGTGCCACCGTGCCTGACTGTAGCTGTAAAGATCACCCTGTCGCCCGTCATTGTCACCGCTCAGCCACTTGTCCGGTGCTCCCGTGGCGATTTGGGACCGCAAGTCACATCTGATTCATCTGACTACTCGACACACGACAACCCATGACATTGAAAGTCCCTGGTTCCTTCTCCGCCTCCCCCCGTGACTGGTGGCAGCCAGCCCTGTGCGGTGGACTGCCATTTCACAGCCAAGAGGCACGTGGTGGGCCCCAGCAGCTGCGGCTTGCACCCTCAGGCAGGAGGCCCAGTGCAGCTCCGCCTTGCGCGGGATGTGGTGTCTCCGCCCCAGATTCCTCTGTTGAAATCCCAACCCCAGCATCAGGGCCTTCGGAAGTGGCAAGGTGTTCAGGTCAGGACCTTAACCATTGGGATCCGTGCACGCATCAAAGAAGTGCAGACGTCTGGCCAGCCCCTTTCTCCCCCTGAGGGCATGCAGGAGTCAGTGCCCCGGAGACCGGCGTTCCGCCCCCTGCCAGATCTGTGGGACGTGTGCACGCGTGGATCTTGCACTTCGACGCGAGAGCCATGAGAAATGAAGGGTTATTGTTTTAGTTTTGGTTTGTTTTCGCCTGTCCTTGGGCTTGAACTCAGGACCTGGGCTCTGTCCCCGAGCCTCTCTGTGCTCAAGGCTAGCACTCTACCACTTGAGCCACAGCGCCGCCACTTCCGGCCTTTTCTGTGTCTGTGGTGCTGAGGAATCGAACCCCGGGCTTCACGCATGCCAGGCAAGCGCTCTACCACGAAGCCGCATTCCCAGTCCGAGTGGTCATTGTTTATAAGCTAGTCTGTAGGGTTTTGTTGTCATTTCCCAGATGGACTAGAACCAGGGTATCTGTGAAGATGAAAATGCAGTCAAACAGAGGACTTAACTTGAATGTTGAAGGTTAGCATTTAGGAAAAAGATACTCTGATCTGGCTAGTCTCAGAGCCAGAACATGAAATTTGTCTGACTGCAAATGTCTTCAGGGAATTACACTAAAATCAATTTCCTCATTACAACCTTCTTTCGGTGTATCCTACTTTAAGTATTTTCTACCTACAAGCTAATAATGATGGACTCAACAGAAGTATTAAAGTACTAATTCCTTTTTTGTTGTTTGTTCGGATTTTTTTTCAGCTAGAAGATGATATCATAGCTAAAAGGATGTTCTTTAAAGAAATGGCAAATTATGTGCATAATATTGCTCCAGATAATTGGTTTTTCATTGAGTTTACAGAGCTTGGATTTATAGGTAAGCAATAGACCTGTCTTGTTTGGATCAAGTTTTTTTAATATATAACCGCAGTTTACAATAACAGTTGCTTATTAGTTACCAAAAAGAAAGAAATAAGAAAAAAAGAGAAAGAGAAAGAGAAGGAAGGGAGGAGGGAGGGAGGAAAGGAAGGGGGGAGAGAGAGAGAGAGAGAGAGAGAGAGAGAGAGGGCCAGCTGCCAGTGTCTCACCCCTGTAATCCTAGCTACTCAGGAGGCTGAGACCTGAGGATCATGGTTAGAAGCCAGCCTGGGCAGGACAATCTGTGAGACTCTTATCTCCAATAAACTACTAAAAAAAAAAAAAAAGCCAGAAGTGGCGCTGTGGTTCAAGTGGTAGAGCTGCTAGCCTTGAGCAAAACAATCTCCAGTTCAAGCCCCAGCCTGGCAAAAGGAACAACACAAATTTAAAACAAAAAATTTGAAATGACAGCCGGTGAGGAAACCAATGAAACGTTGCATTCCCGTGAGTGATTGCCGTGACGCGCGCGGGCTGACCGCGCGGGGCCAGCTGAGACCCAGCTCGGCCCGGATTCTGACGGAGGAGCGGGGGGGGGGGGGGGGGGGCTCGGCGACCCACAGCGCTCACCTGTGTTCAGGGCTCACAAGCGTTCTGCATCACTTATGGAAAGCGACTCTGTGGCTCACTATTTTCCCGCTTATTTCATTTTAAAACGAAGGATTCAGCATTTTAAAAAACAGCCATCAGACCCAATGGAATCATATTTTTTAAACGTAGGGAATCATTAAGAATCATGATTAGGGGCTGGGGATATGGCCTAGTGGCAAGAGCGCTCGCCTCGTATACATGAAGCCCCGGGGTTCGATTCCCCAGCACCACCTACATAGAAAATGGCCAGAAGTGGCGCTGTGGCTCAAGTGGCAGAGTGCTAGCCTTGAGCAAGAAGAAGCCAGGGACAGCGCTCAGGCCCTGAGTCCAAGCCCTAGGACTGGCAAAAAAAAAAAAAAAAAAAAAAAAAAAAAAAAAAAAGAATCATGATTAGGAAGGAGACTGAGGCAATCTGGGTGGGTGGGCGTGGCCAGACCAGAGGGTGAGGCATGGTACTGGTAAACTGGTGTGTGGAATGAAACCCCTTCATACACCTACTTCATGATAACAACGAATAAAGGACTTGAAAGAATCATTCATATAAAATCAAATTCTGACAAAGGAATGCTCTGATATTGAAACCGAACCTTTTCTAAATTTTCTCATTCAAGTAACTGTACAAAGGAGATGCCGTATAACAAAGCAGTTTGTGAATGCGGTGTACGTTGGTCACTGTGTTCTCGCCCATCCCTCCCCTGCCCGTCCCTTCCTTCACTCTAGCACGTTTGTAATGAGCATGAAGTGCCAGAAGTGATGAGGTGGTTAGGGAAGAAGACCACAGCGTGCAGGTAATGCGGCGTGGTGGCTGGGATCCAGTCCCCTTCCCTCTCTCTCCCGTCCCTCCATTCCTTACCCCCAGTTGGGGGGTGAAGTCGGGAATGACTTCCCCGGAAGCTGTGGCTGACCTCAGCTTGCTGACACGTTCTCTCTCTCATCACTACTTAAGCAGTCAGTAAGGCTTCGCTTGATTGTCTTCCAACGTCACTAATTCTGTAAAATTTACTTCGGAGGAGTTGGATGTCGTTTTAAGTCATTTCTGTCATCGTCATGCTGACGGAAGGGACTGCTATGTATAAACTAGTTGCATCTCATTTACTTTTCTCCACAGGAAAACTGTTCCGATCTGCGGACCTACCCAGCCTTGTGCATTTTTTCTTAATGTTCTACCAAGATAAGCCCATAGATATGCTCCTGGGTTACCTACTTTTGGTCAAAATGTGTGAAAGCATGGAAACTTTTGTGAGTATTTCATTACTTAATACCTATGAACTATTTGGAGAACATTCTGTCTTCCTAACGTTCTTACCTACATTTTCTTAGCAAACAGAATCTGATGAGAGCATCAAAATGTTAAACTGAGATTTCCCTATATTACTTCAAGGATGAGAGGAGAAAATGTAGAGAAACTTATAAACATGATTATTTAAAAAATATGGAGCAACAAAAGAATGAATGGGATTCTAAACCCTCCACACTTACTTAAACATAAATGGTCAACATATACTCAATTAAGAGATGCTAAGAATGGTTTTACTAAGATAATACAAGTACTGCCATCTATGCTTGGTGCAAGTATAAGGTATAGATGAAAAGAAGTAGATGGAGAAAGTACAGATCATGAAAACAATAATCAAGGACATTTATAGAAGTTCATATATTAAAATCAAAGTGGCCTTTAGATCTACAAAACAAGGATCACTATACTTACATGGACTTTAAAGGAGAACCAGGGAACCCTGCAAACAATTAAGGTGCATAACTTCACCATGCAAATGAGACTGACCACCAAAAATCAAAAACTCTCCATACCCATTCAAGTTGAAACAGGCAACCCGAGGAACCTAACCCTATATTGTACAAAGCCTAGAAAGAGAATACCCCACTAACAATATCATTTCAGATGGGTTTTTGTTTTGATTTGGTTTTATGTTGCTGGTGGCTGAACCCAGAGCCATGTTCAGCCTAACCATGTGCTACCACTGAGCTACACACCAGGCACAAATGTTTGCTTTTAATAAGAATGGTGCTACATAGGTCCTTTTAAAAAATGCTTATATTTTTATCAATATTACCACAGTCCTTCCCCATTAATTATATCATAGCTTCTTTACTTTAATCTTATATATTTATTGTTGATAATCACATATGTTTATTGTTGAAGAAATTTCAGACATAATAAATACAGGAAGAGGAGGATAGAAATAATGTCACCTTACTGAAATGGATAGACAGGGGGGAAAAACCACATTACTTTATGTAAGTTCTCAGAACAGAAGAAAGAAAAGATTCGCTGGTAGGAAAGGAGCTTGTTTTTCTAAGACAGGAATCACGAGAATACAGGCTTTGACTTTTACCCCTCCCGTTCTCTGCTAGGAAGAAAGAGTTAACAATGGCATTATTGTTTAATTGAAATATATATATATATATTAATGTAGTAACCCAGCAGAAACGAATATAGTACATGCAACAGAAAGGAGCCTTCTGGGCTTTTACAGAAGATTGCTGCTTGTGCTCTTTACCAGGCCGACTGTAGGCAGCGACAGCGTGAAGTCCTTATTCGGTACAAGCCCTCCCTCTTCCAACACGTGGGGACATATTCTTCATTCCCTGGAAGAGAACAACTTCTCAAAGTAAGACTTGGCAAATAGAACTGCAGTGCCCCGTCGGGCCTCGGTAATGGGTCAGCTCCTGGCTAGAGAAGGCGTGAAGGCGGGGTGCGTCAACACCCCGACCACTCCTCTCTCACAGAAATGTATGGCGGAGGGTGCACCAAGTCTGTGGTCAAAGAAAAAACAAAAACAAAACATTTGCCTTATAGAAATTTCTTTGCCTTACCGTTTTTTAGCTGTGCAATTTAAAGAATAAGACTCAAGAGTTTTGTGAATGGTGATGGTCAGCGTACACCTCCTACCATCTAAAGTGGAATCCGTAATAACTTAGAAACCAGACAAGTTGTGCATCCACTGACCTGGCTTCATTTCCCCCCACAGGATTACTTTTACTAGGAGTTTCCTGAGTCTTTCAGCTTGTTTACAAATTGTCATCTTCACCCTTTGTGGGGGGGAAAAAAAAAATGTCATGGCAAGAAGAAGACTTCTTGGCAATGTAAAGAGTGGACAAGAGAATGCGCTCTGTTTTTCTTTTTAAACTCAATCCTAATAATAGAGCGGTAAGTATTAGAAGTCAGTGTATCTGCACAGTGATCCGATCGCCGCCGCTACTCCCAGGGCTTTCCTCGTTGCGTTTTATGTGCGTTCAACCTGTCTTGGTGCGTTTTCCTTACTATTGCCGAGAAAAACCTTTATTCAGTTTATTTCGACGTGCATTGTTCCCCCCAACCGCTTAAATTAGACACATCGCACCCCCGGGGGCTGAAGGCGCCTGAGTGGGGGGGGGGGTGTCTCCCGCGCTGTCGTTTTGTTAAGGAAACTCTCCCGTGTGGACGATCGCCCTGTCCCCACGATCCCGTCACTGTGTCACAATAAAGCAAGTACCGTCTCGCCAGTGAGGCCGCCTTCCCGGCTCTGTTGACACTCGGTTTCCACACGGCTGTGCCACGGTCGTGTTCCGCGCTGCGTGTGGAGCGGGCGGCGCCTTGGGAGATGCGGAGGACCCCCGCGCGGGGGGGGGGGGGGGGGGAGGGCAGGGCGGGGCGGGGGGGGGCGGGGCGGGGCGGGGCGGCGGGGGGGGGGCGGACGGCGTGGAGACCCGGGCCATGAGGAGGGAGGAGCCTTTCCACTGCGGACGCCTGCGGGGCGGGGCGGGGCGGGGCTCCGTCAGCCCCGTGCCAGGGGCTCTGCCACGCCCCGGTGCCCCTCCCGGCCACGCCCCTCCTCAGACAGTGCCCCGCCCCCCGGACAGTGCCCCGCCCGGCCACGCCCCTCCATCAGACAGAACCTCACACCCTGGACAGTGCCCCGCTCACAGCCAATGCCCTGCTCCCGGGAAGTGCCCCGCCCACAAATGCCCCGCCCCTCCCCGGACAATGCCCCGCCCACAGATAGTGC
This sequence comes from Perognathus longimembris pacificus, assembly GCF_023159225.1. Classification (NCBI taxonomy): domain Eukaryota; kingdom Metazoa; phylum Chordata; class Mammalia; order Rodentia; family Heteromyidae; genus Perognathus; species Perognathus longimembris. Next base: position 31,627,141 of record NC_063184.1, read on the forward strand.
CACGCCCACAGACAATGACCCCGCCCCCTTCGCCCCGTCCCAGGCAATGCCCCGCCCCTGAGCCGTGCCCCGCCCCCAGACAATGCCCCGCCCCCCTGGGCCGTGCCCCGCCCCCAGACAATGCCCCCGCCCCCCTTCGTCCCGTCCCAGGCAATGCCCCGCCCCTGAGCCGTGCCCCGCCCACAGACAATGCCCCGCCCCCCTGGGCCGTGCCCCGCCCCCAGACAATGCCCCGCCCCGGGCAGCGCCCCGCCCCGCCCCGCCCCGCCCGGCCCCTAGGCGCTCGCGCAGGCGCAGTTAGCAGCCGCTGCTGGGCGGCGGCGGGCGGGGTCGGGCCGGGAGCCGCGGGGACCGGGTGGCCGCCAGTCCCAGCGCCGGAGCCGCCACCCGCCGAAAGCAGGCGCGCACGACACCGGCCCGCAGCCCGTGCGCTCGGGCTTGGGGTGAGGACTCCCGGCCCGGCTGCCCCCGGGTGGACCCCGGGTGGGGTGGGGGCGCGGGGGCTGCGCCCCTTTCTTCTGCCTCCGAAAGGCTGAGCCGGCGGGCCCGGCGCGGGCGGGAGTGGGTCCGGGATGGGGATGGGGTGCGGAGCCGGGCCCCAGGGCGGCTCTCGGGGTGCCACCCGGGCGGGTCCCGGCCGGGCGGGCGCGGGAACTCGGGGCGGCCCGGCCTCCCCGGGGGTCGCGGGGCCGCGTCCGTTACCCAGCGGTTGCCATTTCCGCTCCGTTCCACGCGCGAGCCCGGGGCGCACTCGGGGGCGCGGCGGGGCCGGGGGTGGGCGGCGGGGGCCGGGAAGGCAGAGCAGATCCGGGGCGCCCGGACGGCGGGGCGGCCGGGACCCCCACCCCGGGGCCGGCGAGCCCCACCGGGGCAAGGGTTGGATCGGGATGTAAAGGCAAATGTCCTCAGAGCCTCATGCAGAAGAGGGCGCGTCTCTGCGGGCACTTTCTGATATCGACATCTATGCACATGTGCATCTACACGTCTACACGCATATGCGTATAGATAGACATATCCATCCACCCACCCACCCATCCACCCATCCACCCACCCATTCATCCATCCATCCATCCACCCATCCATCTTCCCACCCATCCATCCACCCATTCATCCATCCACCCACCCATCCATCCACCCACCCACTCATCCATCCACCCATCCATCCACCCACCCATTCATCCACCCACCCATCCATCCACCCATCCACTCACCCACCCACCATCCATCCATCCATCCATCCATCCATCCATCCATCCACCCATCCACCCATCCATGTTCCCATCCACCCATCCATCTACCCATCCATCCACCCACTCATCCACTCACCCACCCACCCATCCGTCCACCCATCCATCCATCCACCCACTCACCCATCCATCCACCCATCCATCCATCCATCCATCTACCCATCCATCCACCCACCCACCCATCCATCCACCCATACACCCACCCACCCACCCATCCACCCATCCACCCATCTATCCACCCATCCACCCACCCACCCACACATCCACCCATCCACTCATCCACCCATCCACCCACCCATCCACCCATCCATCCATCCATCCATCTACCCATCCATCCATCCATCCATCCATCCATCCATCCATCCATTCACCTATCCATCCACCCATCTACCCATCCATGTTCCCATCCACCCGTCCATCTACCCATCCATCCACCCACCCATCCACTCACCCACCCACCCATCCATGTTCCCATCCACCCATCCATCTACCCATCCATCCACCCACCCATCCACCCACCCATCCACTCACCCACCCACCCATCCATCCATCCATCCATCTATCCATCCATCCACCCATCCATCCACTCATCCACCCATCCACCCACCCATCCACCCATCCACCCATCCATCCATCCACCCACCCGTCCATCCATCCATCCACCCACCCATCCATCCATCCATCCACCCATCTACCCATCCATATTATATCCGGCCAGACTGCAGTCGGTGATTAAGGTCTTGCTTCCTTTGAAATGTCCGTGTCACTTCGCACAGCCCTCTCCCGGGCAACTTAAGTCTCCATTCTCAGGACAAGGTATTCTGCGTTCGGTGTCTCAGTGAGCCAACTGCTTAGTAGGATCATTGAACACAAATGGAGGTCATTGATAGGTCCGTGGATACGGTGTCAGGCATGAGCCTTTCCTGCCTGTTTTCAGTTCCTGATACACTTGAGCGTGCTTCCTTGGAAAGAATGATCAATCACTCCGTTCAACTGTGTCCCTTCACACGAGAGCCCAGGCCCTGGTGGGGGCCCAGGCCTGGTGGGGGCCCAGGCCGGGGCGTTGAGCCACTCATGTTCTAAGCTGTAGAGCTAGAGACTCGGTGCGATGCACCCAGGCTCGGGGTGCTTTCTCCCGTGTGGTTTTGTGGCTGAGTTCTGAAGCCACGCTCCTGGGACTATGTGTCTGAAGGAACAGAGAGATGATTTAAGCTTGTGCTGCGTCTTGTAGTCCCAGAACCTAATGGCGTTTAATGAGGATTAGCTGGTTTCCTCGCCGCGGTGCCTGGCCTGGAGTCCTGTCTTCCATATGCAGCCTTGGCCATATTCCTTGCCTCCCTGAGCCTCGCTTGGCCTGCAGATGGGAAGGCCAGGGCTCCACCCCTCCCAGGACTGGGACTCTCACGATGGAAGCCGCAAGTGGCCATGGGTAGTCTTCTTGCCCTGCTCCTCTTGCAGCTCCCCGAGGCCAGGGCACCTCCATGGCCGGGGCCTCGGGGAGCCAATCCCATGGGCCCACCCCCTCTTACTGTGAAAATACAGAGACGCTGACCCCGCCCCCATCATGTAATCTCAACTCCCCAGCTGCCAACCATCACAACCGAGTTCACCTATTACGCCAGGGTTATTTGCTCATTATGTCCTTTCCATCCTAGACCACACACTCTCTGAGACGGGGACCATGTCTGCAATGACTGCTAATTACTGTAATTGCCGGGTCTAACGCAAGTACCCGACACATGGCTGCCGGTCCCAACTCTTTGTTGAAGGAGAGATGAGCTGTGTGTCCATTGGCTAACCCCCTCTTAATTTCCCAGGGGAAACATTTGCCATGGGGAAATAAATAAATAAGTAAATCCCAGTGCTGTTTACTCCGAACAGCGTTGTTTTTGCAGAACTGGCCACATTTCAAACCAGCCAGCTGCTTTGGAAGAGGCACCGGCATTACCGGCTTCCCATCCGCGCTGCGGTCCTTCGGAGTGACCTTTCTCTGTGCCACATAACCAGCAAGTCCCCTGTTAGTGAGAACGGTCCATTGCTACTGGCACGATGTGGCAAATTAAATCTGATGTTCCTATGTCACATCGTCTCAAGAACACTACAATTGCAGCCGTGAAAGTGAAGCATGTTCTGAGCAAAACTCCGACGTCGTTTCTTCATAGATGTGACGTTCCGTTTAAAATAGGATCAACTCTTCCGCCTTAAATTAGATCACAAAAGTGCAGGCTTTCTGGACCACCATCTTCCTTCCCTGCAGAAACTTGTGCCCTCTAGGTTTTAGTAATTTACTATTAAGTGTCGGCGGTCAGTGTGAGAAACACTGACAGAACTAGGGCTCTCTGATAAAAAGCAAGAGATTTCCACCAGGCAAGGACTCGTCCCGTGAATACTTATGGAAGTTAATTTTAGAAAAGCACCCCTCACCCCCAGGGTCTTCAAGCCTTTTGTCAACTCATTTTTATTTCTGGCTTCCCCAAATTGCCTAGAAACCCTTGCCCTCAATGTCCCGGTTGTAGGGCTCACCCATTCTCCCTGATGGCTTGACCCCTCCCGCTTCCCTCCCCTTCACCGTTCTTTCTCCTGCCCTGCATTCTCTTAAGCATTTACCTGCTCTTACTTACCCTGTACCAGCATGCTTTGCAGCTGGGGGATAACAAGCGAGAGCGTTCCCAGTTTGATGAGCTTGCATGTTTTGTCTATTTTGCAAGCTGTCTCAATGTTACTTTGGGGAATTATGTACTAATAGCATAAATCCTAAATAAATAAGTGAATACATCATTATAATGTTTATGTAAACAGATCCATTTGACACGGTGCTACTTAGGGCTTGGTTTTCACTTCAGTGCGTGGCTACGGTTTTCAAGCCCAGTGCAGAGATAGTTGTGTCTGTCAACTCAGCGTGGCTCAGTCCTACCTACTCTTCAAGTTCTAGCCTGGCGGTCTGACCGCTGGTCGGACGTCAGTGCTCTCTCCCTTGCTGGGCTGCTGGAGTGCTCTGTGGTGCTACTGTAAGCTGGGTTTCAACTAGTATTCCCGTTCTTCGGCTTCCTTGCACACTTTCTGCTGTGCTTACCAAGGATGTTACATTTGGAGGGGAGGGCGTTCCTCTGCTCTTGAAAACAGTAAGTGGTGTTAGTTAAGAGTAGGTATTAAGAAAGATAAAGGGGCTGGGGATATGGCCTAGTGGCAAGAGAGCTTGCCTCGTATCCATGAGGCCCTGGGTTTGATTCCCCAGCACCACATATACAGAAAACGGCCAGAAGTGGCACTGTGGCTCAAGTGGCAGAGTGCTAGCCTTGAGCAAAAGGAAGCCAGGGACAGTGCTCAGGCCCTGAGTCCAAGGCCCAGGACTGGCCAAAAAAAAAAAAAAAAAAGAAAGAAAGAAAGATAAAGCTCGAGTGGAAAAGAATTAAATCTGAAAAGTCAACACAGTTCCTGGTTCTCGGGTTTTCTAAGGAGCAGACGGCCAGGGGGACAGTTTACATGTCTCAGCTGATAGACTGGGCCATGCATCCCCAGACATTTGGTCAACTACGGTGAAGGCCGTATCTTGTGAGGGTGTTTTAGGGTGAGATTTGAGTGTCTGAATGGTAGATGAATGAAAGAAGATTGTCCTGACTAGAGTGAATGGCTGAAGGTCTAAACAGAACAGAAAGTCCACCTCCCCTCAGAGAATCAGTGCTGTCTGATTGACTGATGGAGACCTCAGTCCTTCCCTTGTATCTGAACCCAACCCGAAAAGAATCATTCTAGGAAGAGCAACTCGTCAAGTTTCCAGCCTGCAGCATTTCCCACGAGGGCGTGGACCGTCAGCTCTCCGTGGTCTCCCCTGCTTCAGAGGCTGGCATTCTTCAAGCTTTGTGTCACATGAAGTGGATACATACCTACACTGCACCCTGACTTCACAGAGCCCTGGCTACTAATACTTTCCTCACACCACACCAACAGTGAAGGAGAGACAGCAGTGGTACAGAGAAAGCACGTTATAAGGTCTCGCCTCCTCGCCCGGTGTCTGCCCACACGCGTGACGTTGCCTGAGGCTGTCCCTGGCAGTCGCTGTCTCTCTTCACTTGTTCTGGAGAGTGGAGAGCACAGGCTCATTGTGTGATCCATCCAAGCCTACAGTCCCCTACATCCCGAAGAAGCTGAGAATCCCAGGGATTTACTTCCAGCAGCCCTGGAGAGGAGCCACGGAGTTAGACTCTGGTCAGTGTGGACGGCTGGCAGCCTGGATCCGGGTGACTTGGCCGATGGACCCCTCACAGTCGCCCACCGCAACTTGTTTGAAGCGTTACTGACACCACGAAACGAAACTTGAACGTTGTGCGTGGAACGGGCGTGAGCGAAGGCGTGCGCGTGACCGTGTGACTGCGTAGGCGATGAGCTCCTGCAGGGGGCGGCGCTGGCCTCGGCATCCCCGGGAGCGGACATCTTGCGTGATTTCAGCAACACAGTTTTCAAGGAATGGTAGATGATCACGTAGACACAGGATGGGGGGAGTGGTGAATGCACCCCAGTCGACTGGACCGTAGTAAGCCCCACAGTAGACTGATCTCCGAGTTGTGGCTTGGCTTTGGCAAAAGATAACTCCATTAAATATGTGATAAAAATTCTTTTCCTTTAGTTTTTTTTTTTAGTTTATTTTTTAGTTTATTTTTTTTGTAAATAAATGGTATTTGGTTTTATAGTTATAAATTTTCTAATTGTATTTATATACTTAAGAAACACCATTCAGGGCTGGGGATATGGCCTAGTGGTAAGAGTGCTCGCCTCCTATACATGAAGCCCTGGGTTCGATTCCTCAGCACCACATATATAGAAAACGGCCAGAAGGGGCGCTGTGGCTCAAGTGGCAGAGTGCTAGCCTTGAGCAAAAGGAAGCCAGGGACAGTGCTCAGGCCCTGAGTCCAAGGCCCAGGACTGGCCAAAAAAAAAAAAAAACGAAACACCATTCAAAAATAAGTAAACATTGAAGAATCATGACGATGCTTTTATCTTTGAAAGGAATCTCCCTATTATGTGAGTTTGATAATCCTCATTTTCTGTATTTTTAGGTTTTGTTCCATTGGCCGTTTGGGTTTTGGACCAAGGCCTGTGTTTGTAAAATCTGTTTACTGAAAGACTTGAAGTGTGTGTTCTACTTGTTCAAGGTACGATTCACATGGTCCTGTTCACCAGCTTTGAGGGACGGCTGGAGCGCGGCCAGCAAGGAGGGCGGCGGTGGGGGGGGGGGGGAGATTCTTGTTCTCGCTGTGGCTTGTCGTGACTCATTCACCACGTTGCCTGGCCTCTGCCCCTCCCTCCCGATCTCCCAGACAGTATGCGTTTCCCGGGCCTCGGCCTGTGCCTGGGTCTCCTCTTCATCTCAGCAAACGCGGACTTCGCTGATGACAGCGCCGAGGTGGAAGACTTCGGAGAAAACTCAGAAGAGCTGGGTGCTGAAGAGGGCGAGCCCGGGGCAGAGGTGCGTGCAGGGGTACCGAGGGGATCCAGGACAGTACTGCTCCCCCCCAGGGGTACCGAGGGGATCCAGGACAGTACTACTCCCCCCCCCCAGGGGTACCGAGGGGATCCAGGACAGTACTGCTCCCCCCCCAGGGGTACTGAGGGGATCCAGGACAGTACTGCTCCCCCCCAGGGGTACTGTGGGGATCCAGGACAGTACTGCTCCCCCCCAGGGGTACCGAGGGGATCCAGGACAGTACTGCTCCCCCCCAGGGGTACTGAGGGGATCCAGGACAGTACTGCTCCCCCCCAGGGTACTGTGGGGATCCAGGACAGTACTGCTCCCCCCCCAGGGGTACTGAGGGGATCCAGGACAGTACTGCTCCCCCCCCCGGGGTACTGAGGGGATCCAGGACAGTACTGCTCCCCCCCAGGGGTACTGAGGGGATCCAAGACAGTACTGCTCCCCCCCCCCAGGGTACTGTGGGGATCCAGGACAGTACTGCTCCCCCCCAGGGGTACCGAGGGGATCCAGGACAGTACTGCTCCCCCCCAGGGGTACTGAGGGGATCCAGGACAGTACTGCTCCCCCCCAGGGTACTGTGGGGATCCAGGACAGTACTGCTCCCCCCCCAGGGGTACTGAGGGGATCCAGGACAGTACTGCTCCCCCCCCCCGGGGTACTGAGGGGATCCAGGACAGTACTGCTCCCCCCCCAGGGGTACTGAGGGGATCCAAGACAGTACTGCTCCCCCCCCAGGGTACTGTGGGGATCCAGGACAGTACTGCTCCCCCCTCCCCCGGGTACTGAGGGGATCCAGGACAGTACTGCTCCCCCCCAGGGGTACCGAGGGGATCCAGGGCAGTACTGCTCCCCCCCAGGGGTACTGTGGGGATCCAGGGCAGTACTGCTCCCCCCCAGGGGTACCGAGGGGATCCAGGGCAGTACTGCTCCCCCCCAGGGGTACTGTGGGGATCCAGGGCAGTACTGCTCCCCCCCAGGGGTACCGAGGGGATCCAGGACAGTACTGCTCCCCCCCAGGGGTACCGAGGGGATCCAGGACAGTACTGCTCCCCCCCAGGGGTACTGTGGGGATCCAGGACAGTACTGCTCCCCCCCCAGGAGTACTGAGGGGATCCAGGACAGTACTGCTCCCCCCCAGGGGTACTGTGGGGATCCAGGGCAGTACTGCTCCCCCCCAGGGGTACCGAGGGGATCCAGGACAGTACTGCTCCCCCCTCCCCCGGGTACTGTGGGGATCCAGAAGAGCAGCGGCAGCACATGACGTGACATTTGCACGCGCTTTGCGGCTTCCAGGGAACACGTTCCTCCTGCGGGTTCCTAATTCTTGAACATGAGTCACCCGACAGCAAACTACAAGAGTTCACCTCGAAGTCGCACACGCGTTGACGGAGGAGCTTTTCATCTTGCGCACTTTGCATCACACTGCCTCCTTTAGTGCTGTAATTTTGGGAATACCGGGACTTGAACTCAGGGTCTCGGGAGGGCTGGAAGGGCCCTCGACCCACGTCCGCGTCCCCTTTGCCTTCCCTGTTTCTCGGGTAGGGTCTCGAGGTTTCTCCTGGGCCAGCCTGGACCATGAACCTCCTATTTATACTTCCAGGGTAACTGGGAGGGACAGGCATTTACAAATCACTGAACTTTTTGCGGGCGCTGGACTTGAACCTCCCAATCTGTACCTCCTGAGCACCTGAAATTATAGTCGGGAGCCACCTTGCCTGGCTTGCCTCTAATTTGTTTGATTTTTTTTTTTTTTAATCAGTCGTGGGGCTTGAACTCTGGGCCTGGGCGCCGTCCCTGAGCTCTTCACCCCAATGCTAGCGCTCTACCACTTGAGCCACAGCGCCACCTCTGGTTTTCGGGTGGTTAATTAGGGCTACGAGTCCCACAGACTTCCCTGCCCGGGCTGGCTTTGAACCAGGATTCCCATATCTCAGCCTCCTGAGTAGCTAAGATTACAGGTGTGAGCCACTGACGCCCAGTGCCTTTCGTTGCTTTTAATCCCCACATACTGTTACTTGTTAGGATCCTAAGACTGTGCAAAGTGTATCGTGAGACCCCTGATTGCTTCCTCTGGCTGCACGCACATTTCTGCCGCCACGGCATTGCTTTGTGCCTTCGCCAAAACTGGGACGGAGAGCTTGGGACTGAGCCAGGCTGCCCCTCTCTGTAATGCACGTCTATAACGACTTGCACGTCTGTAACGACTTACACGTCTGTAATGATTTGCGCGTGCGTTGCGTACCTGCACTTGCGGGACTATTTCACGAGCATGCTTGTGAGATGAGTAACTGTGAATCCTCAAAATCTTATTTTTCAGGGTTTTAAATACAAGACGCCTCAACCTATAGGAGAAGTCTACTTTACAGAAACATTTGATAGTGGAAAGCTGGCTGGGTGAGTGTTCACTTAAGAGCGTGTGTTGCGCGCGTTGACAGCTTTTTTGGAAGTCATTTATTTACTGCCCCATGAGAAGTAGCTCTCCCGCAGATCTACCACCTTGAATAGGGCAAAGCAGCACATCCCACGTTTACGTTGTTGATAAAACAAGGCTTCATTTGATTGGCTGTGTGTTTACACAAGGAAAGACCCAAGTACATTATGCATTCCCTCGGATAGACACTGACAGCTTGAGATCCAGATGACCAGTCGGGGTTAGGATTCCAGCCTGAAGCACGGCAAGCGAATAGGGCGAATGCGGAGCCCGCTCCCGGGAGATGGGCCGTCCACGCGGGGCTGACGACACCGCCCCGATCTGGACAGACGGAGTCTAGCCTCGCGGGCCGAGCATGGATTTACTTTTATGCGGACAGGGGTTTGCACTGGGCAATATGTTGCTGTATTCCTAATGTGCCGAGCACCTAATCTTGCTGGTAAAGGCCAACGTGTTGTGTGTTTCTTTCAACTTTATTTCCAGGTGGGTCTTATCGAAAGCAAAGAAAGATGACATGGACTCCGAGATCTCTATCTATGACGGTAAGGTTCTTCTTTCCCGATCGGCTGCCGCCAGTGTAGCCCAGACCGCGCTAGCTCCCCCCCTCCCCCCCGGGGCTGGTCCCTTAGTCGCTTGCCCGTGGGTATGGGTGGGCACCGCCCACCTCGCAGGCTGACGACGCCCAGGGGCCTGACCCACGCGGGATTTCACCCGGCACCCGCTAGTCTCCGCGTCCCCCCGTGGCCGCCCTCCCGGGCCGCGGGCACACGTGCTCTGCCCGGGGTCTGAATCCACCCGCAGGAAGGGGCTCCGCCCTGCCCGCCGCGCCGCCTCCACGCGCCCATCCCGGGCTCTGCGGGGCGTCCTCGTCCCACGATCGGGCGCTGGAGTCGTCCCCCAAGAGCAAGCGGCGGTGTACACGGTGCATTTGCTTTTACCTCGGTGGTCCCGACCCCTCCGGTGGCCTGACCTCGGGCCCTGCGCAGCCAGGGGTGGACCAGAGGCGCCCCGACCCCCCCCCCCAGGCGCGGCCAGGGAGCTTAGTGGGTGAGCCCGCGAGCCCCTCTCACGCCAGTGGGCACCGAGGCCGGCTCCCCACCGTGGGCAGCGGCCACGCGAAACACGCCACCCTCAGCTCAGTGTGGACGCGCTCGGTGAGACGCGTGTGGCAGTCAGAGAAAGCCAGTTACGCGTCTTTATTACGGTGCCTTCATCAGGTACTTTAGTATGGGGGGGTTGTGCATATGTATATGTGTGTATATATGTATGTATATAGGCATATATATACATACATATATATATATTTGCCAGTCCCGGGGCTTGAACTCAGGGCCTGAGCACTGTCCCTGGCTTCTTTTTGCTCAAGGCTAGCACTCTGCCACTGGAGCCACAGCACCACTTCTGGCTTTTTCTATGTATGTGGTGCTGGGGAATCGAACCCAGGGCTTCATGCATGCCAGGCAAGCACTCTACCACTAGGCCACATTTCCAGCCCCTTTATAATTTTATCTAAGGAAAGGAACCCCATTTTTCATGCTACTGTGGCTTTGGCCTGCTAGATCGTTGCTCTCTCACTTGAGCTAGGTCTCCAGCCCTTTTAGCTTGTAGCTGTTCAGATGAGGCATTACATTTTTGCCTGGGACCATGACCCTGCATTTGCCTTCTATGTCGGTGGGATTACAGGCGGGCACTGCTACACTCAGCCCTGAAAGCAACTTCCGATATGGGAAAAGGGAGCAGAGGAGCGGGGAGGAGAGGAGAGGAGAGGAGAGGAGAAGCTGCATACACAACATTTCAGAAATTTCCTGATTTATATTTTTTTTTCTCCATGTTATTCTTGGTGGAAAAAAAAAAGCACATCGTCAGCCACTTGTGGCGGATGGTTTTCCTGCCAGTGTTTTCCGTTTTAACTTAGTTTGCGTTTCTTTGTGTTTTAGGAAGGTGGGAAATTGAAGAGTTGAAGGAGAACCAGGTTCCTGGTGACCGGGGGCTGGTGCTGAAGTCCCGCGCGAAGCACCACGCCGTGTCGGCCTCCTTAGCACGGCCGTTCATCTTTGCGGACAAGCCTTTGATCGTGCAGTAAGTTTCAGGACCTTGTTTGCCATGACTTTCTCAGGATCTGTATTCGTGCGTTTGGATGGGCATCTGAAGGTAGCTTGGATTTTAGTGCTGGGTACACGTTTTCTTCCCCGTGTTAAATCTTGGAATAAACACATGCACACAAGCACAACCCTAGTTATTCAGTGAAAACCAGCTTGCCATGAAAGTCGATGCTTTCCTGCCACCCTGTAGTACAGCTCGTAGTTCCAGTCACTTTTTAAATTTTAACCTTTTGCTGAAACGTACTTGCTACTAGGCTATGAACTCAAAGACATCCAAGAGGGACCCATAAATAACTGCTGATACGATGGCAGTGTGATTCAAAAGCAGCCAATTCATTCTCGAAGGAAGTGGGGGAGGGGGTCTCTTGAGAACTGACTGCCATCAGGAGACCCTCGTTCCTCCCCCAGAGGGCAGAGGCCGGAGGCGGGGAGGGCCGTCCTCACCTGAAAACCGTGCCCCCCAGAACCACTCCTAGCTAGAACCCTTCTGTCAGACGGCCAGGCCGCCCCCTCGCCCGACGGGCCCTCTTGTAGAGACTTCCCAGTCCAGAGCTGTACTTAGCTGAATATTTCAGTGCGGTGCCTCTAGGCTTTGGGTCTATGGTAAGTCATCTCCATGAGTTTCCACTACTAACTCAAGTACTAGAGGTGTGGCCACTGCTTGAAGACATTTAAAATTGGTCACAGGTAGTTAGTGGACTAATAGCTGACCTTAGCATCCCTCATTGACGAGGACTCTGGTGAGCGTTTGCTATTCTGACTTGGGTGTTAGAGCAATTTCAAGCAGCATGAGATTTTCCTCAGGCCGAACGGCATTGCTACGTTTTGGTCATGTGTGTATCTTCTTTTGAGGAATGTCTATTTAGGTCTATTTCTAAGTTTTAATAGGATTGTTTGCAGAGTTAGCTTGCTCTCGAGGTGGATTTTCCTGGGGAATAGTAATCCCTGGTAGATGAATATTTGTCAATATTTCCCACCCTCCTCAGATTGCCCTCCGCTGACGGCTGTCACCTTAGCTGGGCAGAAGTTTCTTAATTTGATAATCCCTTTTACTTACTGGCATTTTGTCTATGATGGGGGGGGGGGGTTCTTACTGTTTTGTAACATCTATGATGATGTCTTGTAGTCTCATATTTTCTCTTTGTAGCTTCAAAGTTTCAGGTCTTATATTTAGGTCTTTGATTCATTTTGAGTTTATGAAAATACAAAATGTAAACATTATATGAAATATATAAAATATTAAAATAAAAAGCAAAATATATCAACTTTTAGAACATGAAAATATATTCTGTATGAAAATACAGAAATGATTAAAATAGGGCTGGGGATATAGCCTAGTGGCAAGAGTGCCTGCCTCGGATACACGAGGCCCTAGGTTCGATTCCCCAGCACCACATATACAGAAAACGGCCAGAAGCGGCGCTGTGGCTCAAGTGGCAGAGTGCTAGCCTTGAGCGGGAAGAAGCCAGGGACAGTGCTCAGGCCCTGAGTCCAAGGCCCAGGACTGGCCAAAAAAAAAAGATTAAAATAGAAAAACATGGGTAAGGACAGCTTCATTCTTGTGCGTATGAGCATTGTTTTCACAGCACCATTTATTGAAGAGACTGGCCTTTCTACAATGAATTCATTTGATAACTCTGTTGAGGATAAGTTGGCTACAGAGATGTGGATTTATTTGTGGGTTCTCTCTTCTGTTTCTTTGGACGTGCAGCGTTCTTTTTTATGCCAGTTCCACGCTTGTTTGTTTTTGGGTTTTTTTTTTTAGTATAATTTTGTAGAATGCTTTGAAAAGATCTGCTATTGTGAAGTATCCAGCTTTTTTTCTGTTTGCTCAAGATTTCTTGGGGGTCTTTGTAGTTCCACGTAAAATTTGAGACTTTTGTATCTACTTTTTTGTGGTGCTGGGATTTGAACTCAGTGCTGGCTAAGCAGCCATTCTAAGAGCTAAACTCCCAGCCCTTTTCACTTTCCTTATTTTTTAAATAGAGTCTTTCCCATTTTGCCTGGGTTGACCTGGACCGTGACTCTTAGTTATGCTTCCTACATTACAAGGATGGGAGGCACACAGCACCACACAGTATTTTGGTTGGGCTGAGTCTAACTTGTGCCCAGACACGTCTCAAACAGCAGTCCTTCTGGTCTCTGCCTCTTGAAAAGCGAGAGAGTCCATGGCTGGGGCTGCTGTGGAGGGTTGACGTCTGTGAAGAATTTTACTGGTAATTTGACTGGGATTGCTTGGCTCTGGGTGTCATGCCAGGTAGAATTGCTGTGTTAGCAATGTTAAGTCCTCTAACCCAAGATCACAGGATGATTTGTTCTTCAGTGCTTTTCAGTTTCTTTCATCAGTGTTTTGTAATTTCTTAGGCTAAATGTAGTTTGAGGTGTGTGTGTGTGTGTGTGTGTGTTTGTGTGTGTGTGTGTGTGATGTTGTAAATGTGACTGATTTCCTTTACAGCATGTTCATTATCCATATATTAAAATGTGACAGATTTGAATATGCGCACTTCATAGCCTCCACCTGTTCTGAGCTTCCTTATCAGTCCTAACAGTTTTGTTAGCTGAGCTACTGGAGTAGCTATTTGGGAAGTTACTTCCTGTGCGATTAAGTACTAGTAGTTTCCTTATTCTTTTCAGTGGTGGTTTCAACATTTTGTGTCTTCCAATAAGGTCTTTGATCTACTTCAGTTCATGGTCCCACAGGGTGCGAGGTAGGTGTCAGTCTTGTGCCTGTGGGTATGTTCTAGCATTATTTGTTGATGAGACCCATCCTTTCTCCAGCATCTATTTTGGGATCCTTTGTCAAAAATCACCTAGTTATGGGACTGAAGATTCATTTCTGGGTTCTGCGGTCCGGTTCTGTGCACTGTCCCTGAGCTTTTTCACTCAAGGCTAGCTCTCTACCACTTTGAGCCATAGTGCCACTTGCAGTTTTCTAGTAGTTAATTCGAGGCAAGAGTCTCACAGACATTCCTGCCTGGGCTGGCTTCAAACTGTGATCCTCAGATCTCAGCCTCCTGAGTGGCTAGGATTACGAGTGAGAGCCACAGGTGCCCAGCTGTTATATCTTCTTCTTTTTTTTTTTTTTTGGCCAGTCCTGGGCCTTGGACTCAGGGCCTGAGCACTGTCCCTGGCTTCTTCCCGCTCAAGGCTAGCACTCTGCCACTTGAGCCACAGTGCCGCTTCTGGCCGTTTTCTGTATATGTGGTGCTGGGGAATCGAACCTAGGGCCTCGTGTATCCGAGGCAGGCACTCTTGCCACTAGGCTATATCCCCAGCCCCTGTTATATCCTCTTGATGGAAAGTTACCTTTATTCCTGTGAAATGACCTTCTTTGTTGTCTTCTCCTGACTAGTTTTGATTGGAAGCCTTCTCGGTCAGATGTAATTATAACTCTCCTGCCTGCATTCCGGGTCCACGACTTTCTCCCAGCCTTTCCTCCTAAGCCAGTGTCTGGCTTTGTCAGTTAGGACTGCTTCTTGTAGACAGCAGATGGCAAAGTTTTTCCTTTTTGATCTAATTACAGTTCTGCGTTTTGATTGAAGGATTGAGCTATTGAGTGTTTCATTGAATTGAGGTATGTAGTGGTTCCAGCAATTCAGGAAAGAGTGTTAGACTCTTTCCTGCACTTCCCATGCCCGTCTGCTTACCCGACGGGATTTTCCTTCTTCATTTCATGTTTTCATGGATCTGCTGCTTGTCTGTGTAGGATATCTTTGAGTACCTTCTGCTGGGCTGCTTTAGTGGTGATTAATGGCTTTCGTTTTTGTCATAGAATGTTTTTTATTGTTCTTTAATTTGTGACAGTTGCACTGGGCAGAGGATTCTAAGCTGGCATTTTAGCTTGCAGTGCTTAGGATATATTGTTCAATGAGCTCGACTACTCCGCTGGTCTCTCTCTTGCAGCTTTCCGTATTCTTTGCTGTCTCTGTTTTTAGTGTTTGAACTACAGTACGACTTTGGAAAGTTCTAGTCTTGTTTTGCAGGATTTTCTAAATACCTCCTGTGCCTGGCTGAGCTTTGTCTTTTCAAGTTGGCAAGTTTTCTATTACTTTGTTGAATGTGTCTGAAGTTATCACCTACTTCCCTTCCTCTCTGCCCATCATTTTTATGTTCGCTCATTCACTAGAGCCCAAATGAGTAATTTCTTGCAAATGCTTTCATTTCCTTTCAACTTTTCTGTATTTCTGTCAGGTTTCTCTGTGTCTACTACATCTTCAACACCTAAAATTTAGTCTTCTGTTTCCTCTACTCTGCTGGAAATGCTTTCCACTATATTTTCATTTCCAGGTTTCAGTTTGATATTTTTTCTCTCAATATCTGTATGTTTGTTAAGGTCCTAAGGTCTTGCATTGATTTCTTCATTTATTTATGTTTATCTCCTTTGATCCCTTTTAAATTGCTTAACTGTATTCCCTTTGATCTCATTTAGCTGTTATTTGCATTTACTTGGTATTTATTTAGCTTTTAATTTGACTTCTCTTTAACTTCATTTACTACTTGGTTGTGTTCTCTTTGATTTTATTGTTTATAAATGTCCTCTTTCATTTTTAACATTCGTATCATTTCTTTGATCTTTTGTTGTATAATTATTGTTTTATAAGTCATATTTCCTTACTGTCTCATATTTCCTACATTTATATGTTGGGATTTATCCGTTAAAAGACAATTTGTAGTTTTGAGCTTGTCACCTGCAGTTATTCTCACAGTTAACTAGATTGATGTTCCATTTCTCATTGGTGGTATCAAATTATATCTTTTTTTTTTTTTTTGGCCAGTCCTGGGCCTTGGACTCAGGGCCTGAGCACTGTCCCTGGCTTCTTCCCGCTCAAGGCTAGCACTCTGCCACTTGAGCCACAGCGCCGCTTCTGGCCGTTTTCTGTATAGGTGGTGCTGGGGAATCGAACCTAGGGCCTTGTGTATATGAGGCAGGCACTCTTGCCACTAGGCTATATCCCCAGCCCTCGAATTATATCTTGCCACTAACAAATTCACCAATTGAATTTCCATCCAGATACTTACAACAAAATACCATTGGTAACATTATCTACACAGCCAATAATATTATGTATGCAAGATACTTAAAACTAGTCATTTATTAAAATGATCATTATTATTTCTTCAGTTTTCATCTTTTTGTTTTATTTCATTAAACAGAATCATAACTTTGGAGGTTTTTAGTTTTAATGGCCATTTCCACATTGAATTTTATGAGTCATAAATTTATGAGTCATTTTAGCAAGACTGTCTATTGCTTGTTGTCTTAACAAAGCTATTTCCTTTAAAAACAGAAAAATTTTGCTGAGAATTGTTCAGTGTTATAAATCCATGAAAAGACACTTTTTTTTAACTGTTAAAGAGCTACAATTTCTAATCTACCTGAGCTGGTTAGACACAAAATACTCCCCAAGTTCTTCACAGAGATTATGAAATCTCTTTGGAAGAGCTATTTAATGAAATACAGTTTATTGAACATGACATAAGTGTAGTTGACCTTAGTAGTAAACTCAGAATATCAAACATTCATCAGCAATTTCTTTGAACTCTGCTATAGCAATTTTGGTTTTTGGTTTTGAGTTTATAAGGAGTATGGGTAATATATGCCTACTGAGAATTTGAAGTTTCCTCTTACAGTTTTAGTTAAAGCTACTTTATCCTCAGCAGTTTTGTTAGAATACATTATTTAAATGAATCAACTAACTTTTGTATAATTGATCTAATCATCTTATTTATAATACTTTAAATCTATGCCTTGAGATGAAGTAGTACAAAAGTAGTTAATTTCCTATAGATTATACTTTGTACATATGAACTACTACAGAATGATATAAAATATTGGTTTAAATGAGTTGTGAGTGCTACATTAGGTTTTAAAGAGAAATTAGTAATTTTTATTTATCAGCAGTATGGTTCTTTTTCCTTCATGTAGATATGAAGTGAATTTTCAAGAAGGTATTGATTGTGGAGGTGCATACATTAAACTACTAGCAGACACTGACGATTTGATTCTGGTATGACCTTTTAATACTTCAGAAAACCTTAATAAAGTTAGTAAGTATTTTAAGTGATAATTGATACAATTGAAAACTTCATTTTCAACTGAAATACAAAGGAACCTTGAATGTATTTTTCTAATACTAGTTTATGTAGCTTTTATAGTTTGTCTTTGAGTTTCATTTGAAGCTGTTATATGAATTCATCAATTTTTGAAGATAAAACTTGACATCTTTAAATACATTTATAAATACAAGATGACATGGTGTATATTAATGCTGTTGCAATATCAATTTACAGCACTTTGTAAAGTAAGAACTATGTTTTCTTATTTAGAAAAGCAAGGTAACACAACAAAGCAATAGAACTTAAGTTCTATGAATTAGTTAAAAGGTGGACCAAGTCAGGATCAGCAATGTGCAGAAAATAGCTAATTTAAACGTTTCCACGTTGAAATAGTTTTAGAATCTAAGAGCTTATATTAAGGCCCCTTGGGCTGGGCACTGGTAGCTCCCACCTGTAATCCTGTTTACTCAGGAGGCTGAGAGATCTGAGGGTTGAGGTTCAAAGCCAGCCTGGGCAGGAAAGTCTGTGAGACTCTTATCTCCAATAAACTACTCAGAAAAAAATGCCAGAAGTAATGCTCTGGCTCACAGTGTTAAGAGTGCTGGCCTTGAGGAAAAGAAGCCCAGTGACAGCACCCAGGCCCAGAGTTCAAGCCCCAGGACCGGCAGAAAAAAAGAAAAAGAAAAAGAAGATCACCTGAAGCATGGGGAATTTCTTCCACAGTAGAGAAGGGGTTGCAGTAGGAACTGCGCATGTAACAGGAACGAAATAAATGGGCCGCTCTTGAGACAAGCCTGTCAGGCCGCATGCTGTGGATTAGAGGCTTCTTGGCAGATGGCTCAACTTGCAGGATATGTTGGAGCCCTTGTTTTCGGTGTTTGAACGTAAAATGACATCAATCTGGTGGCCAAAGTTGAGTGACACTGACTCAGCCAGGCCGATTGCTCCAGCGAACCCTCAGAGAAAGCCTGTAAGTGAGGTACTGCTGTCTCCATCCTTCCTGGGTACTAGCCTGGCAATAGCGCAGAGAAGGTGCAGAGCTGGGTTCCGCTGCAGCGTAACCAACACATGGACCCCAGCATCTGTACCCCAAACCTCTTACCCAGTCTGCCATGCCAGATAAATGTGGAGTGGATCTTTCTTTTTCCCCTTAGATTGGTCATTTTCTAGTGACTTCCTGAATAACAGTAGTGAGTGATTATTTTAGCCCTAAGTGTTAAAAATACTTTGTCTTCTAATGACTGATTCTCCATGACATATTAATACATATTTGCATCAAGTAACTAAAGCTGTTTTATGATGTTGCTTAATGAAGTTTCCTTTATGTTCCCAGGAAGTAGTATGTGCTTCTAAAATATGTATTTTCAAGCAAAATCTGCCACACATTTGCCACTTATCCATATCCTCTTGTTACTTGTGTCAAGTTAGCATATAGTCGAGTTTTATCAGTACGCTTTACCATGGGGAAGGACGGAATAAAGCAAGTCATCAAGTGCTCTAATTCTGGACTAATTCCAACATTCATCTCTTTTCGAAGGAGAATTTTTATGATAAAACGTCCTATACCATTATGTTTGGACCAGATAAGTGTGGAGAAGATTATAAACTTCATTTTATCTTCAGACACAAACACCCCAAAACTGGAGTTTTTGAAGAAAAACATGCCAAACCTCCAGATGTAGACCTTAAAGAGTTCTTTACAGACAGGAAGACGCATCTTTATACCCTGGGTATAAATATATATCCTTTCCGTTCACCGTGGAGGCCGTGGGGGGTGGGGGGGGCGAGAGGGGGGCGGGGCGGAGAGGGGCGGGGCGGAGAGGGGCGGGGCCTGCGCGGCCTCCGGGCGGGCTTCGCTGCCCAGTGAAAGGGCTGCAGGGCTGCGCGCGCACGCATGCGCACAGGGACAGCGCGCAGCAGGTGCAGCGCGGGGGCGGGGCGGGGCAGGGAGGGGCGGGGCCTGCGCGGCCTCGGGGCGGGCCTGGCTGGAGGGTGAAAGGGCTGCGCGCGCACGCGGTGCGCACAGGGACAGCGCGCAGCAGGTGCAGCTCGGGGGGCCGGGGCGGGGCGGGGCGGGGCCTGCGCGGCCTCGGGGCGGGGCTGGCTGCCGGGTGCAGCTTGGGGGCGGGGCGGGGCGGGGCGGGGCCTGCGCGGCCTCGGGGCGGGGCTGGCTGCCGGGTGCAGCTTGGGGGCGGGGCGGGGCGGGGCGGGGCCTGCGCGGCCTCGGGGCGGGGCTGGCTGCCGGGTGCAGCTTGGGGGCGGGGCGGGGAGGGGCGGGGCCTGCGCGGCCTCGGGGCGGGGCTGGCTGCCGGGTGCAGCTTGGGGGCGGGGCGGCAGTGCGCAGCAGCCCGAGCCCCGCGCGCGCCGCCGCCGCCGGGACGTTGGCCCGGGCGCTCTCTGGAGCTCCGAGTCGGCTCCTGCCCGACGGCCGGGTCTCCCAGCCGAGCGCCGGCCGCGGGATCCGACTTCCCTGGAAGCCCGAGTTCCACTTCGAGAAACTGACCCTCCCCCCTCCCCTCCCCCGAAGAGAGCGGAGGACCGAGCGCGGTGCGGGGCCCGCGGAGCCCGCGCGCGCCGCCCGCCCCCCCCCCCCCCCCGCCGGGCCCGGGGGGAGGAGGAGGAGGAGGGGGGGGGAGGACTGAGGACTGAGGACTGAGCACGGTGGGGCTGTCTTCAGGACTTGGCTATTGCAGGTTCTGGGGGAATTGCTTTTCTTTTTTTTTTGCCAGTCCTGGGCCTTGGACTCAGGGCCTGAGTACTGTCCCTGGCTTCTTCCCGCTCAAGGCTAGCACTCTGCCACTTGAGCCACAGCGCCACTTCTGGCCGTTTTCTGTATATGTGGTGCTGGGGAATCGAACCCAGGGCCTCGTGTATCCGAGGCAGGCACTGTTGCCACTAGGCCATATCCCCAGCCCTGTGCCTTTTGGTTTTAACTATAATTTTGAAAAAAAAAATCCCTTTCAGTTGCAACTGGTGTTGGGGATCTGCCTGCGACGCTGTCTTGGGCTGTTTTTCCTTCGCAGGGGGAGGACCCCGCCCCCTCTTTGCACCTCAGGCCTCGCCGCCGCGGCCAAGGGGCCGCGGGGGGGGGGGGTGGGGAGGGGGGCGGGGAGGGGGGCGGGGAGGGGGGGGGCGCTACAGGAGCGCTCTAGGCCGGCCTCGAACTCGCGATGGTCCTGCCTCGCCCTTGCCAGTGCCGAGGGCACAGATGCGCCCGGGACGCGCTCACCCCTCACCACAAGGACGGGTTCCGCGGCCATGCCTGCCCGTCCTGGTTGCCCAAGAGCCGAGTGGTCTCCGCCAGGAGGACACAGTGCTCTCGTTTCTCCATCACCAAGATCAGGACGTCACCGCGGTCCCGGCTTGCGGGATGTTAGATAGGATTTCCCCGGGAAAGGCAGGCCGGTAATAGGTGCGAACTTGAACGTCTCAGGTCATGTTCCCGTCAGAGCCCACGGGTGATTCCAGCGCCGAGGTTACGTTCCCCGGGCGGGAAATGGCAGAGGGCCTCCCCCCCCCACACACACACACACTCTGGATTTCTAGAATGATCACAGGAGAGCGCTGCTTTGCTGATGTGGGTGGCTGGGTTGGGCTTGTCCACCCTTGTTTGAAGGAAAAGTTCCCGGACACGGCCAGGGGTGATGCGTGTGGAAAGTCACGCACTCACTCTCAAACGGCTGGGGGAAGTGACTTCTTTCTGTTGCACTTGCAATATTTTAAGTGTGAGACTGGGTAAAAACCTTTTTTAAAAGGTTGGGTTCCTTCTGTAACTGTAAAAGGACGAAATACGGCGATCCTGTGTACCGAATGCAGTTTAAAAGTGTTACCTTTATTTTAGAAAGTACTATTTCTGGTCATTTCAGCATTTTTGGGTTTAATGCCCTGGTGGTTCCAGTTTAAGTTGGGACAGATATTTATCCGCCAAGTGTAAGTCGTTTTCTGAATTAGGAGACTGTCTTTAAAGTGCCTTGCCGCGATGATGACTATAAAGCATTTAAATTGTTCCTCAGTGTTGAACCCAGATGACACATTTGAAATATCGATAGACCAAAAAGTAGTAAACAAAGGAAGCCTCCTGGAAGACGTGATTCCTCCGGTTAACCCTCCCAAGGAAATCGACGACCCCGACGACAAGAAGCCTGAGGAGTGGGACGACAGGGCGAAAATCCCCGACCCGACGGCCGCCAAGCCAGAGGACTGGTGAGCGGGGCCCGGGCGCGGCCGGGAGGGACTTGAACTCGGGGCCCCGGCGCCGTCTCTGAGCTCCTCTCGCTCAAGGCTGGCGCTCTGCCACGTTGAGCCCCCCGCGCCACTTCTGCTTTGCCAGCGGTTATTTGGAGATAAGAGTCTCAAGGACTTTCTTGCCCAAGCTAGCTTTGAACCTGGGTCCTCAGATCTCAGCCTCCTGAGTAGGGAAGATTGCAGGTGAGAGCCACCAGGGCCCGGCTCCTTCTGCTTTTTTCCCTAAGTTAGCGTTATTGTGCAGGTGATTAGGAGGGTGACAGTTACATGTGTCATTGTGCAGGTGATTAGGAGGGTGACAGTTACATGTGTCATTGTGCAGGTGATTAGGAGGGTGACAGTTACATGTGTCATTGTGCAGGTGATGTACAGAGGGTGACAGTTACATGTGTCATTGTGCAGGTGATGTACAGAGGGTGACAGTTACATGTGTCATTGTGCAGGTGATGTACAGAGGGTGACAGTTACATGTGTCATTGTGCAGGTGATTAGGAGGGTGACAGTTACATGTGTCATTGTGCAGGTGATTACAGAGGGTGACAGTTACATGTGTCATTGTGCAGGTGATTACAGAGGGTGACAGTTACATGTGTCATTGTGCAGGTGATTAGGAGGGTGACAGTTACATGTGTCATTGTGCAGGTGATTACGGAGGGTGACAGTTACATGTGTCATTGTGCAGGTGATTACAGAGGGTGACAGTTACATGTGTCATTGTGCAGGTGATTAGGAGGGTGACAGTTACATGTGTCATTGTGCAGGTGATTACGGAGGGTGACAGTTACATGTGTCATTGTGCAGGTGATTAGGAGGGTGACAGTTACATGTGTCATTGTGCAGGTGATTACGGAGGGTGACAGTTACATGTGTCATTGTGCAGGTGATTACGGAGGGTGACAGTTACATGTGTCATTGTGCAGGTGATTACGGAGGGTGACAGTTACATGTGTCATTGTGCAGGTGATTACAGAGGGTGACAGTTACATGTGTCATTGTGCAGGTGATTACAGAGGGTGACAGTTACATGTGTCATTGTGCAGGTGATTACGGAGGGTGACAGTTACATGTGTCATTGTGCAGGTGATTACGGAGGGTGACAGTTACATGTGTCATTGTGCAGGTGATTAGGAGGGTGACAGTTACATGTGTCATTGTGCAGGTGATTACAGCAGGTGACAGTTACATGTGTAAGGCAGTGAGGACATTTTTTGTTCTCATTTTTCGCCCTCTTTACCGCACCTCCCCACCCCCCCACCCTTTTCTTCATTTTCTAAATAATGTTTTTATTTCATAGAATTGTTCTGTTTCTATTTTGTAATATAAGTTCATGTATCTAAAATACGAATACATTTCTAGTTTGCTCTTTATTGTACATATGTGTGAATATTTTATGTGGCTGGGGGTAATTTTTTCCATTAGTAACTGAAAATAGTCGCCTCCTTACCATATTATGAAGCGATGCAGAATTCACTCAGACCCGTGTGCTTCACCAGAGCCGGTCTCGCCCTTTCCCTCCCCTCCCTTCCCTTCCGCCTCTCTGCCTTCTGAACTCGGTGCGTTGTTCTACCAGGTTGCAAGGTGACTATTACCATGGCCTCTTGCAGGGACGAAAATGAGCCGGCGCAGGTGGAGGACCTGAGCGCCGTCAAGCCCGAAGGCTGGCTCGATGACGAGCCCAAGTTCATCCCGAATCCCACTGCGGAGAAACCGGATGACTGGTGAGCTCTCCCCCGGGGGGGCTGGGGCGAGGGGTGCACTCCCCCCGCCCCCGGGCTGGGGGCTGAGGCCTGCTGGGTTGTCCCGTCCGTCCTCAGGAACGAAGACCTGGACGGGGAGTGGGAGCCGCCTCGGATGCCCAACCCGGCCTGCCACATCGGGTGCGGCGAGTGGAAGCCGCCCATGATCGACAACCCCAAGTACAAGGGCGTGTGGAGGCCGCCCATGGTCAGCAACCCCGACTACCAGGTGCCCGCGCCCGCCCGTCGTTAGAAGCGTGAGGGGGAACGGGGCGAGGCCGAAGGAGGAGCTCACCCATGTTCCCACGGGGGAGGCACGCTTTCCGTCAGTCTGTAGGCGAACTAGGATCCCAAGACCCATCACCCTGTGGGGTATTCTTCCCCAGTACTTAGGCAAGCTCACTCTTGGGATAAAGCTCTCGTGTGGAAGCAAATGAGTGGCCGCTGGCCCAGAAGACCCTCAGTGCATTAGGGCCCGTGTGAAGGGACCTCTTGGGATTGTTTTGTTTTTGTTTTTTCAAATTTTTATTATCAAACTGATGTACAGAGAGGTTACAGTTTCATATGTGAGGCATTGGATACATTTCTTGTACTGTTTGTTACCTTGTCCCTTCCCCCCTCCCTCCTCCCCCTTTCCCTTCCCCCCCTGAGGTGTTCAGTTCACTTACACCAAACAGTTTTGCAAGTGTTGCTTTTGTAGTTGTTTGTCTTTTTTTACCCTGTGTCTCTCAATTTTGGTATTCCCTTTCAATTTCCTACTTCTAATACCAGTATACACGGTTTCCAATATACTCAGATAAGATTACAGAGATAGTGTAGATACAACCACTGGAAGGTGAGTTATTACAATTCAGAATTTAAAAAATATTAGCCAGACATCTTTTGGCTATTTCCAGACTTTTTTTTCTTGTTTGGCCAGTCCTGGGGCTTGGACTCGGGGCCTGAGCACTGTCCCTGGCTTCCTTTTGCTCAAGGCTAGCACTCTGCCACTTGAGCCACAGCGCCACTGGCCGTTTTCTATATATGTGGTGCTGGGGAATTGAACCCGGGGCTTCCTGTATACGAGGCGAGCACTCTTGCCACTAGGCCACCTTCCCAGCCCGCCAGACTTCTTTTGGTCACATCTGTGGTTCTTTTCCACGTTAAAGTGGTCAGTGTCGTTCCCTGGACCCGTGGTCTCATCTTCCTGAGTGTCCACTGGCGCTCTCGGGCACCGCGTCTGCCTCTGCACCCCCCGGTCCTCGCTGGCTCGGCAGCATTCATTTCCTGGGTCCCGTATTCACTGCACGACCTCGAGGGCCACAGGGTGGAGGCTGGCCGTGTGCAGACCCCACTGTGCCCAGCGCCCGGTGGCGGCGTGAGCGCCCCCTGGTGGAAGGTACCTGACATGGCTCCCAGCCATGTCTGCGTGGGCACAGGTGGGTCAGGCCTGCTCAAGGCAACTTCAACAGCACTGAGCAACTTCATCACATCGCTTAAAAATCGTCTAACACAGCCAGGCGCCGGTGGCTCCCGCCTGTCACCCTAGCTACTGCGCAGGAGATCTGAGATCTGAGAACGGAGGTTCAGAGCCAGCCCGGGCAGGAACATCCACGAAACTCTTTGTCGCCAATCAGCCACCAGAAAACCGGAAGTGGTGCTGTGGCTCAAGGCGGTAGAGCACTCGCCTCGAACTAAAGAGCTCAGGGACAGCGCCCAGGCCCCCAGGTCAAGCCCCCCAACCGACCAAAAAAGAATGGCTGACCTAGTGCGACTTGTGAAACTGAAATATTTGTGTATGCTGGATTTTTACTTTGCCTTTTTTTTTTTTTACAGAGTTTAAAGTCAGTATTGTTCATAAAGAACATCATGAAAAACATAAGAAATAAGGTTTTGTTTCCACTAAATGACTAACGAATTGGTACCATTTACGGTTTTCTTTTTCTTCTACTTGCTGTTAGTTTCCATCAACAGCAGCTGTTTCTCAGGGAGCACTTATAATTATGTTAGTAAATGTCCCCAATTGTTATTTCTTTCAGGGAATCTGGAGTCCTCAAAAAATTCCCAACCCAGATTATTTTGAAGATGATCATCCGTTTCTTCTAACTTCCTTTCGTGCTCTTGGCTTAGAACTTTGGTCAATGACCCCTGACATCTACTTTGATAATTTTATCATCTGTTCCGAAAAGGCAGTAGCAGATCAATGGGCCTCAGAGGGCTGGGAAGTGAAGATAATAGTAGCGAAAGCTAATGAGGTATGGGCATGATAATTGGTCATTGCAATTGTGTAAGCCGGTAACGCATCCTCCTGGCTGTAGGTTATACAAATGACCCCTTCCGTGGCAACTAGAATGTGTAAGGAAATATACTATACTCCTGTTAACCACTTTTCACAGAAACAGGAATAATTTTTTAAAATCAAACTTGATTAAGTGCTGTTTCATTTTACCCTCAAAGCTTAAAGACTTTACAGAAAAGGTTAAGCTAAATATTTCAACAGATAGTGCATCTTGGAGATGTGTCTTTAAGAACCAATTACCCACAAAGAGATTTGGTTCTTCAGACACTCATAAACAGCCATCAAAAGAGCAGGTCAAAAGATGATGTTCCTTTTGATGGCCTGGCTTTTATTTCACTAATGTGAGCAGTCTTCTTACTGAGGGTGGTAGTGAAATTTCCTTATATGACAAAAGACCCAATAATTCTGAGATCTGGTTTTTTTTTTGTTGTTTTTTTTTTTTGGCCAGTCCTGGGCCTTGGACTCAGGGCCTGAGCACTGTCCCTGGCTTCTTCCCGCTCAAGGCTAGCACTCTGCCACTTGAGCCACAGCGCCGCTTCTGGCCGTTTTTTTTTCTGTATATGTGGTGCTGGGGAATCGAATCTAGGGCCTCGTGTATCCGAGGCAGGCACTCTTGCCACTAGGCTATATCCCCAGCCCTGAGATCTGGTTTTGATAAGTTTTTTTCAAAGTATAGAATTAGCGTTGTGCACTTGTAAATGAACTGGGTAATTAATACATTCACATAAATAGATCTACTCAGGTTTATGAAAGAAAGAGAAGGACAGGAGGGAGGGAGGGAGGGAGAGAAGTTTCCATGTGTTTTGTATCCAAGTTCCTACTTCAAAGTCTCACTAAGTGATAGGCTAATTGTTAATATCTAGCCTAGCCGAGTGGGGAGATGAAGGGTCTGTTTCTGACTGGCAGGTCTTCCAGGTCCCAGTGAAAGTGGCCAGGTAGCATGCGCGATTTGGAGGTTGGATTTCCCGGTGCAGGCTGGGAAGCGCTCCACCCCACTTGGCGCTGTGTCTCCTCCTGCAGCCCGGTGTATTGAAGCAGCTGACAGCGGCCGCTGCAGAACGCCCCTGGCTTTGGCTCATTTACTTCGTAACAGCAGGGTTGCCAATCGCATTGGTTACTTTGTTTTGCTGGCCAAGGAAAGTAAAGGTAAATGCCATGAATTTCTGTCAACTTTTCTTTTTCTTTCCAACTTGCTAGTGTTTAAGCGTCCTATGCATGGAGCAGTTCCTTCTTAACTGTAATGAGCTAAATTTCCTAATTCTTACTGATGAGTTACTGTGGATGCTATTTGTTGCAAAAAAAAAAAAAGTGGGGGGGGGTGGGGTTAAATAGTGCTTTGCGTTGAGTAAAAATAGCTTGTGTGCGACGGTGACAGAAGAAGTACGAAGTAGCTGAGTACAAAGCAGCGGCCATGCGCAAGCCGCCCAGCAAGGCCGCGCTGGAGCAGGAGGGGCGGGAGGAGCCGGCGGCCGCGGAGCCCCCGGCCGGCGCGGAGGAGCAGGGGAGGCAAAGTGACGGCGAAACCCCCGAGAAGGGTAAGTCCGGGAGGGAGGCTTACTTTGGGGGTCCCCACCTCGCTCGTGAGAGCGGGGCGTCGTCCTGAAATGGCCAGCACCTCTACCTGCACCCCCAGGAGCAGGCGCCCTGCCCATATTCCTGGGCGTGCTGGAAAGCAGGGCTGCGTCCGGGCAGCAGCTAGGAACCCCTCCTGCCACAGCCTCTTCTTTCTTTCTTTCTTTTTTTTGGCCAGTCCTGGGGCTTGCACTCAGGGCCTGAGCACTGTCCCTGGCTTCTCTTTGCTCAAGGCTAGCACTCTACCACCTAAGCCACAGCGCCCCTTCTGGACATTTTCTGTATATGTGGTGCTGGGGAATCAAACCCAGGGCTTCATGTATATGAGGCGAGCACTCTTGCCACTAGGCCATATTCCCAGCCCCTCTCAGCACCTTTTCTTTGGAACTCGTTAGTGTTTAGTACCCAGATGTCCCCAGGAACTGAGGAGGGATTTATTATGAGTTCTCTAGGGAGAAGTGGAGTATGACAGGAGACTTGTTCTAGAAGTAGATAGTGTGCCCACCGTGCAAGCACAAGCCGTTGGCATGGTGAGGATGAACGAGGAGAGTGTTACTATTGTTATTAATTACTGTCACAATTACTATGCACATCAAAGATGACAGCTCTGAGTTTTTCAGATGCAATTTCAGAAAACTGTCCCTGTCCACACAAGGGATCTTTATTACTTAGAAAAATATGGGGTAGTTGCAATTTAGTTTTTCAACTTGGAAAGGAAGAGACTGGTTTCAATTTTTGCAATGTAAATACATTTCCTTTATTGTATCTACTTTCGGTAGCAAAACTCTAATTCACTCGGTCTTTGCCTTTAATGAAACGTGCGTTCTAGAGGAGGAAGGCGAACCTGAGGAACGGAAGAGTCAGGAAGAAATTGAAGTCACAGAAGGGCAAGAAGAGGGAAATAAGTCCAACAAGTCCGGATCAGAGGACGAGGTAAGGATTAGCCCTCTAGCAGAAAAGGAAACTCAGTTCTAGATTGCGTTGAACTCACCACCAAAGCAGCAGCCAGCCTGGGAAGAAAGGTTTGCTGCATTTCTTCCAGCTTTCACAAGAGCGTTCGTATTGTTTTGAATTGGATAAGCACAGGAACACACGAACACAGTGCGTTGTGTTGTTTTAATGCCCAATGAGCGCTGAGTCCGTACAAAACTGTGACTCCGTCGTTACAACATTTTGTGGAAACGCGAGCTGTGAGCGATGGCCCGCACCTGCGGCCCTGGCTACTTACGAGGCCGAGATCTGGTTATTGCTGTTCGGAGCCAGCCAGGGCTGGAAGCCGGGTGTAAGACCGCCATCTACAACAAGCCAGCAAAAGGCCCAGGGTGGAGGGGTGTGGCATAATAGTCAAGCACCAGCCTGGAGTGAAAAAGCCAGGCAAGGCCCTGAGTTCAAGCCTCAGTACTGCCGCCAAAAATAAAAATAAAAATACACAGACCCTGTGGATATCGAAAGCAGAATCCTCCTTAATACAGGCAATTCTGTATCTGTCTTGATAGGCTTTGGAACGACACCGTCGGTTGGGTAGGTGCGCAACAGCTACCATGGTGTTTTTGTCAAATCTTTAACCATCAGTTTTTCCCGGTGCACTTTATGCTCACTCCTTTTGCAAAGTGCCAGGAGATGGAACCGTCCGCAGGCCTTTCCGTCTCCACCAGGCCGAGTCCGGTTGAGAGGCCCAGCCGTCTGCGGCCCCCAGAAGCCGGGAGGGGGCTTCTCCCGCCCTCCGGAGTCGGGGTGGCCCAGACCAGACCCTTTTGCTCCAGATGTGTGCATGGTGTTACAAGCACATTCTGGGAGGAAAAGGAAAGTGTGTAAAGCATTCAACTGGACCTCTTCACTTCCCTTCCTCTCCTAAGTAGGAGTGTGTGCAAAAAGTTCTGAAAGTTCTCTGTAGAAGCCAGCTCAGCAGTTCCCTGCTTTGAGGAACTGTCCACACACACACACACACACACACACACACACACACACACACACACACACACACACCCCGCTGTCTCCCAGTCACGTGTGAAACATCTCCACACTTGCTCCCTGCAGATGAAGGACGCGGACGAGAGCACGGGCTCCGGGGACGGGCCGGTGAAGTCGCTGCGCAAGCGGAGGGTCCGGAAGGACTGAGCGCCGCCCGGGAGCGCCCTCGTCCCATCCGGGGTCCCATCCGGGGAGAGGTGTGGACGCCCCGCACGCCTGCCACACCCATCCTCCACCGCACCCGCAACGCTGTTCCTGGAGATTTATTTTCGTCTTTCTTCTGAGGGGGGAGATGGTCTTTGTATTTAGAATAAAAGAGTGGCGAGTTACACCCGAGACGTGAGCGGGGTGTCATTACGAATCAGTTCCAATCGTCCGACGGCCGTGTGGGGGTGTCTCACAGAACAGAGGACTAAGAGGCGACCTCACTGCCTTGGGCTTCCCGCTCCCCCGCAATCCACGGAGCTGCGTGGGGATTGGATGGCTCACGGGCGTGTTCCGCTGGACTGGACGGAGCAGGTGCAGTCACCCCCCCCCCCCCGGGCCCGCTGGCTGAGGCCACACCCACCTGGTGGCCCCCAGTTCTACAGCCCGCAGGAAGGATTCACTTTGCCAGGTGTTCGGTTGGGCAGCTGTAAAGCAAAGAGATGTGGAAGAATGGCGGGCAGCGCCGCAGCCTGGCTGACATTGGACGACACCGAACACCGGCTGATCACGACCCCACGGCGGGCGGTGTTCTTGTCATTTCGTGTAGCCCCTGCCGGCGTGGTTGATCCCCTCCGCAGAATCGCTCCTGCTTGCACTGCTCTGGAAAGCACATCTCGAAATACTGTGTTCCCCTAAAGCATGCCTCTTGCTTACGGGTTATTACTGAGGCGGCTTTAATGATCATGGGAGGGCAGTGGCTCAGCTCAGCGCCTTGCACTTTCTTCACACGGTTCTCGGGACATTCCCCTAGGAACTCAGGCGTCCCGTCCCTGGTCACCCCGGCGGGGGCAGGTGAGGGGGCCTGTTGCCGCGGTTCCTCGATTACCAGCGGTGATCAAGAGTCCCTCCTGAACTTACAGTGGAGCCACGTCCAGTTCTCTGGTGGTTAATGGGACACGAGAGTCTCACAGACTTTCCCGCTCGGGCTGGTTTTGAACCGCGATCCTCAGAGCTCCGCCTGCTGAGTAGCTAGGATTCCAGGTGTGAGCCCACTCCCGCCCCAAACACCGACTTCAGGAGACACATCCCAGAGCTTTATGAAAACCTGACCAGCGCATTTTTATGATTAATTACATGTATTTTTATTTCCTTCCTTCTCCTGAACTTGAACATTTGGTTAAACTCTAGAAGCAAGCGATTCTCTCCAGACACTGCTAGTTCCTGCACGCTTTCCCGCCTGGGCGGCCCCGGTGCTCCCAAAGCAGCTCCTCCTTTCCTGCCCGCATCTGCGTTCGCTGCCTATCGCTGCCTAAAGGGACTTGAACCTTGAATTAGTTTTCTTTTTCTCTACAGAAAGGGAAAGTTAACTTTTTTTTTTTTTTGCCAGTCCTGGGGCTTGAACTCAGGGCCTGAGCACTGTCCCTGGCTTCTTTTACTCAAGGCTAGTGCTCTACCACTTGAGCCACAGCGTCACTTCCTGCTTTTTCTATATATGTGGTGCTGAGGAATCGAACCCAGGGCTTCATGTATGCGAGGCAAGCACTCTACCACTAGGCCATATTCCCAGCTTCCTCTCCCCCCCCCCCGCCCCAAGTTAAATGTATTTTGTTACATTTTTAGAAGATTGTTTAAATTACCCCTCCCCTGAAAACCGCCCACTGTAGTAAAAACACAAACCTATTACGTTCTAGACATCTAAGAGATTTGGGGGCTTTTTGCTTTTTTCATTTTAGCTATCTTTGATAAGATTTAGAGATGAAGAATTAGTAAAGAAAACATACTAATCTTTTCTATAATAGATTTAGAACATAATGGCCTATCTGTATAAATGTCAATACTTTCTTCCCATGTACATCATTGCCCTCCGTTTGATTTGTCTTCGGGCAGGTATGAAATGAGCCCACTGCAGTAAGCCAAGCGGATGGCCGACACGTTTGGTAACATGTGGAAATGTTTAGAGTTGTTTCTTCCATGCAAACGCACTGAAGAATAAGAGTAGTTTTTATACTGAACATAGTATCACGTGCCTTGTGTTAAGTGAATACAATATGCATCCTTCGAAAAACTTGGGGGTATTGGTTTCCAGGTTTTCTTTACAGACACTAATAAGCTATCAATAAAGCATAAAAATTTAAAGGAGGAATGAACACATCATACGGTTTTATTACTTTAGCTTCTACCAACACAATTTGCCATTAGAAGGTAAACTGTGTCCTAAGGTCAACCGAGTCTACGATGGTCAATTGTCTCTGGAATGCCGGCGTGATTCCAGTGAAACGATGTTCTGTATGACTCCTGTTCTTTCAGGATTCACAAGTCGTGATAACGACTCCTGCACTTATCTTCTGACAGCCACCACCAGAGACTGGCAAAGGAGAGCGTTTATGTCTCAAAGAAGGAAGGCCCATTTTTCACCACCTCCGGTCACAACATTTAGATTGCGCCCTCCTGTCTTTCCCAGTTCTGGAGCTCGCAGGGCCCGTGTGGTTGGCTCTGGTGACCTCTCCTCGATGCCAATTGCTTTCTTAAGGCAAGAGAGGTTTCCAGAATGGTGTCCTCTTTCCAGTCCTGGGGTTTGAACTCTCACACCTCCCAGGTTACAGTTCAGATAGGATCACTTGCTTTGGCCTGGACTGACCTTGGACCGCGATCCTACCTATGCTTCTGGAGTAGCTGGAATGGCAAGTGCGGGGTCCCGTGGGACACCCCTCAGGAGGACTCTGCCTCCACCATCTCCCTGGCGCTCGCGCGCTAGGATTCCCTCTGGAAGGACGCTTGGCATGACGAGTCACATTGTGGTTTCCCCGCCAATCACCACGCACCAGCAGGCAGGCCTTGTTAAACACGATTCCAACACTTGTCGTTACTGTTGTGGTCTGTGTCGAGTGTCACAACTGAGGAAGGAGATCAGGCACGACTCCTAGTGCCCCAGAGACACCCAGAGCCGTGTACTCCACGAGCGCAGTGACCTGCTGTGGGTGGTCACTGACGAGGGTGGCGGTGTCGTAGCTGATTCAGAAGGGCTGCCCCTCCCTCGACCAGACAGGACGCCTGCATGACAGAAAGCTCAGAGCCACCAGGGTTCCGGGCAAGAAGCGTCTTCTGGGCAGCACAAGGACTTCAGCCTTTCCTGGCCGCCTTCGCTGAGGGCAGCCGGGGACGGCAGCCGGAATCAGGCAGAAGTGGGCTGGCCGGCTCCACGAGGCTTTTGGTGAAGTCACAAAAAGAACTTACCCAGGTCTAAGCAGAGAAGGGAGTGAACTAAGTTCAGTTAGGAACATGACAGGATGGGAACAGCCAACTGCACCTCAACCTGGAATAGCAGTGAAGGTTCCAGATGGTGTCAAGCAAATCCCGGAAGCCATCCCTGCGTCTCCCCCGAGTTCCCCAGAGCCTCGGCAGAGCGCGGAGCTGCTCCGCTTGGTTCTGTCCCGGGTCTACTGCGACAGGACTGTAACCTGAAGCACACAGCGCCTTCCCCGCGGAGCCGGCCTCTCCCGCGGTAGCTCTTCAACGTTCCTGTGCTATTTGTCAGTAGACAGTTTGCTTCTCTAACAGTAACTAGTTACTGGAATAAGGTATGGCCCTTCTGTAACACTGAACCACCCTGATACGCCCGTGCCCTTGCACGCCCCATTTACTTAGGCAACTACATAACGCACACACGCACACAATCTCTGAAACAACTTTTTATTAAACAGCAAAGCAGAAATGCGACACAATTTTAAATATTTGTAAAATTAAGTCACAAAAGGGATGCAAAATGTTTGCAGTATGACTAGTACATCTTCATATAGTTAAAGTCATTCATCAAATCTTACACTAACACAGAAGATTATCCCATGATTAAAGTAGCTCAAATCTAATAACCACAAGCTCTATTAGTGGATTTCCTTTCCTAGTATAATATCAATATTACCTCTGATATTGATTCCTTTACCAAATGGAATCTATGAACTGAATTTTTAAAAATTGTTAAAAGAATGACTAAAAGTCTACAAACCAATTAGTGGACTTTACAGAAAGGGTGAGATAAAAATACTGAGTTTACCAATTATACATATAAAACTCTCTCGTTCATGATTCTAATACTAATACACTCTTCAAGGAATTTGGTAACAATTGACTGGGTACAACGAATAAACCTTGCAACCAAACCCTAGAGCTGGTATATAGCATGTGGCTTCTGTAAGATCAGTCAAACGTCATCCATTTTCATATATATTTATATATATATATATTTTTTTCATTCATTCATTCCCCAGAAGGTCTGCTCTGTGCCAGCGATAATACGAGTCTGGAGTGAAAATATCTGGAGTGGGTTGCTACTTTTATCATGTTATTTTCTACCATTTCTATTCCTCCAAGATTTTCTACTTCTAATAGATACATAACCAAAATTCCTATCTTTTCAGATACCAAGTGGCTTATTTAGTGCAAAAACAATTTTTTAAACAAATCTCAACTTGAGAATTTAGTTTCAAATTAAAATCCCCTTAGTAGCCCCCATCTGTTTTTAACTGGTTAAAGAGAAACCGGCAGTCCTGTTCTGTTACTAGAAAGCACAATTGAGAATCTTTAGGCAAGGGTTTGGTTAACTTCAGGAGTTACGGAGCAGGTGACTGTCAGGGTGATTACTATTCCCAAGTACTTTTACAAATGTGGAACCCATCTTAGGAGGAGGGGAGTAGCGGGGGTGAAGATGGAGGAGAGGCACACAATGGCGGGTGGGTACAGACATAAAGCTGTGCATTCAGTACATGATTTTGGTCACATTTTCACAACATGGTTATTTGCTTGTATATCTTACTAAGTAAGCGTGTAATAAAAAGACATTGCTAAGCCTATATATCAAAGCAAATTCAATAAAACATTCATTTTCAAGTTTCATAAATATATGCAATTCTAATTATAAAGTCTCTACAATACATCTGCACATTTTCTTAGACTAACATAATACACAGACTCATGAAGTCTCCGGTTAAGTAGTTAATTTTGCCTAGATTTGACATTATCTTCATAAATATTCAAGGAAGCCACAAACAAAGGTACTGTAACTTTTGGAATCTACCCAAGTTTTAAAGGGAGAAGAGGAGGAGGGAGCGGGAAGGGAAGAAGAGAGGGAAAGGGAGGGAGGGAGGGGAGGAGAGAGAGAGAGAGAGAGAGAGAGAGAGAGAGAGAGAGAGAGAGAGAGAGAGAGAGAGAGAGAGAGAGAAGCAGCAATTCCATAAACGAGAAGGGAACTCAATCCCTTACTTTCTTTTGCTTTTCGTGTCAGTTGTTTGGAAAACACTAGAAGCAGACATGAGGTTTTCTATATATTGTCCAAGAACTTGGTTCTCTGATTTTAGCTTCAGATTTTCTTCCTTAACTGCATCTACTCTTGCTGAGAGATCTATAGGAAAAAAAGAGGAATGCCAAAATCAATGAAAACGATGGCAGTGACTCCATATTTCAGAATGCTTACTAATTCAGAGAGAGAGCACAGTTCTTACATTTGCTGTTTTTACTTCCAGGTTGGAAAGGTTACGGGAAGCGGAGGAAGCAGTGTAAGCCAGTAGACACTGATCACTTAAAGGAGACTGACTGTCTATTTATTTATTTTTTTTTGGTGCCAGTCCTTGGGCTTGGACTTAGGGCCTGAGCACTGTCCCTGGCTTCTTTTTGCTCAAGGCTAGCACTCTGCCACTTGAGCCACAGCGCCACTTCTGGCCGTTTTCTGTATATGTGGTGCTGGGGAATCGAACCCAGGGCTTCAAGTATACGAGGCAAGCTCTCTTGCCACTAGGCCATATCCTGCCCTGAGACTGCCCGTTTTAAAACAGATTTCTTACAAAGTGTAAATGCCTAAGCAACATGAGCGGTGAAGCCCTTACAATAAGATGCACATCTAAATAGGTTGTTGGTTACCGCAAGTGAACTCATGTACTGGATTATAGGCAAAAAAAGTTTCCAAGCCATCAATCACTTTGTTACTTCAGCTAAAAACTCAAAAGGCACAGGTCCTAGTGATCAAACTTTAACAAACGACCTCCAGGAAACACAGACTGGCCATGGGGTCAGGCAGTGTTCTAGAAAATGAAGAAAAGAATGTGAGTGTGGGCGTGAGCACACAGGTAGGGGACGCGGCGTGGGGTTCCCAGGCGACACTAAGTAAACATACAGCGTGTGGGCAGAGGAGAGGGACTGAGGAAGAAAATGCTAGATGAGGTCCAGTCCCAGGAAGCACAAGAGAAGCTGCTCCCGCCAGGCAGCAGTTCTGATAAGGGGAACCTGATGAGAGACGGCAGGAGATGCAACCAGGGAAGAAACTCAAAATTCAGGGGGCTGGGGGGGCTTCCCCTGAGCAGGGTGGGTGGACAGCAAGCAGGCGGTCAGACGGTCTGCGGGGGAGGGCCTGAGGCAGACTGACGTCTGGGCAGTCACACACACATTGCCTGTCGAATGGGAAGCCACTAGAAGGTTATAGTAAACTACTTCTCCCTGTTCCCATGGTGACCCGAATGCAGCCTCTTAACTTCATTGAGTACCCACACTTAGGTTGTAATATTCACTGCAAGGCATTCAGAAAATGAAGAGACCACAGCGCCTCAGATCAATCCCTGTCCTCTCTCACATCAGCTTTAGGGGGTGGTGGGCGTGGCTACCCGTGCTGAGCTCCTAAGGTTCAGGTGGCCTTGGGGGTGGCGGGCGTGGCTCCCCGTGCTGAGCTCCTATGGTTCAGGTGACCTGGGGGTGGGTGGGCGTGGCTCCCCCTGCTGAGCTATGGTTAAGGGGTGGCGGGCGTGGCTCCCCGTGCTGAGCTCCTATGGTTCAGGTGGCCTGGGGGTGGTGGGCGTGGCTCCCCGTGCAGAGCTCCTATGGTTCAGGTGGCCATGGGGGTGGTGGGCGTGGCTACCCGTGTTGAGCTCCTATGGTTCAGGTGGCCTGGGGGCGGTGGGCATGGCTACCCGTGCTGAGCTCCTATGGTTCAGGTGGCCTGGGGGTGGTGGGCGTGGCTACCCGTGTTGAGCTCCTATGGTTCA
This sequence comes from Perognathus longimembris pacificus, assembly GCF_023159225.1. Classification (NCBI taxonomy): domain Eukaryota; kingdom Metazoa; phylum Chordata; class Mammalia; order Rodentia; family Heteromyidae; genus Perognathus; species Perognathus longimembris. The sequence goes on from NC_063184.1 coordinate 31,663,422, forward strand.
GGTGACCTGGGGGTGGTGGGCGTGGCTACCCGTGTTGAGCTCCTATGGTTCAGGTGGCCTGGGGGTGGTGGGCGTGGCTCCCCGTGCTGAGCTCCTATGGTTAAGGGGTGGTGGGCGTGGCTACCCTGGGGTGGTGGGCGTGGCTCCCGTGCAGAGCTCCTATGGTTAAGGGGTGGTGGGCGTGGCTACCCGTGCAGAGCTCCTATGGTTCAGGTGGCCTTGGGGGTGGTGGGCGTGGCTCCCCGTGCTGAGCTCCTATGGTTAAGGGGTGGTGGGCGTGGCTCCCCGTGCAGAGCGCCTATGGTTAAGGGGTGGTGGGCGTGGCTACCCGTGCAGAGCTCCTATGGTTCAGGTGGCCTTGGGGGTGGCGGGCGTGGCTACCCGTGCTGAGCTCCTACGGTTCAGGTGGCCTCCGGTGAGAGGCCCAGCTGCCCTTTTAAAGCTCCAGTGGAAGCTACATCTGGGAAGGAAGACGCGGGGAGGGGGAACTCCTGAAATGGAGGGTTTCAAAAGCATACAGACTGACAAAACTGAGCAGCATAAACGTTTACAGTTTCAGTTAGCTGGGTGTCATTCATGAAAAGTACGAAATGCACGCTAACCTTCAAGGGTGTGTTGGAGTTCCAACACTTGATTAATAAGTCGTGTTTTTTCCTCCAGTTCCACCTGATTTTCAGCATCAACTGCTGGAATGAAAAGGTTCATATTTACTACGAATTAACATTAGGTATCATTTGTGGACTGTAGCACTTAAAAGTCTGCAAAAACATTTTATACTCATCACCTTCACTGACTTGTACAGATGTTTGTCAAGTTATACTGGCACTTGAAAGATGAGGGACACCAAGGTAAAAATAAAATAGATGATATGCCAAGGCTGGGTGCCAGCGGCGCAGGCCCACTGTGACTCTAGCCACTTGAGAGGCTGTCAACAGGAGGATCACAGTTCAAGGCCAGGCCGGGCAGCAAAGTGAACCAGTCTCCCCTAACCCCCAACCCAACAGCGGCAGGCAGGGGTGCATGTCTGTCCAGATAGGGGGGCCAGGGCCCAGGGCCAGCAGGGACAGAAGTGTCCACAGAGGGGAAGGGGGAGCAGGTAGTGCGTGCCTGTGATCACCTCAACGACAGGAGGCCTACAACAAAGTGCATCAAGGCTCAGGCAGATGCTGGGGCAGGAAGCAAGGCCCTACCCTGGAAATAACTAGTGAAAAACACCGCTGGAAACACGGCACAAAGCTACTGTGCCTGCCTAGCAAGCCCGAGGCCCCGAGTTCAAACCCCACAAAACAGCGGTGAGGGCCTGGAAGTAGCATTGGCTCCTTCCTAAAACCAGATGGGGTTTGAGACCATCCATCAGCCAGACCAGCTCTGCAGGCGGTTTCTGTGCCTTTGGCATTCTCTGGGGAGGGGGACCCGGGGAGGAGGAGAGGACTCACCGTCCATGTCCGCGTTCATCATCCTGGCCGCCGAACAGCGCCTGGGACCAGAAACCCCCGATGAATGGTCTGCAACCAGAGAGAGCAACACGGACACAGTATAACAAGAAAACACGCGCTCTGTTTCAGGAGGCGATTTCATCAAACCGGGGGACCAGGAACTCTTCCCACATGCTTGGCTGCTTCTGGGGAGGGGAATATGGGTAAAGGGTCATGAACCGTATGGTGTACAAGAGAAGCACTAAGAAAACATTGAGCTTTTTGTTAATCAAAGAAATGCTGCACCAAGGCAGGACAAGGGTCCTGCGCAGGGGCCAGGGCAGGGGCCGGGACGGGGCTGCCACTGCCCCCAGGGGGCATGCGGGCAACCACATCCAACGGCAGGAGGTGGCCCAGTGCCAAGCTCTGGCCCGAAGCAGCACTGCCACCTCGCCACAAGTGACAATGGATCATGATCTGATTACAGATGCTACTGTTGTAGATATGTGGACTCTCTCATAGCTTTAGACATGAAATTATTGTACCTATAGGAACAGAACATATGCGGGGTTCTTTATGTCAAAGGAAAGTCCCTGTCTGCACCGTGCTGTATGGGTACTGGGTAGAAGGCTGAGTCTGCAACGTGAAATCTCTTCACCTGGGCCACTGTGACATCAACTCCAAGTCAAACGTGCCGGCCCCTGTGTGTTCTGCTCTGATGTCCACATGGAAATTCGACAAGGGGGTCCAGACCCAAGCACCTCAAGGTAATCCTGGGGTGCTAAGGTGGCCCTGCTTATCCAATCCTGACTCTGAAATGGGCATGACCCTACGATTCTTCACATCAGAACTTCCTTTTTCTTCCCCCCAAAAAACCTCAAAGTAAATGTGTACCTCGTGTTGGATAATGGAAGAAAATCTGCAATTGCTTTTGACCATTTACATCCAGGAGGCACAAAGCAGGAAGAGAATCAAGATGGGGAAGCGTAGCCAATGCTAGGCCAAGATTCATTTAAACTACCTTTTCCGCATCTACAATCCCACCGAATACACCCCTACTTTCTTTTGTACCTCCTCTTCGCACAGCAACTGGGTTCAAATGGACACAGGTGCCCTGGGTTCAAATCCCGGCTCAGCTACTTAAGACACAAGACAAGGCTCTCGGTGCCCGGCACCTGGTGGAGGGGTCAACGGATGGGCCTGGGTCTGGGTGCGCAGGGGCTCGGTGCTCCCTGGGTGTCGGCTATCACCTCAACCTTGTACTTCTAACTTGAACCCCAAAAAGAAATGTAGAAGAGCACCCCCCCCGCCCTCCCCCACCCCCGGTGCGGATCACAAGAACCGGGGCCCGAGATGAATCGGGCTCACTCACGATCGCAAGGAGACACCCACCCACGGGGCGAGGGCCATCCCCGTCTCGTCCCCCATCCCCCGCCCCCCCCCCCCCCCCCCGTGCATTAACACCGACTCCAGCCCGTGGAGCTCGAATCCAGCCACACGGCCCCCACTTTTCCCACTCACCTTCTGGGGGGCGGGGAGGCTCACCTCAATCGGGGGCCCCACCGCCGAACCCCTGAACCCCAACAACTTCTTTGTGTTCCTACTAAGCAACACCGACGACGGGCGTCGGTGCACCGGGCTGCGTGGCCCCGGGTGGGTGTGCGGCAGATGGCGCGGGATCGAGGCTCTGCCGGGCCCACGGGTGTGCGCGCGCGCGCGCGTGCGTGCGTGCGTGTGCGCGGGGCTGCGCGGGGCGCCAGGCCGGCGGGCTGGGCGTCGCTGGGGCTCCTGGGGGGGGGGCGGGTCGGCGCGCGGGGTGGGGGGGCCCGGGGGACGGGGGGGGCAGACTGTTACGTCACAGTCTGAGGCCCGCACCTGGCGTATCGCGGGGCCGGCCGCCGGGCGGGGACCCGGCCCCTCTCGCCCCCCCTTCGTCCCCCCCACCGGGGCGCCCCTCCCCTCATCCGGGTTCCGGAGGGCCAGGCCCCGCGCGCCCCGAGCGGCCCCCCACCGTCCCACCGCGGGGCGGCGGAGGCGGCGACGGTGACGGACCCCGGCCCCGCAGGGCCCCGGCCGCCCCCCCCCCGACCCCGCTCCGGGGCCTCCGAGGAGAGCGGGAGGAGCGGACGCGCGGGGTCTGCGGGGCCCAGGCCGCGGCCCACCACCCACCGGCAGGCCTCGCTCGGGCCGCCCCTCCGGGCCCCAGCACCCCGCCTCGCCCGCCAGGCCCGCGGCGGGACCCCGGCCAGGCCTCCCTCCCCCCCCCCACCCCCGCCCCGCCCCGACCTCCCGCACCTACCGTCCGAGGGGCCGGGAGGGGCGGGATCCCAGCAGACCGACCAGCGCCGGCAGCTCCGCCCTCCTCACCCACCGGGCATGCGCGCAGAGGAAGCCACGCCCCATCCGCCCCGCCCGCCCCGCCCCCGCAACCGCCAATCCGGACTCTCGAACTCACGCCTGCGCACTCGCTAGCTCCCCCCCCCTCGGGGCTCAGGGAGTCACCTTTGCCTGGACAAAAGGACGCTGGCACCCAATCAGGACTGAGGGGTGGGTGGGCGGGCCCTGCAAAGGCAGCCAATCACGGCACAGGGGCGGGCTGCCCTTTGGAAAGCTGGCTCCCGCGCGCACGCGCACTGCTGCCCTTCAGCTCACGGCCTGCGCTCTGCGGCCGGGGCCGCAGCTCCGGCCCTGGCCTGGTGCTGCCCCTCACTGTCGTCCCTCACGTGAATGTAACACCTCCTCCCTTGTCCCGAGTCGCCGAGGGGGGTGCCGTCCGCACGGTGGGTGTTTGCTCCGGGAAGGCGCTTCGGCCACTGTGGAGTGCGGCCAGGTGTGTTCCCAGACCCGAAGCGCATCAATGTGCACTCTGCAGCCATTCGTCTCGTCACCACCGGGGCTGCCCTAGGCGCTTCGTTGATTTAATCTTTTCCTTGCAAAGCTCCAGAGGAGGCTGTACATGTAGTTGCGGCTGTACACCACCTTGATGGTGACGATTACATTTTTTTTAAAGCGAGCTGTTGGGAAGTCAAGGCCCTGGCCTCTCACACCCATCAACCTGATCCGCTTAGGAAGCTGAGCAGAAGCCAGAAAAGACCCCAGCCAGAGCAGAAATGCCCATGAGACTCGTCTCCAATGAGCCACCAGAAAGTCAGAAGCCGAAGAGACGAGCCCTGAGTTCAAACCCTCATACCAACAGCAAAACAAATGAACAAGTAGCCGTTGAATAGTCTATTCTAATAGAAAATACACAAGGCCACTAACCCTCCACACCGGTGGGGATGGCGGTGGTGTCTGGCCAGTCTGCAGGGGAGGGGGGCTAAGAATAGCTGAGGGAGATTTGCCTGGCTTGGTGTGTAAGCACGGGTTGGAACTGAAGAGAAAGATCCCGTGTTGATGACTTAAATTCCTTCAGGGCAGAACGTCTGCCTGGAAGCCCCAAGACCAAGGCTGGTACCGGAACTGGTTGCTAAGATTCCCTGCTGTTTCTCGGCTTCTCTGTGCCATAAAAACCCAACATGAGTGCTGGCCCCGTCTTCTCATCTCCTAGCTCCTAGGGCCTTCCATCAAATCACCACTGTTCCCCGTGCCTCCCAGCCAGAGGCAGAAAGGAAGTGATTTTCCTGATTCCCAACACTCTCAGAGCACCAGGCCTGTGCACCAACACCGGAGCGACAGCGGATGGCGCCCCAGCGTCACCTCTGCTTCTGAGGAGGCGGAGAGGCTGGTAGTAAAGCAAAAGACACTGCGGATGCCACAGAGGGCCATAGATAAGGGTGTGTTAGTGCCAGGATCAGATTTGTCCTCTTTGACATGGTATAGTGCTGACCTCTGGTGGCCACATTGCTTCAAAATCCACTTTTAATCTCTCAATAGCCTGAATAATAATAATAATAATAATAATAATAATGCAGGTTGTTAATGGATAAGAGATCAATCTACTACTCACTCGGCTAGTAATTGATTTTTCTTTAATACAGTTACATAAGCCAAAAATAACTTCCACTTCATGCACACACATGTATTACTGATTTATTTGATCCTTTAGTAATATTTTCTACCTAGCAGATGATCTTAGTGTGTGTGATATTGGCACTTCCCAAGAATCACAGGACTTCTAAGCCTACTGGCAAAAAGGCCACACAGTGTCTACCCGGTGATCTTAGAACTGAGGTACTTAGCCAGCACGAACTAAAGAGGCCCCTGTGGGTGCTCTGATTGACAGCTGCAGCTCAGCTTCTGACCACAGGCAAGGGTGAGCATCTTTGCCCCACCCAACCAGCCGTGACATTTCTGCTCTGCCGCAGACCTAAGCCTGCTGCCCGTGGAATGAGAGCTTTGAAACCACGCCAGAACCAACCTTACCACCTCAGATTGCTTCTGTCGGGCATTTATCAGGGCACCAGCAACACCACCAACATACCCTTGAAATTGCGCTGTGTGGCGAGCATCCCATCTCCTGGTCACGCGACAAGAGAAGCGCGCGCAGCCTCGTCCACTTTCCAGTCATTCATCAGAGGAGGAGCCAGCCTGAGACCCAGGCACCCTGAATTTACAATGTGACCCAGTGGCCCTGAATTCACACAGTCTGGCCTTGGCGCCCAGTACAAAGCAGGCACAACTTAAACCACTGTTAAAAAGATGATTGAAGAAAGGAGTATTCAACCTCCTTTGATCAATCACTGTACCTTATCTCTGATGGAGATCAGATTTGGAGGCTGATTTAGCTGGAGAAGAAATATGAATTAACGGGGAGTTTGAATAATTCAAGGCAGCAGGAATAGAATCTGTGCACACTTAATTAAAATGTTGTTATAGTATCATAAATGCTATTTTAGAAATTAAAATTATATCTCAAAGATCTGAAGACACCATGTAGCTCTTCCTCATCTCCAGAAAGACACGGAGTAATATCCATAACTTGGAAACGCACGTGTCCATGCTGATATAAATAAGTAGACCAAGTGTTCGACGTGAAATGGAATACTATAGTCTCAAAGTCTCTTCCCTTCTTCCCCCCAAATATCCTTAGTAGTTACTAGAGGAAAACGAGCCAAGTACACACTGATTAATGTTTATGGATAAAGACAAGTTCTATAGCATCTGCTATGACACAGAGAACACAATGCCAGGCAATTTCTTGCCTAGCTCTTGGATTATAAGGAAACACTGGATAAACGCAAGTATAAGAACACTTAGCAAAAGTAATAACTATAATCTTCAAAAGTACCCACATACTTGACCTATGAAAATCAAGTTAAGATTGAGGCTTTGCTCCCAGCAGAAGACTAAAATGACATGACCACCAAACGCAAGGTCTGATTGTCTTTCAGCAGGAAGGTGTATTTCCAAGACAGCGGATGACACTGGAAAGGGTTTTGAGAGGAAGGTGAGATTTGTTAAATAGATGGTAGGCTGGAAGGAGGAAGTCCCTGAGCACAGACCATCTAAAGATGCTCTCAAATTATTCTGAATAAAGGAGAATTCTTTTGAAGGCAGTTCTGATTTTTGTTTAATTGGAGACTGTCTTATGTAGTAAATATATATAAATTCAAGAAACAATGAGAAGGTGGCATTCACGGCTATCGCGCTTTCCCTCGGCCCTCTCCACGCTTTTTCCGCCTCTCATGTACTATGTCTGAGCTTCTCGCTTCCAATATTTTATATTCTCTGAGATACTTTTGTTTGCATATGTCACAAAAAAATGCAGATGGACGCGCATGATCGAGGGACTGGTAATCTCAAAATCAACACCCACATTCAGATCCATACCTTGCTTCCACAAGCATTGTTTTAGAAAATCTCTAGGGCTGATTTTTTTTTTAATTATATACATATAACACCATGGGAATCCAACGACCTATACTCTCCTCACACATTTTCCCAGATTCTCTTCCACCCAAGTCTATATACATAAATTACTTTTACCTGCTTGCAGTCTCCACACAGACACAATTTTTGATTCGCCTTTCCTGTCTGAGCACGTCCTGGATTGCTTTAGCATCTCTGGGGCTCCTCTTGCCCTCTGCTTCTGTGATTACATTTTTGAAGGACCGACCCTATAATGCAGCCACAGGACCATATTTCATTATTCAATACCTGCAGTGCGGGCACCTTATTGCTTCTGCCTAGTCAGAAGAAAGAGGCCGTGCTATCTATCTAGTGGTTTTTATCCTGATGCGTTGTCACTGATAAAGGCCTTGAAGTCACCAAGACCAGGGCTAAAATCCAACACCTGCTCTGAAAAAGCCACTCAGCCATTCGGAGCCTGTTTTCAACCTGAGGAATGGGGAATGAGGAATGGGGGCTAGTGGCGAGGGTTGGATGAGATCGTGGACGGAAGATTGGTGCGTAGCCCCCGCCTCCCGTGTTCCGCGTGCTTAGCAGATGCTGTTTGATCATCGCTCATCGAAGGCATCTGTGACTAAATAATTAGCATGCCCATACTTAAAACAACCGTCTTCGCTGGACTTGTTAGGATGGTCTCTTTCTCTTTTTCTTTCTTTTTAAAGGCTGGCAACTTGGCACCGGTGGCTTGCACCGACAATCCTAAACTACTCAAGAAGTTGAGATCTGAGGATCCCGGTTCAGAGCCAGCCAGGGCGGGAAAGTCCCAAGAGGCGCTTATCTCTAATTAACTACCAAAAGGCTAGAAGTAGAGGTTTGGCCCAAGTGTAGCATGCTAGCCTTGAACTGAAACGCTAAGGGCCAGCACCCAGGTCCTGAGTTCAAGCCTTAGTAGCAGTGCGCGCGCGAGCGCACACACACACACACACACACACACACACACACACACACCCCATGGTAACAAGTATCCTAACAACTATATAGTGTTTCCAAAGAACCCAACAGATTCTTAATTGTCAGTGAGGACCTGGAATGATGGGGATAAATCATCCGGCTGCAACACCTGCTGTCTCTTCTGCCTCTCAAAACAACATCCTGAAACATTGTTGCTATTGGAACCTGCCAGATAAGTTAGCTATGAATTCCATTCCTCTCACAATCAGTGGCTACATCTTATTTAAAAAAAAAGGATGTTTCACCTTACCAAATGGGCCATTAAAGGACTTAATATCTGTGTTAGCAAAAATAGGCTGCAAAAAAAAGAAGTGTTCTTTGAGAAATTCCTTGAAGTGTGTGCGTTCTTTGGGCGCTGAGTGCCACACTGATTGCTGAGTAGTTCATAGAGATGCATAGGCTGAGAAATTTAGTGTTCCAGGATCAACATTTCCCTGCCCACCGAAGAGCCACTCAGAATACACATCCGTATCACTTCATTTATAGAAATCTCATTCTTAACACTCTGCTAAGGGGCTCCAAACAGCAGGGACAGAAACCCACTGGGAAAGTCGGAGATACTGCAATATCAAGAAACTGAAGTCATTTAGAATTTCACAATTTTATAAAGACACATCGTTTTCGAAAAATAATTATTTTTACAACTAGAGCTTGCTGAATAGACGTTAGAAAAACCCTTGTAAGCAAGAGTGAAGTTGGAAGCACAATATGAAGAACCAATAATCGCAGAGCCCTTTGTCGGCTAGGAGAAGGTTAGCGCAGATTCTGAGGAGGGGTAGGAGAAGAAGAAGCTATATTAACATACAAGCTTCCTCATGCAGCCACGGGAAGCACGCATGCGCCCAGCAAATGCTCTGAGCCAGAGTCATTAAGCTGACTCGTGTGTGTGTGTGTGTGTGTGTGTGTGTGTGTGTGGTGTAGAAACAGAAACAAGGGAACAATGGTTAACTGGAAGAAAAGTCACAAGAGCTGAAAAGAGCCAGCTGTGGACTGTGAGCAACCTGAGGAGACTGGTGGAAGGGAGCCAGGCCACGGTAACAAAAGCCGCAAGAAGGCGTGCTGTCCTGGGGGACCATTCCCACAGGCCACCGGGTGCTGTTTGCGAACAGTGTGGAGGATTCACGATGACTGCGAAATCAGTCTCAGAAAGCAAAGCCTGAGGGTCGGGGATATGGCCTACTGGCAAGAGTGCTTGCCTTGTATACATGAGGCCCTGGGTTCGATTCCCCAGCACCCCATATACAGAAAACGGCCAGAAGTGGCGCTGTGGCTCAAGTGGCAGAGTGCTAGCCTTGAGCAAAAAGAAGCCAGGGACAGTGCTCAGGCCCTGAGTCCAAGCCCCAGGACTGGCAGGAAAAAAAAAAAAAAAGCAAAGCCTGCCTTCCTGAAACCATGTTTCTGCTCACCTTGGTTCTGAGGTGCCATGCATATCATCTCTAGGATGATACGTTGTATTTCTAAGGTTGGAGAGCCCAACGGAAGCTGCTTCGTTTAGTCTGACCGGTCTCCATGGAGGTCAGTCTCTGAGCCAGGCAGGCAGGAGGGGAAATAGACCCAGAGAGCCAACCCAACGGGAGCCTTTGTGAGACTGAAGTCCAGCCACTTTGCTCCCTTCTCAGTGGGTACCAGACCCGAGAGAAAGGCGCCCAGGTGAACCACATTCAACTCACCTGTAAGGCTGGGAAACTCATTCTAAACACAATCATGAAGATTTCCTATAAAATTAAGATCACTTCTAACACTTATGGGTTTTGTTCCCTGTTGTTAATCTATTGAAAAAGAAAAGGCCATTGCTGACAACTGATGGGCGGATGTGTTTGTCTGTTCTAGGAAGAGTCACAATATTAATACTTTTCCCATGATGAGAAAATTAGAGCATTGTCTAGATCAGGAAAACCTTTAGTGTGCCCCAGCACTCCAATTTCCCAAGCTTGTTTATTCAAACTAGTTTCTTTTATTTTGCTAGATGATTGATTTCAGCTAACTGAAAGAAGTGTTAAGTGTTCTTTAGGAAGAACAATACATTAGGTGCCCAGCACTGGTGTCGGGAGCTTCCAGAAGCTGCTTTCCACCACCTCCTCTTCCTCCTCCTCCTCCTCTCCCCTCTCCTCCCCCACCTCCCTCCCCGCCCCCTCTTTATGAAACTCCCATGTAAAGTCTAAGGCACTTCTCTGGGGCCAAGGTGGTGTTCCTAGTAAATGCGTAAATTCTCTGCAGCTTCCAACGACAAGTACTCTCGATGCCAGCACCAGTTGCCAGTTGAAGATCTGTGGAAAATTCTCCCATTGCTGGCATAAAATATTGGTTTGTTTCTGTTGAAAATATCATTTCCCACCATACCAGAGAACAATCTTGAATAGCCTTTGAGTAATACACACACACATACAGATATACATGTGTGTACATGTGTATACACATACGTGCATATATGCATACATACACATGGGTGTAGATATACGTGTGTATACATGTATATGTGCATATAAATATACATTTATAGGTTTGTCTATATGCTTTGTGCTGGTACAGGGGGCTTGAACTAGGGCCTTACTCTCTTGCTTGGCTTTTTTGCTCAAGGTTGGTGCTTTTCCACTCGAGCCACACCTTCACTTCCAGCTTTTTGCTGGTTAATTGGAAATAAGAGTCTCTCAGATTTGTCTTCTCGGGCTGGCTTCTTTGGTGCCTGCACTGGGGCCTGAACTCAGGATCTGATACGCTCTTGGCTTGCGCGCTCCAGGCGGCCGGTGTTCTCCTACCGGAGGCACACCTCCACTTCTGGCTTTTTACTGCTTGATTAGAGATAAGAGTCTCACAGACGTTTCTGCCTGGGCTGGCTTTGAACTTTGATCCTCAGGTCGATCTCCACTTCCTGAGTAGCTAGGATTCCAGGTGCGCGCCCCTGGCCATCTGGCTGATCTTTGAAAATGATATTCTTGGCCGGATGCGTGACAAGGAGATGCAGCGTGAATGGGGGTGACCCTGGCCCGTCTCACCGGGCTCGGGTGCTTCAACGGAGCCTCCGACGTGCGCCTCCCAACGGCAGGGTGACCGACAGGCCACGGCAGACACTGGGAGCGTCGTGCTGCCGGTAACCGGTTCTTGTCCGGGACAAGACTCCTGCAAGGGGCAGCCTCTTCCCGGCTTTCCTTCCTGACCCAGCCCGCGTTCTCTAGGTGGGTGAGATGGAAAGGAGCCCCGCCTGCCTCGGGTCTGCCGGGCTGGGTTCGCGGCAGATGGTCCTCTGAAAGAAGCTTCCAGACCCAGGCAGCTTCGGCAGGTGCCAGAGGGGACTGTTATCTGTTCTGCACAGTGCAAGAGCGCGGCCCTGCAGAAGAGCACACGACAAGGCGCCGCTTGTCTGGGAAATGCATTGCAAGCCGGCCGTGGAGGCTAATTGGCCGATGCCAAAGGCAGCCAGACGCGGTTCTGACTGTGACTGAGGAGCGCTTTTCCAAAGCCGAGTCAGGACGCAGGCGGAGTCACAAGGGGGGCGGGGGAGGAAGGCCGGAGGGCGCAGAGGAGGAGGAGGGCAGGGGGGCTTTGTGTGGAGCAGAAAAGCACCAGGCTCTTCGGGAGAGAGCTGGTCCAAGCCCGCCTCCCCCCGCCTGCCCACCCGTCCCTCCCTCCCGGCCCGGAGGACCAGGTCCACAGGGCCCAGCCGTTACCATGGGAACAGATGGATGCTCACCTTGGAGCCTTTGAGAAAACTTTCGCCTGCGCTCCTTGAAGTAGGGAGCCGAGGAAATAAAGATACCACGCGCTCCCAAACCTTCCCTCCCGATCTCCGCTTTCAAAGGGACCCCGAGGCCCATTCTCGTGATGATCACGCAACGGGAGGAGACGGGGGTGCAGGGAGATTAAATAACTGCTCAGTGGGACAGATGTGAATCCTGGCATCTCCTAGCTCAAGCCCTTCCTGCCACACGGACCTGTGCCGGTGCTTCAGTGAGCAGGCCCTGTCGACCCCTCACCTATGTAAGTAGTTGCTCAATCAATGCTTTCTGAGCTAGATTGACCCTGCAGTGAAAATAGCAAACAGGCTCAAAGGAGGTAGAAACAAGGTAGGAAGGCTGACTCCAGGAGGCGTCAGCAGGTGCTGTTCTTACTGGGCCTTTTGCGGGGCCCACACACAAACGCAGTCAGAGTCCTTTGGCACTGGGGGCTCACGCCTGTAATCCTAGGTACGAAGGATGCGGAGACCTGAGGATCACAGGACAAAGCCAGGCAGAGCAAAGCAACCCACGAGACACTTGTCTCCAGTCCACCAGCCTACAGTACAAGTGGTAGAGCGCCAGCCTGGAGCAAAATAAGCCAAGGGACAGCATCAGGCACCGAGTTCAAGCTCGAGTACTGGCGCCGAAAATAAAAAACAAAAACAAACGAGTACTGAGTGGCCACCGTGGCGTTTCAGGTGCTGTGCGAGCCACAGACAGTGAGGTGGGATGAGCTACATGATACTCAGGCTCCGTCTTCTAGAAGTTAAGGCTGTTGGCTAGGCTCTTATCGCCACACTTTCACAATTGGCACACTCACACATTTGCACACTTGTGTGCACTTGCATGCACACACCCCAGTGCTGTAGAGCGGAACCGGTAGGAATTAACTGGGGAAGGAAAGGTGAAGCGGAGGGCAGACCTGGAAAGGCAGGAACTGAAATGGCCAAGAGGCTGGCGCTGTGGTTTATGGGATTGATCATGTGGCTCTCACCACGCAAGCATGGGCAGGGAGGGAGAAAGGCAGATCTGAGTGACATTTTCAGGATCGAGTCCACAAGCAGCAGGGGTTGAGCCGATTGTGAGAGAGGAGCAAGATATCGCTTGCAGACAGAATCTAGAAAAATGTCCAACTCTTTGGAACAGAGAACAAAATGGGGGTGACCAGCAGTTGGGGGTAGAAGATGGGGGGAGATGTTGTGGAAAGGATGGCAAACTTCAGTTAGGAAGAATAAATGCAAGGCATCTGCTGTATATAGTGGCGGCTCCTGCTATAAAAGTACATTACACACGTAGAATTACCAACAGGGCAGAGCTGCAGTGTTCTCGTCACAAAAGAGAGCAGGTGTATGAAGTCTGAAATCTAAGGGCGTGGTTCAGAGTAGATAAGAATGGTTTTTGAAAGGGCTCAACACCACCGAAGGTTTTTCCGCCGTCTCTGCCCATATGACAGGGCAGAAAAATGGTGGGCTGAGCTGTGTTCTCAACCAGCAAGCCCTGGGTGCACCATCTTTGCCCACAGTGTATGGGGGGGGGGGGTTTGCTATGGCGCCTTCCAGCAGCTAAGAAACTCGCTTCCCTCCATCTTTGTTTTCTTCACTGCCTTTAGCAGCTCTGTCAGGGAGTCTCATACCCTGGTGGGATGTGTAAGGACAGCAGCACTGCGTTTCCTCCATAGTCCTGGGACCTGCGCCTTTCCTCCCTTTGGGAAGGCTGCGTGCAATGACTTGTCTTCCTTTTGAAGACCCCAGCACGCTGGTGCCGGGCTGGGCAGTCGCTGGGCTCCAGCTGGCGAAGCCGGGGAAAGACACGTTTCGGAATCTGAGCATTTAGAGAGCAACTGGAGCAGCATAGCTGCAGGAGAGAGCACTTGTTGTTAAATATTCATGCTCTGCTCGCTGTTAATCAAAATCACTAACCCCCGTGGCTTCCTTGCAGTCTTGCTGGCTTCTTGCTATTATTGTACTGAAGGAACCTGGGCAGAAAAATCACCCTACACACACACACACACACACACACACACACACACACACTTTAGATTTGAAGTGCTTCCACTTAACATAGCACAATTCAGTACTATTTTCTCAAATGTTGAATGAGGTACACTTATTCCTCCCATTCGAATCTTAGAAAAGAAAAAAACCTTTTCCTTCTTCCTTTGTTAAATTCAGTAAACTTTGTCCTTGTTTTCAAAAAGAACGCTTCAAGTTCCTTGTAGAATATTCTACATCGTTTTTCACAAATGATAGTATTTTTTGATAAAGTAGAAAAGTATTGGACTATAACTGAATAAAGTATGATACTAAAAGTCATAGGATTAGCACTCATTTGGAGGCTGTATTTCCTGAACTTATAGGAAAGGAACATTTAAAGGTTTTGTTTGTTGATTAAATTTAAAAAGCCAATGTAATGAACGCCACAGGAATCTTAAAAATTATCACTTAATTTAAAAAGAAGAAGAAAAACAGCTCTTAATTAAAAACTGCTTCTGGAACTCTAGTTTTCAAGTGTTCTGCGGTGAGTATGTCTACTAGTGTCATAAAGGCAACAAATGCTCAATTAAAAAGAAACAAGCATTGAGAACGTCCCTGTTTCTTCCTTACCTGTGTCATCTGCTAGGGAAATGGTGGTAAATGTGCTCTCCTCCTCCTCCTCTCCCTCCTCTTTGCTGGAACCTTCCATCTTGTTCAGTTCTCAGCCCTGGCAGTGAGGCAGACAGGGTCAAGAGCTGCTGCGGTTGAGCCGCGTGGCTGCCTTGTTCAATCATTAAGTGAGCGCCCGGCAGGTGCTTGGGGCCCCGCCCGGCCACCTGTTCCTGCCTTCCACCTGCCCCGTTCTTACCTGGAGGTGTCCTCACAACCGGAAGTGATGCGATCTAGTTAAAGAGTTACAGCCCTGCTCCTGGGGCTGCGCCTCCAACACCCCAACCCCGCTGTCAATCCCAGGTTACCAGTTGGTTTGGACTGCGCTGCTTCAGGACACCGCTGCCCAAAACCAAAACAAACGCATCTGGATGAGAGGCTGAGGAGAAGGCATTGATGGATATGATTCGCATATCGAGGAGCGAATGCCCGGCGACAAACTGCTGAAGGATTTGATCAAGGAGCTGGCGCCACTTGAGGACAAGCTGCGTCACTTGGGTGTCATTCGACACTCGGGCCGCTGTAAAGGATTGGATGAAAGAAGCCTGGCCCCTCAAGGGAAACTGATTAATGCTGACCGCCATGATAATCACACAGGAGCAAACGTGTGCAAAGAAACAAGGGCGGCGATCCACCCGGCTCACCGGAACCCACTGCCAACCCGGTGCCAACGCCGCCCCTACAGCCGTCTGAGGAGAGGACGCAATCTCCCCTCTGTCTGCAGTTGGACCCGTGGGGAGGGGCACGGGCCTCGCTTTCTGCCCCTTTACGACTGTTTATGTTTTCTTGCCTCTCTAGTCTACCCTGTGTACAGACAAAGCCCACCCTATATTAGAAATGTCAAATCGTCACTCCTTTGCGGGGTGGGGGGAGGGTGGGAACCTTCCAAATTGGTGGAAACATTTTAAAGTTATAAACATCGAGTTACTACATGCTACGTTCCGCAGTAAGTGCTTTGATGAATGAGATTATGTGATTCACCCCGGTGCATTGTCGATGTAGCCAGCAAAATGGATGTGAGCTGTTGGAAAGCCTGTGTGTTAAAAATTAAATTTACTAGAATGAAATTCCCCTAATTTTTCAATTACATTCTACAAATACAGAGTACCTGGCCAACAGAAAGGGGGCACTTAAAACGAGGTCAGAGTAAGAGATTTGATTTATTGTCATTAACAAGCCTGTAAACCCGGAAGTCCTAGGGGCTTAGAGAAGGGTGTGAGTGAATGGTAGGGAGGAGAAAGGCGTGATGTGTTAGTTTTCATCACTGAGATAAAATGGCCAAGAAACCAGCTGGGGAAAACAACGCAACTCTAAGCTAGGTGCTAGAAGCTCATGCCTATAATTCTAGCTACGTAAAAGGCTGGGATGAGGACGGTCCCAGGCCACCTGGACAAATCCACAAGATGCCTTCTTGGCCAACATGTGGGCATAGTACAATGGGCCTCGCATCCCGGTGACTGCAGGTCCTGAATTCAAATGCTAGCCCTGCCTAAGAAAGAAGCAGAACATAAAAATATCAAAACCAGAATGAGAGGCCACGTCTTACCTGTTAGGGTGGGTGGATTTGGGATATGGAGACGAGGGGTCTCTGTGCAACACAGAAAGGGTGGAAAGCGAAGTGGCCACCAGGAAGAACAGGTGGACACTTCTTGAAAACGTTAAACAGAGTTCCCATAGGACCCAGCAATTCTAGACTTAGGTGTACGCCCAAGAAAATGAAAACATGTCCCCGCAGAAACATAATCATGGCATTTATCTTAGCACAGCATGTAGTATCCAAATATAAGAAACAATATTACATGCCCAGCAGTGAATGAATGGAGACAGAAACTGCGATCCATTCAAAGGGATATTGTTCAGCAACGTACAGGGACAAAATATTAACACAGCTACAATGTAGATGAACCACAAAAACCCGTTGAACATAGTAAATAAATCCTTTTCAACTCTATGTTGAGAAGGGGCAAGGCTGCCGAGAGACAACACAGGCTGGCAGGTGCTAAAGGATGGGAAAGACAAGAAAAGATCGATTCCTTAGTAGACACGACATCATTTGAGTGATTGACAAAGCTGGAAACCTGGGAGAAGTGGTAGGTTTACCCTATCAAGGATACATATTATATAAGGACATTATAAACTTTACTGTGTGTGAATGAACGGCTTGTAACTATTGTAATTCATGATGTATCTGCAATTTCAAATTCAGTGGAACACTAGTCTGCCATCTGTATAGAATGAACAGGAGTCAACTGTGCCTCCTTCAGAGATGGTTAACCTTCTTTTTAAAGGCTGAATAATATTCTATCACGTGTACATCAAATGCTGCAAGGCTTCACATATACACCAGGCTCAGAAGAGTCAAATTCACGGAATCAGAGTTAAAATGGCCACAGAAGCTGGGGAAATGGCTACAGAGTTTCTGTTCTGCAAGATAAAGAGCTTCTAGCAGTGTGCCACACATAGTTGTGTCTGGGGTTAGCTAGGCCGTCTGGCACACTTAGAAATGTTCAAGAAGTTCAAGAAATTTGTCTTAATCTCATGTTAAGAGCTCTTACACGATGAATGAAAATTAGGGGGAAAAAAAACCAATTTAGCTAAGAGTGTCATTTTAACTTTTTTCCCCTTAATTGCACTGTTTTCAAAGAATTCATGTTTGAGTTTTCATGGATATTTAAATTATATGTCTTTCAAATCATGGCTTCAATTTTGGTAAATACACTTTAATATGCTAATAGCCCACGTCAAGGCAGGAATCTGTATATAAACAGTGAGCTTTAAGCAGTCGGGTGGTAAGTAGGAACACAATTCCAGCTTCATTGATGGAGAATTCCTCCTGATGTATCAGAGGAGATTCTTCCACAGTAGAAACAAACAAACAAACAAGAAATAAATGAAGCTAGGTGCTGGTGTCTCACGCCTATAATCCTAGCTCCTCCAGAGGCTGAGATCTGAAGATGGTACCTCAAACCAGCTTAGCTTCTTTACCTCCAGTTAATCAGCAAAAATGTTGTGAGTGGTACAGCATTAGCTTTACTCAGAAAACAAAGCGAAGAGGGCAAGGTACAAAAAAAAAGTTTTTAATTTTTTTCCCTCTATTGAGATTAAGTAACTACATAAAATTTTTTAAACTTGACACCCTCAAAGTCAGTTGCCCCCAATTATTAAAATATGTCTGCTTTATGATTAAGAAATAGGAAGTCCCGATGCTGGTAGCTCATACCTCTAATCCTGGGCATATGGGAGACTAAAATCAGAAGGACCAAGGTTCCAAGCTGGCCTGGCAGAAAAATACCCAAGACTCAGACTCAACAGGAAAAACTGGGTGCAGTCCCGGGCGTCTGTCACCGGCTGACGGGAGGCTAATGGCAGATTGGGGCTCACGAACCCTGTCAGGCAAGAAGCAGAGCTGTATCTCAAGTAGAACCATGGCTCTGCTGTACAGCCCGGGCCTGGCAGGCATCCTGGGTTCAAACCAGCATGGGCCTGCTATTCGGACTTTGTAGCTCCCTCTGGTGGATAGGTTATACGAACATTAATTTGAGGTGCCCTTTGAAACACTCCAGCATTTCGCAATCTGGAAGGCTTTGCGTCTTCCGAGCTTGTCCTGGGAAATGTCTGTGGCTGGAGGCTAAGTAGATGCGGGGGGGCCTTGGATGCAGGGGTGAGGGGGTGGCGGGAAGGGACCCGCAGGTGACAGCGGTGAAATTGTAAACATGGACCAGATGGAGCCGTTGCTGACGGGGAAAGGAGATAGGACACCCCTAAGGTAAAATGTGCAAGCCATAAGATTAAAGATCCACATAGACACACAGCACTCAGATCAAAAAGACCCCCCAGCCCCTCTGGGTAAGATTGTTTCAAAAAATGGCTTCACTTTTTAGCACCCAGGTCTATTTTCCAACAAACAACCTGTAGTTACAGAATTGCTGCCGGGAGTCTGCCCGGAGGAACGGGTAGGAATGACTTGTGAAATGCACTGGATGACAAAAATGTTGGGTACAGAGGTTGATTGGTCTGAGGGGACCCACGGCACACCCATCTTCCACTCCAAAGGGAAAATGACCCACTTCCATCCCTCCGCTCAGCTGCCTTCGCCACTTTGCTCTCCATCCAGCAATTTTCCAATTCTGCCTCCTCTCTCCAGCTCAAAACACAGGGACTGGAAGCCCTGTGCTCAGAGCCGCCCGTCAGTCCCCGAAGGCTTGGAGCCACCCGGGACGCAGAAAGGGGTGAGGCGCCTTGCAGCTTTGGGGGTGCCTTGGGGGTGCCAGGTCAAGAAGGCGAGGGACGGAATTGCATGGTGGCCAAGCTTACCTTGGTAGGTAAATCAAAGTCCCCCTGGAGACAAAGATTGTGTGGCACAGAGCGCAGAAGGTTAGGTGACAGTCTGCCTCAGCCGGGGTCACCTGCTTGTGTCCTTGGGTGACTCTAGTGGCTCTTTCTGCCTTGGTTGAAAAGATTCCCGTGGAAGACTCTCGACAACTGTCCTTGTTTTGGAGGACCCGTCTTTAGGCATGTGGGGGAGAGCAGAGGAAATGGCTACCAGGCTGATTCCCAGTTGCCCTCAGTTCACAGAGATCAGCGTAGGGAAACACCGCATTTCCCGAACCCCTGAAGAATGAGAGCAGGGAGCAGCGAGGTAGGGTCTACGGGGCCACAGTCCCTGCTCCAGGGAGGCCCCGCCCCTCCAGGGCACCAAGGCGGGTTTACATAGCTAGTGGAACTGCCCTCTGGGAAGTCCTTTTTCCTCCCTTAGGTGTTGAGACAAACTTAGGGGGTTCCGAGTGGTTCCAAACACGTCTCCAGAGCAGGGCCAGGCCTGACACCCCGCCTGTAGCTGGTGTTCGATGCTGGCTTTGGGTGCAGTTCTCTACCAGGCAGGAGAACGGGGGTAAAGACGGCCCAGCCGCCTCCCACAGTCGCAAGCAGCAATTGTGTCCTCCTGCACTATTGCGGTGTTCACACTCAGGCACCTGAGTCACAGGGACCACGGTGAACTACAGTTGCACTTTCCCTCCACAGGCTGAGTGCAAATGGAAGGAGAAGAATCCAAACCCAGTTTGGTAGCAGTTAGGACAGTGCTGGCGTGAGCGGTAAATGGTGACGTCCGCACTCTGCCCTGTATGCTACACAAGGCGATTTCTGCCGGGTGCCGGTGGCTCACACCTGTAATCCTAGTTACTCAGGAGGCTGCCATCCAAAGATCATGGTTCAAAGGCAGCCCAGGCAGGAAAGTCCTCGAGACTCTTACCTTTAATGAACTGCCAAAAAAGCCCGAGGTGGGGCTGTGGCTTGCGTGGAAGAGCGCTGCCAAGCTCAGGGACAGTGCTCAAGCTCTGAGTTCAAGCCCCAGGACCGGCACACACATGAATGAGCTTTGTGCGGTCGACAGAAGAGAGAACAAAAGTAACCACATGGAGACCCACTCTAATCACGCCCGCTCACCTCCGGAGACCAGACAGTGCGACAGTGAGCACCGACAGAGCTCTGCCAAGGGAGTCATCCGACGGACGTTCATTGGGACCGCCCCTCACTTCGTAGCCAGTTGTTACGGTTGCTTAGGAATCTAGACATAATAAGCATGAACTACATTTGCGTGGTTAAGGATACTGTATGAAATGAGGCAAGCACTCTTGCCACTAGGCCATATTCCCAGCCCCAGGACACTGAATAAAATGAAACGGTGAGGTCTATGAATTTTCTGTTTGATAAAGGGGTGTGTGTGTGAGGGGGGGGGGGGGTGTCTGCATCCTACCTGTGTGGGGGTGTCTGCCTCCCGCCGGCTGGAGAGCGGCTGCACCGTTGCCCCGGGGCCTCCAGAGGGAGACAAACGCAGGCCTTGCGTTCCGAGCTCAGCCTTCACGGGGAAGAGGAGCGTGTCCTTGCACAGGAGTGTGTTTGAAGCCCTAACGCGGCCTATCATGCTGTGTGCTTAAAAATAAACGCATGGACACTCTCCTCTAAAGTTTCTGTTGAACAAATAGTTTCTTCTGAACTCCTCTTGACACGCCCATGGTATCCAAGTTGATTTCTTTTCTTGTATTCATCAGTAACACTGAGTCTTTGTTCTGTGAGGTTTGACAAATGCACAGTGCTAGGCTAGTGACACTCGGAACTTACGGTCGTCTGACAGGTGACTGTAGAATGTAGAATCTAGAATGTCCTCTTCCCACAAGCCCGGCAGCCATTGACCTGTTCTCTCTCTCTCTCTCTCTCAATCTCTCTCTCTCTCTCTCTCTCTCTCTCTCTCTCTCTCTCCTTCTTTCATCTAGTAATGGAGCTTGTACTCACATTCTTTTTTTTTTTTTTTTTTTTTTGGCCAGTCCTGGGCCTTGGACTCAGGGCCTGAGCACTGTCCCTGGCTTCTTCCCGCTCAAGGCTATCACTCTGCCACTTGAGCCACAGCGCCGCTTCTGGCCGTTTTCTGTATATGTGGTGCTGGGGAATCGAACCTAGGGCCTCGTGTATCCGAGGCAGGCACTCTTGCCACTAGGCTATATCCCCAGCCCTGTACTCACATTCTTGCTTGGCTCTTATGCTCAAGGCTGGTACTCTACCACTTGAGTCTCAGCTCCACTTCTAATTTTTTGGTAGTTAACTGGAGATAAGAATCTCACAGGGGCTGGGGATATGGCCTAGTGGCAAGAGTGCTTGCCTCCTATACATGAGGCTCTGGGTTCGATTCCCCAGCACCACATATACAGAAAATGGCCAGAAGTGGCACTGTGGCTCAAGTGGCAGAGTGCTAGCCTTGAGCAAAAAGAAGCCAGGGACGGTGCTCAGGCCCTGAGTCCAAGGCCCAGGACGGGCCAAAAAAAAAAAAACAAAAAAAAAAAGAATCTCACAGACTTTTCCTGGCCTTGAACTGTGATCCTCAGATCTCAGAGTTCTGAGTAGCTAGGATTACAGGTAAGAGTCATCAGTGACCCTCCCTCCCTCCCTCCCTCCCTCCCTCCTTCCCTCCCTCCTTCCCCTCATGTGCTGATACTGGGTCATAGACTCAGGGCTTGCTGGAGACTCTTTGCTTGGCTCTTTCTGCTCTACCATTGAGCCACGCCTCCAGTTCATGCCTCCCTCTCGCGTTCTGCCCTCTGTAAGTCCTGGCTGGGGGATTTCACTCAGCCAGGTCCCGGCAGCGCTGTCACAAGCTGGTCTTTCCTCCCGTTCCCAACGCAGTGCTTCCCGCGGTGCTGTCGCGCCTTCTCCACAGGGCCTTCGCCATCCGCATGTCTCCCGGCATTCTGCTTGGGATCCAGTGTCGGGGTACAGCTGGATCCCCTTCCCTCTGCAGACAGTTTTTGAGGTGGAGGAGACCAGTGTGTGTGTGTGTGGCGGGGGTGGGGGTGGTGGGTATTCGGTTCCGCTCCCAGCTGACGTTGTGAAGAAAGCTAGCTTAGGTTTTCCCTGACTCTCCTTGTGTGCCTGAGCTTCTTGGAGGGAAAATCTGGGCAGGGCAGGAGCCTCCTATCTCTCCAGCCCCTGGGGCTCCACCCCCCCACCCCCCACCCCCACTTGGCCTTTAGTGATTTTGTAAACATTCTAGCTTAAACCTCCTTGCCAGCTTTTATAGCATCTGGCAGAACGGTCCTAGGTAAGCACAGCCTTGAATCCTGCCTTTCCCTGCGGGCGTTCTTCCTCTTGGCTTTGGTTATTGGTCTGATGTTCGTGCTCTGCTAGGTTCAAGAAAGTTTCCTGGGGCTGGGGATATGGCCTAGTGGCAAAAGTGCTTACCTCGTATACATGAGGCCCTGGGTTCGATTCCCCAGCACCACATATACAGAAAATGGCCGGAAGGGGCGCTGTGGCTCAAGCGGCAGAGTGCTAGCCTTGAGCAAGAAGAAGCCAGGGACAGTGCTCAGGCCCTGAGTCCAAGCCCCAGGACTGGCCAAAAAAAAAAAAAAAAGAAAGTTTCCTCATTTTCTCACTCAGTCTGAGTAGTCACACTACTCTTTCCAGCTCTTCAATCGCCAAGCTTTCACCAGCTTCATTCCTTATGGTTTAGGTTTCACTGGCACTGACTTGATGTTGGAAGTTCTGAAAGATCTTCACATCATTCCTCAATCTTTCTCTAGGCTAATTTGGAAGCCAGGACCGGGAATTACTTAGTGAAAAGAGTAGGCAGCGTGAAAGAGGATCAATATTTTGCGTCACTGGTTTCTTCTTCAGTTTTATATGTTTCACTCACACGCGGACGTGTTCTGTTTCACTGTCTCAAGGGAGTCTCGGTGGCAGGATGGAAAGAAAGAATGACCCCCACAAATTCATGGCCTTTGCCTCTGGTTGTAAGGAGCCTGAGCAGCCGGTGCATCTCTATATCGTAGCTTGGGCCTGACCGGGCCCTGAAGCTTCCTGGAATAACCGCAGACCATGTCAGTATGAAGCCTGAACAAAATGCAGTCTAAAATGATCAAGGTAGCCAGAGAGACTTCATTTGACCAGAGGTCAGTTAGAGTTAGAATGCTTTCGCCATTGTTTGTAAGACGCTTCACTGCCTTGTTTGATAATTGTGCTGTGTACTGGAATATCAGCAGATAAATATTTGAAGTGCCAGGTGCTCCACCAGGCAATCAAGCCCCTGACAAGTTACTGCCCCAATAAGTAACCAATGTATACATAGCAGGAGGGGACTGGCCCCAAAAGTCCCTTGCAGCACCCCCCCCCAACAGTCCCGAGGTCAATAACAGGTGAAGGCTGACCCCAGATGTCTTTTGCAAACTTTGACTGTCTTGCTGTTAAACCACAGTGCCCCAGCTAATCAGGAATAGATAACACACCAAAGGTTAACCAATTACATGACTTTTTAACTGGGAATCCCCTAGACTTGTTTACTATAAAAACCCAGTGGAATCTGTGCTCGGGGCCTTCGTCCATCTTGGCTGTGCCCTTGTGGGCGTAGGTCCGAGCTCGCGCTTGCTAATAAACGACTGTTTGCTTTTGCATTGGAATCGGCTTCTCGGTGGTCTTTTGGGCAGGGGGGGGGGTTCGAATTTCGGGCATTTCAGTAAAACTTAGAAGGGTTGTGAGGGGGAAGAATCATAAGGGTTTGTTTATGCTTTGTTTTGTTCTTAGAGGAAACAAAGAAGCGGCAAGGAGGCAAAGAGTAAAGCAGGGAGGAGCCGAGAAGAATGCGGGAAGGACAGGCTGCTTGCAATGGCTACCCAGAGGGTTCCCCCCCGCACCCCCCGCACCCCAGAAACGATCCCCCTTCTACAGTGGGGGCTGGGAGCACCCACTGCCATCAGTCCCAGAAAGGCCTTAGGACCCAGGACGGGGGTGGCCTCCTTGAGAACCAGGAGACCCCGTGGGACACATGACAAGCAGCAAGTGCACCCCCTCTGCAGACCGCATCCTGCTGTAGAACTTGTGCAGGACTGGCGGGAACTCCAAGGCAGGGATGCCCACCAACGACCTAGGTTACGTTCTTTCGTGAGCGTGGAGAGGCCAGGCAAATCCAGTTGGTTTCTAGCAAAGACAAGGCTGTATTCTTGTTGGGCCATCTCAACTTCTGGGTGGAAATGTCTGTGGCAAAACGAGTCCACTCTCAGAGGCTTGGCCAGCCGTGGCGCATTGAGAAGGTTGGACGCTAGCTACTTGAGATTTTTCTCCACCCCACTACATCTGAGGGACTTGATTCCCCTTGGCTGGGGCCCCGCCCCCTGGAGTGGAGTGGGCGGCAGAGCCGGCAAGGGAAGGAAGGCGCTGGAAGATGCCTGCCCAGGGATTCCGAAAACCTGGATGTCTCCCACCAGCAAGTTCTCTTTTCCCATCTTGCCATGAGAACCCCACTCTCCCCCGTCAAGTGTGGGTGAGCGGGTTCCGGCAAACACAGTCGGGCTCTCGTATGTGGGAGAGGAGTTCTTACAAACGTGTGGGTAGGGTGTGCGCGTGTAAGACATGCCCGTGGAAACGCACAGTGCTCTCTGTGGGCAGAGCTTGAGTAATTACTGTTCTCGGCATGACAGACAGCTGAAGGGGAAGCGTAGCTGCAAATTGCTGCCTGGAGACTCAAAGCGCCCTGGATTTCCTTCCTGGGAACTTGTTACCGACTTGGAACTGAACCCCCCCCCCCCCGCCCCGGAATCAGCCTCCCTCCAAGGAGCAGGTGAAACTCACCCAGCTCCCTGTCACAGATGTTGCACAGCCACAAAAGGCCACGGCAACCTGAAATCTGAACCAGGGCTGCGCACGGGGGGGGGGGGGGCCAAGCCGAGAATATTCCGTGGGAGTCCCACCGGGTGGAGTCGCCAGCCTGGCCCACACCGAAGGGGAGGGAAGGGAAGGGAAGGAAGGTCCCGGTGATGACGTGATGGCGTCACGGCACTTCCCCCAGCTTCTCCTCCCCCACGCTGGCTTCTCTCTCATCCTCTCCCTGGGCTGCTCTTGAGCCCCACCTCCTGGAGAAGAATGCATGAGGGAAGCTGCCTGGGGGGGGGGGGTTGTGGGGCCAGGAGGAGCTCCTATTCCTGGGAAGAGCGGTGATCCCCAAAGCTCATCGAGGACAGCGCCAGCTCTCCCGTTACACCACTGCCTCCCAGTCTTTGGGCTTTCCTGCACAAACCCACAAGAGGGTCTGGAATCCGGCCGCTGCCCCTCCCGAGATCTAGGGTAGGCTCCTGGGCCGGAGAGTCCTATCCCTTCGGTGCAGGTGGGAAATCGGCAGTAAGATAGAAGGATTCGTTTCCTGCAGTGGCTCATGGGTTAAATTTAAAGCGTACGCGTCTGGTGTGTTAAATCTTTGCACGCAGGGTCAACTTCAGGTTAGCGTCGGTAGGTGTGTGTGTTCCACTCAAGCGCAACAGATTGGGAGAGATGCCGTCGGTGGCTTGGGGACCCCGGTATGAAAAGAGGGGGGACGGACGTGGCCAGAGTTACTCTAAGGAGCCGCTCCTCCGGGCACCCCATCAGAGGGTAGGAACAGGAGCGAAGTGACCGTCGTTGATCACGTCACCTTTACTTAGTAAGATCGCATCCTGGTTTTATATAGAAGTCAAGGGAAGGCTGATCTGACCTTCAAACACATGTCGGCTGGGTGCCGTGGTTGAAGCCTGTGACTCTGCCTACTTGGGAGGTGGAAATAAGAGGTGGAGGCTGATGTCAGACCAGGTATAAAAGTCCATAAGACTCCCATCTCCACCAGTGGTTGGGTGGGGTGGGGCTTGCCACAAGGGCGGGGCTCAGAGACACGCACCTGTCTGTCGCTGCCCAGGGCTCGGCAAAGCGCAAGTAAGAAGACCTGCAGCCCAGCCTGGCTCACGAAGAAGTACCATCCTGTCTCTAAAATAACAATTGAACAAGGGCCTGGGCGTGTGGCTCAAATGGGAAGGCGCCTGCTTAGCAAGAGCAAGTTCCCGAGTTCAATTCCCAGTTACACCCACCACAAATGAAAATAAGTTTCTTTTTGTTGGGCACATAGATGCCCAAGATTCTTGCACACCGTGGTGACCAGCGCAGTGAACTAAAAATATTTATCATCAAAGAGGCATTCTGTCATGTTATACTAAGTCCTAAGGTGCAAGATAAACTAAGGACAAACCAGCAGTTAAATATGGGCTTACATGACCACATATGAAAACCTGCGTCTCCAATTTGCCTCAGTGCCTGGAGTTCAAACACAAAAGGCATTTTTAGTTCCTGCATTTCCTTTACAGCAAGCTTAATCAGCAAGCAAGAAAATGGTTTCCATCACGTACTTGTTGGAAAACCTGGAGCTTTTCAACGGCACTTCTCATTTTAAAATTAGAAATGCCCCCCATTTGGGGGGGCCGTTGGCAAGATTTTGGGGAGGCAGTTGTTATTAGGTCTAACATGGGCCTTTGCTCACAAGCAGCGGCGAAATGTTTCTTGAGATGCTATAAGGACAGCACACAACGAAAATAGTGTTTCTCTTTTTTTAGCAAGTAAGTCCCAATTTATATAAGCCAGAAAGCTATATAGAAGTGTTCTTCCTAAAACGTTCGCAACTCAAGATTATTTTAAAAGCAGTCTATTTTCCCATTGACACATTCTAAAGATACACCCTCAAGGAAACTCTTGGGAGCAGAAAAGTGTTTTCCGTCTGCCGTCGCTGCTCCTAATCACTGAGCGCTCGCTTGGGGCCCTTGTGACTTCGCAGGCGCCGTGCAAAGAGCTTTGCAGAGTCCTCTCGTCTCAGTCACCGCAGGAATCCTGAGAGAGGGGGGGCCTCGATTTTCCAAGCAAGAGACAGAAAGGGTCCCCAGCCCACAGCGTTCGGGTTAGCCTGGAGGAAGAAATGAGCCCAGCGGTGGAACCCGGAACCACCTCCCAACCGTGGCGCCGCGCTACGGCACCCCCATGTCCACGTTCACGGCGGGGGGGAGGACAGTGTCCTAGCCATCCTGAGAACTTACCTAGCACGATGCTACCATTCCTCCCATCGTTACACCTGCGCGGTGGTTAACGGTGTCACCCGCATTCGCTTACTGTAAGGGTTGCTGTGCGCCCGCCCACCCAATGGTACCCACAATGACTCCTGCTGTCATCGAATCGAATGCCGATATTGTGTTTCCACCAATGTGACCGAGAAACAGATCAGAAATCAGATGAGTGCAAGGCGTCTGATTTATTAAGGTTAAAACCGGGGTAAAGGGCGAGTGCTTTACTGTGGCCACAGTCAGACTTCCTAAGGGCGTCCTCAAATCCAAACCTTGTTTCCCCTCCCTAGAGGCAGGTTGGCACGGAGGAGCACGCACACGGAAAAACAACCCCATCCCCGGCCGCGGCTGGGGGCCCGGCTGGAGCCCCGAGATGGGGGTCTCAAACCCGATGCTGAGCAGCAGGCCCGGGTCTGCAAGCCCCAGGACTCTGCTACCTACACGGCAGGAGGCGAGCAGGAAGAGGATGGGAAAGGGCCGGCTTTCTCCTGCCCAAGCATGTCTGGATGTCTGGTGTCCTCATTTCACAAGCTTCCGGTCAGCCCTAACGTGATGTGAGCCAGGGCGGGGTGGGGGGGGGGAGGGAGGGCACAGAGCAGCTGTTCAGCCCATTGTCAAAAGCCGCTGGTGCTTGAGCTCTCCTGGCCTCTGCCTGTCATCCTAGCTCCTCCAGAGGTTGAGAATGGAGCGTTCCAGTTCAAAGCCAACCTAGGCAGGAAGGTCTGTGAAAGATTGTCATCTGCAATTAACCAGCAAAAAGCCAGAAGTGGAGCCATGGCTCAACTAAACGAAGGGACCGTGCTGAGACCCCGAGAGAAAGGAAAGAAAAGGAAGCAAGAAGTAAGTAAAGGAAGCAAGGTGGAAGCAAGGCAGGAAGCAGGCAGGAAGGAAGGCAGGAAGGAAGGCAGGAAGCAGGCAGGAAGGAAGGCAGGAAGCAAGACAGGAAGGAAGGCAGGAAGCAGGCGGGAAGAAAGGCAGGAAGCAGGTGGGAAGGAAGGTGGGATGGAAGACAGGAAGGAAGGCGGGAAGCAGGCAGGAAGGAAGGCAGGCAAACAGGAAGGAAGGCAGGAAGCAAGGCAGGAAGCAGGCAGGAAGGAAGGCAGGCAAACAGGAAGCAAGGCAGGAAGCAGGCAGGAAGAAAGGCAGGAAGCGAGGCAGGCAAGCAGGAAGGAAGGCAGGAAGCAGGCAGGAAGGAGGGCGGGAAGCAAGCCTGCCAACACTACTTTGGGAGCCGGAGGCACAGAGCTGCCCACTGTGGAATCGTGCGTCCCACCCAGGCTGTCCTGGGGAGGGGGTGGGTGTCACACGAGGGCTTCGAGGAGCCCGCTCACCCCTCCCTCCCTCCCTCCCTGTCACCCACGGGGGCGCGCCCGCCTCTGGGGCTCAGACAGCTTGCCTGGCAGCAAGAGGCAGCTTTGTTTGTCTGCAGACACGTCTCCGAGCCTCGGCGACAGCGCGTGGATAAATATAGGTGGATGACGCACCGACTGTGAGCGGCTGCGCGCGCGTGAGCGTGCAGGGGCTGGCGAGCCCGGGAGCCGCGGTCTGCCACGTGGCTCTCGACCTCCAGGAACGCACACCCAGCCTCCCAGAGCCAGAGGAGCTGAGCGAGTGGGGCGCGGGGCGGGGGGGGGGGCGGCAGGGGGGCGAGCCCGGGCAGCGTGGCCCCCCGTGCTCTGCCGGCTCCGGGGCCCCTGTGCTTGCTCTGAATGAAGTGCCAGGAGAACCGGCGGCCCGTGGCCATAGCGCCCCACGAGGCGGACAGCCGGTCATCCTGTCCTCTCTGACAGGCAGCTCTGGCCTGCCCAGCCCCCACGACGATGCCACTGGCCCTGGTGAAGTTGGCCTAGGGTCGGCATCGTGTCTTTCGCAAGGCCAGTCGCCCTGTGGCGGGTCGATTCATACCCAGGGAATTATATTAAATCAAGGCATGCATCCGTATTAACGTCTGGAGAGACCAAGCAGCATCTTTCTGTCCTTGTACTTCCAGCCTTCATTAAGCCCATCCTCTAAGGTGTTTTGAACTATTTGAGAGTTTAACCACTCTCAAAGTGACCAAGGAGCATCTCCTTGGGAACGGGTTTCTGGAGACGCCAGTACCTAGGGGTGTGTGTCTCTTTGACAGATCTTCTGAGTGTTTGAACCAGACCCGGGGGACTCGGGCGGGTCAGGAATGCTCTTCTCCGGTTAGCAGGGTCTCTCCTAGGACCGGGAGGGAACTTCAGGAGGGAAGGAGGGCCCTGCTGGACCACAGGGCCAGGACCCTAGGTCAGAGAAGCAAACTGGGTAGGCTTTTGATCTGCTGCTTGCAACCTTCCCCCGTCTGCAGCTATGTCATTGCCGAGTGGAGACAGGTGCTCATTGAGTCTTCACTGCAGTTCACTCAGAGCGATCACGGGGGAAGGAGTCGGAGTCCTCCGCAGAAGTGAATCCAGGCAGCTTCCCGCCACCCCCTTCCCGTGCTGTGTGCAAGCAGAGCTGCTGCTGGCCTCCGGGTCCCGCGTGGAGAGCCGGGTTCACCGGGGCTGCCCTCACAAAGACCTTAGACGGAGCTGTTCGCTTGCAAGCAACAGAAATGCTCACACGTCTGGAGGCTGGACAATCCGAGATCAAGGCTCCGGCAGGTTCTGTGTCCGCCGACCACCCACTTCCCGCCGCACAGATGTCAGCTTCCTGCTCTGTTCTCGGGGCGCAGAAGAGACGGACAAGGCCAACTTCTGACCCCACTGTAAGGGCACCGGTGCTATTCATGCTCCCACAACCGTCTCCCAAGGCCCCACGTCGTAATACCACCATGTTGGGGGGTTAGCTCATACCCGCGACTTCTGCTCTCTGGGAGTCCTACGTCAGGCCCGGTGCAGGGAGGGCTGAGCAGACGGCGGGCGGGGTGGTGGGGGGAAGGGGACACAGGAAGGGCTTGGGCTATCCCTGCTCCTCGTTTTGACTGATGGCCAGGACCGCGTCTGAGTCTTCACAGGGTGTCACCAGACCTGGGGTGTCCTTGCGGGCCCAGGCCTCTCCCCCCCCCCCCCCCCCGTACCGCCAGGGTTAGTGGTTGGGAAGGCCCGCGGGCCCCTCAGCTCTGTCATTGGCTGCCCAGTCTGTTCCGCTTAGTCAACTGCCTGACCGGGGTCCCCCTTTCCGGCCCCCATCCTGACGTGTTGGAAGGGTTAGCGTCTACAGAAGCAGCTGTTTGCTGAATGGTTGTTGGTTTGCTCTCTACAGTCACAGGGAGCTCGTAGAAGGGGGGGGGGGCCCGTGTAGACCACGGGGACCCCCCTCTCCAGGTCTTCTCTGACCTATGGAAGGCACCGCCGGCCCTGGTGTCACATGACCGGCCCTTCCCCGCCCCCACCCCTTCACCAGGTGGACTTGCGACTCTCTGGTTTTACACCACAGAGTCTCTGCCCTGGCTGACATCTGTTTGCCGGCACTCATGAATCGTGAGCTCCCAGTTGCACACTTTTACACACCCATCCCACTTCCCTTCAATCACACCTCCCCTCACCCCCCCCCCTCGGTCGACAGAACTTTTTTGCCCTTTCCTCCCCCTTTTTTTTTGCCATCTTGCTTAAAGCCAGAATATCCAAGCACTGGGACTGCAAGTTATTGATGCAGCCTCGGGTCCAATGCTCTTATGCTCTTTCTGTTTAATTTGATCTTACTGCCAGAGATCTTATAGTCTTCATTCCATGTGCTTTCCTTCTTGGTCAACACCTTTTCAAGATCTGCAGGAAAATGGAACCCGTATCCTTCCGAGTGACCCTCTAGCCACCGGCACTGAGAACAGCTAGGACTACTGTACGTGTGTTCAGCAAATATTGATATGTTGCCTGAACAAACTCCCCTCGCTAGGAAGACCAGGCCGCTAGCTATTGGTTCGGATAGCGTGCCTTCTGTGGGGGAAAACGCTGGTCTGAAAACCCTCAGATCTTTCCTCTGTCTGACAGAGCGTCCCCAGTGTCCAGTGCGATCACCAGGCACGGGGCTTGCTTCTGCTGTTATTTTTATGTCTCCCTGGGCCCCTTGTGTTTAATCTGCATCTGCAATGCGGTTGTTTTTCCTCTAGCACAGGCCTTCTGAATGGGCTTCTTGCTGATGGCATCTGTGGCATGCCTGGAGAGATAAATTATGTATGGCGAGCGGTGCCCTAATGGATGGCGTGATCGATACTGCTTATAATAGCACAGCACTGGGCAAATCACAGAAGGGCCAGAACACCTGTCTATGTCGTTCGGAGAAGATGGGGTCTACTGGACAGACAGAAGAAAGCGGTGGGGGGGTGGGGGCGGTGCTCGTGATGTCTGTTTCCAAACGCTCACCTGAAGAGGAAAGGGCTGCATCCCTTTGGGAAAAAAAGTAAAGGGACAAGTTATTTTTAGTCATGGGGAATACTTCCCTGAAATACCTCGAACGCCAGCCTACTCCTAGAGAGCCACTGTTCGTTCTCAAGTCCAGCAGCCGCTCCCGGGAGTCCCGGGGAGAGAACGCAGGAGGCTGACGCTTGCCCTGGGCGGCGGCGCGGGGCCTGCCTGCGAGTCCTGAAGACGCGGGGCCGGTTGTGTTGTGTCAGTGGCCTCACTGTCCTGCTCAGAGCCTGTCTCCAGGCAATGCCCGCTGCCCCACTGAGCCTCTGGTGCAGAGCAGATGTGAGCTCCCCAAGCAGACGGGCTCGAGATCTGGGCTGGGTGCCCGCTGGATGTCTCCACCTCAGTCCACCCAGGGTCAGAACTTGGTCTCCATAGCCCTTCTCCAGCGTCTCCCTGCTACCTCATGCCCCAAAGAAACCACCACAGCACCACAGCCGACTTTCAATTGGGAGTGTCGGATGGCAGATCTACACGCACACCACAGTTGTGACACGGTGTCACTGGGGTCCCTAAAGCGGGCAGTAGGGATGCAAAGCAAAGGTTTTAGCCACCCGACGGGAACGCTCGGTGAACCGTTCTCAAATCTGAGTCACCGGGCTAAGCCCCAAGCTCCTTCGCCTGGGTTCCTGTAGGCTTGTCACCAAGACGACAGGAGTTCCCAGTATGGTCCCCGAAGCTGCCGTGGAACTGAGGAACTTGGGATGTTCTCAAGAAAAGAGCAAGGAACCAGGGCTCTTCGAGGCTGACGTGGGTGTGGAGAAGCTGAGCCGGGAAGTCTGATGGCTCTGGATGGTGGTGAAGGAGAGAGTTCAACACCCCCGAGACGGGCTCATCCCCCTTGGAAAGTGCTAGGTACCATCAGAGTTGATTTCTCCAGCCACGTGCAGGTGCCTGTAACTAAACAAGACTGGCCAAGGGACCCGGAGCCTGAGGCTAGACCTTCTTCTCTACCTTTGTACACTCATGAAGGCTCTGTGTGTGTGTGTGCGCGTGTGCTCACACATGCGCATGCGTGCATACACGCGTGTCAGTGCTGGGCTTGAACTCAAAGCCTGGAGACTGTGCCTTCACTTTCTTGCTCGGGGCTGTGGCACTCTACCACTCGATCCGCAGCTCCACTTTCAGCTTTTTGCTAGTCAATTGGAGACCACAGTATCATGGACTTCCCTCCCGCACCTGGTTGTAAACCACGATTCCCAGACCTTCGCCTCCAGCGTAGCTAGGATTTCCCAGCACCCTCATCTCACGAAGGCTTTGTCCTCGTCCTTTGAATGGGTAGGATTGTCCTGGGAGGCCGTGGGTAGAGAGGAAAGAAAGCCAAAGTTATTTTTACTTCAAGTCTGTGCCAGTGTCTGGCCAGTGGCAGGACGCTTGGTACGAGAGCAATTTTTTTTTTCTGTCCACACTTCAATTGGTGCTGTCCAGATGTGCACTTGAGTGGCATTCAGACAAAGGCTGTATGCTTACATTTGGAGGAAGCCCTGCTCCAGCTCCAGGAGAAAGGCGGAAATCGCGTTGCGGGCCTCTCGTCAGCTGAGGAGCAGTCCCCCGTTCCAGGCAGTGCAGGCTCGCATAGCAGAATCTCTCCTTGTTACTAGGCTCGGTTGTAGTTGCAGTGAGAACTTTAATTTTGTATTTTCTCACTTGGGTGCAATTAAGTTTTCAAACATAAAATTGAGCTAATGTCATCATTGAACATTTTCATTTACTTTTTTTTTTTCTTATAAAGGAAGCCGCCCTTGAATATCTCTGGCTGTGTGATTGCATAGTCAAATAAGGACACATTTAAATATTAAACTGAGTAACTGTGTCTACAATCTACTCTCATTACTGGCTTTCAGCGCTCTGCCTGGATAGGAACACCTACCTGGTCTCTTGTGAATGACATAAGCATGATTTGGCTGATTTATTTCCTTTCTAATCTTAGCACATCACCTGATTGTCACTGAGGATGATATCCATTCTGGAGATACTTTTCAGGATGACTTCAAGGCTAGAAATAGTCCCTGGTTTATTTTTAGTATGTTTTGCGTACTGATTTTATATATGTCTGAATGGGGGCGCGAAGGCCTAGACAAGTCAACTACTCTATACAATCTTAGACTGGTTCAGGAATCATGCCAAAAAAAAAAAAAATCAAATGCATAATCCTTTTCATTCTCCAATATCTCCTGTTCTTTTTAGAGGAAAGAACCTCAGAATAGCATATCTCAATACATGGTTGTTGCTATTAGAAGCAATGTTATTCTTCTGTCTGGTTTTCACCTTGGTTCATTGTTGATCTTCAACAGCCAGTCATTGTTGAGTGCAGAAAAGAATGGGGGGAAATGAAATGAAAGATAGCTAAAAGTATAGTTCGACTGTGAATTCGTTCATAATTAGTATTAGCTACACAGAATAGCCCTCTTGGCTTGACTCAATGACCTTGCGGGACCCAATGACCTTGTGTCATGCAGTTCTGTGGTCTAAAGAAAACAGTGAATCCAAACCATTACGTGAGCAATCAAAAACAGCCAGGCATTGATGGCTCTACTACTTACAATCCTAACTACCCAGGAGACTGAGGTCTGAGAATCACAGTTCAAAGCCAGCCCAGGCTGAAAAGTCTGGAAGACTCCTATCTCCGATTTGCCAACAAAAACCCTGAGGCAGAGCTGTGTGGCTGGAGTAGTCGAGTACAAACCTTGAGCGAAAAAAGCTACATGAGGACACACAAAGCCCTGAGTTCAAGTTCTAGTATTGGTACATGCATGCACGCACACACGTGCACAACACACACACACACACACTGTTCGGTGTGCTTTTTTTTTGCAATTAGGCCTCTATTTCAAAGAAAAGGCACCTGTGCAATTCCTCAGCAGACGTGCGCTTGGGTGCTCAGTGTGGCTTCAGAACCAAGCCCCGGACTCTCACTGGACTTGGCGGCCGGTAGGACCGGGACCCGGATTCCACCCGCTCAGCCCGACGCCGGGGAAATAAATGGTGGATGACAGCGCACTGAAGATACCTCCCTTGGATCTTTCTGGAAGCAGCGTTTAGTACCATTGCCAAGTCAAAATGACAGGTTTGTTCTTGACTGCCTAGGTCTCATCGAATGCGTTCGTCCCGCTTGCTCCCGTGGTGGGGGGGGGGTGCATCCTCTACCCCCAAATTCCCGCGAGGGGACCAGAACCGAAACACCTTTCCCGGGAGCCTGGCTGGCCGCTGGGCGAAGCTCCCACGGTGTGGTCGTAGTGACCGGGTGCAGAAGAGCCGCTGCAGCAAGAGGAGCCTGCCTCCCCAGCAACCGCCGGCCTCATCCAGTCCCCGAAAACCACTCAGACGGCGCGGAGGAAGAGCGGAGCTCCCACTGGTGCTGCTGACATTTCCTGCCTCCGACGGCCCCTCTCCATCAACCGAGCCAGCGCCTCGCGGGCTCTGCGTTTGGCAAGAACAATATAGGAGACGCCAAAAGACCTTCCGGTCAGATCTCCCGGCCCCGACGCCCCTCCGGCCACAGCCCCCCGCCCCACACACCTGCTAGAGACTCAAGTCTAAGGGCCTTTCCAAGCCCCTTTCAATGAGAGGGGCCTCTAAGCCAGGCCCACGAGACCTGAATAGAAAGAAGACCGAACCCCGAGAGCTGTGGGAACAAAGGACTGTGAATCGAGTGAGAAATAAACATTCCATGGGCCTGGGCAGAGGGTGAGCCCAGCACCCTCAGCCTTGAAGACAGTAACACAAACAACAATGTTACATTTGGGTACTGAGACTTCAGGGTTTGTTGTTACAGCAGCTAGCCTTGCCTACCCTGACTAGCATAACCGTGTTCTTCCACAGTCGTCTTCCAGTTGCGTCACAGCTGTTCTCAATATCGTATATCAGAAATAAAGGCTTATCGTTTGTAGGAGGGCAGATGACAATCCAATCCCAAGGGCAGAGGAAGACGGTACAAATCCTTCCGTTGTCTTAGGATTCATCTGTATCCAGCACTGCTCAAAGTAAGTAAATTCCACGGTAAAGCTTGGATAGTTCTGGTTTAATCGCAGCTTTGTACGGTAGTGATATTTGTTGATGTCAACTCTGGCCAATATGCTGCTTAGTTTCTAACTTTAAGGAATTCCCACTGGCAGCTGAAGAGTCCTAATTCTTGAAAGGGAAAAAGAAAAAAAATATAGTATGAGACGGTGGGTAGGGGGGATTCAAGAGCTGACTTCTTTGTGTTCTGAACGTTTCAGAGTTTGCTTTTGGCATCGCGTTTCCATGCTCCAGTGTCCGGTTGGTAGGGGTTGTACTAGGTACGTGGCCTGTGGCTCTGACCAAATAAATAAATGGCGCAAACAACTTAAGAAATGGGAGTGATTCCACTTGCTGGTTCCAGAGGCGCTGTCTGTGCTCACTTAAGCTTCCTTCGCTGAGGCAGAACATCATGGTGGACAGGAACGAGGAGGAGGGAGGGGAGGGGGAGGGGGAGGAAGCCAGGGCAGGCATAGCCCTGACCTTCAGCCGAGCACCCCTGGTGACCTACTTCCTCCACCTCCCGGTGTTTCCCTGGCCTCCCAAAATAGATCTGCCAGCTGGACCCCCCACGTCCAAACTCATGAGCCTGGGCGGCACATTTCCTAGCGGAACCAGAATAAGAACCCACCTCTCGCTGTCGCGTATGCTCCTTACCGAGGCTAGTATAGCAGAACAGTGCTCTACGGTTTGCCAGCCACTCTAAAATCAAACCAGTCCCCGTCTGCCCTTTCTTGCACCCCTAGATTATCCCATTGTTCAGTCCCTTTGCACGTTGGGCCTCAAGAAAAAGACGGCATCGCGGACATTAGGGAAAACAGGGCAGTAACTGATTGTCCACCAGGAGGAAGTGAAGCAGAAGAGAACGTCCAAGAACCGAAGGCTTCTGGATCCCCGAGGAATGTTCCAGAGCCCCCTCCCGGCCCCCACTTAGGCTGGTACGGTCACCAAGAAGAGAGACAGCCCCCTCCTGAGCCATCTTCCTTGGCTCTTCCTGCAGGACACACCCACAAGACCCCAGCCAGAGCCCAGGGAAGCCACACAATCCCACAAGGCCAAGGGGAGA
Organism: Perognathus longimembris pacificus; assembly: GCF_023159225.1. Lineage (NCBI taxonomy): Eukaryota > Metazoa > Chordata > Mammalia > Rodentia > Heteromyidae > Perognathus > Perognathus longimembris. The sequence goes on from NC_063184.1 coordinate 31,699,814, forward strand.
TAATAGTAACCGCGGGCGCCCACGCGGCCTGGGCACTGCCGTAGTTTACAGCCAGTTGCCAAGAAAGTACTTTTTTTCAGTCAAGATGGTCACATTGGAGAAAGGGGAAGTGTGTGTGTGTGTGGGGAGAGAGAGAGAGAGAGAGAGAGAGAGAGAGAGAAAGAGAGAGAGAGAGCACAAGCATGTTGGGCACACAGAGTTTTTGGTCTGGAAGAACGGCTCAGCAGCCAGCTGGTGGACCAATAACCAAGGAGCAGATGGCGAGGCGGACATCTCTAGAGAGGCTGGCAGGGATGTCAGAGGATGCTGAGGCCCACACGTCCCCTCCTAAGACCTAGCACCAACCGCGCCTTCCACACGTAGACCCAATCCAAGACCACGGGGGAAGGGAGATGCCAAATGAGCTGAGATTGGATTTCTATAACCCAACGGGAATGGAGGCTGAATGAGAAAGGGAAAAGAAAGGGAAAACCAGAGATCCTCTTCTGGATGCACCTGAATATGGGGAATGACACGTGATCTGAGAGACCGCTTTCTGTGAGCTTGGAGAAACCGCAGAAAGGATGCTCATGGAGGCAGTACTGTGATTTCCACAACAATGAGAAGCCCCCTCCCCTCCCCCCTCTACCCCCCCTTCACCTCTGCACTGCTGCATACAGTTATACCATCAGGATTTAGAGTTTCCTCTTACAATACACTCGCTATTGTGGGATATCAACCGTCTTAGTCGTTTATTGCTTGATGTGAATCAATTTATCCTGCATTTTCTGACTACAAAAGAAGAAACATTTCCAACCTAAGGGGAGAAAGGAGGGCAGGTAACAGATGGAGAGAAATGAGGGGTTGTGGCAAGCAAGATAGAAGAAATGAATGAAATAGGGAATTTTTTTTTTAAAAAAAAGAGAATGGTACCCTGAACACAAACTTTGCCTACCTGGTAATTTTGCTAGAAGCAGCCACAAAGCTAGAATTAACTGAGATATTAAGAACTGCCCGGGGCTGGGAATATGGCCTAGTGGTAGAGCGCTTGCCTAGCATGCATGAAGCCCTGGGTTCGATTCCTTAGCACCACATACACAGAAAAAGGCAGAAGTGGCGCTGTGGCTCAAGTGGCAGAGTGCTAGCCTTGAGCAAAAAGAAGCCAGGGACAGTGCTCAGGCCCTGAGTCCAAGGACTGGCATAACAAAAAACAAAAGAAAACAAAAAAACTTCCCTCCTTCTCTCCTTCCCAGGGAGGTGCAGGAATCTGCAAGTCTCCTCTCTAAGTGCTGTGCAAGCAAAGCCAGCAGCGGGTACTCGGGACCATGGCCGGGCACGCCGGGCAGACCGCTCCCTTCTGTTGCAGGCCACGTTCTCTCCTCGAATCACAAAGAGCCTTGCGCACAGTAAAGAATCCATTAAACTCAACAGCGCACCTGCAAGGCAGGTGCCTATTAAATCAAGTAAGCCCTGATGAACATGGCTTCAGTGCAGAAATGGTGCTCCTAACAAGAGATAGATAGACAGATAGATAGATGATAGACAGATAGATGGATGATAGATAGATAGATGGATGATAGAGAGATAGGAGATAGATGGGTGATAGATTTCTGAAAAGGCTTGGGAAATAATAGCTTTCTCTCGAGGAGTTAAATCAGCCTTCTGCACCATGCGGCTGCTGAAAGGACAGAGCATATAAAGCAGGTGTTCTCTGTGACATGCATCTGAAAAGTTAAGCCGGGGGAGAAGCAGGTAAATAAAAGCCAGCTGAAGACCGACAGCCCGCAGCCAGGGCAGCGGCGGGAAGAGCCGCCAGGCAGCCACCGAGCCACCCTGTGAAGACGCGAGAGGACAAAGGCTTGTCCTTTGTGTACGAGGATGGTGAATTATTAGTTTGGGATTTTTTTTTCCCCCTTCTGCTCGTGACCTTGTGATATTGAGTGGCTTCCCCCTCAGACAATTGGTGCTGACATCTGCTCCACGCTCGGATCGATAGACATGGCGGGGGGCGGTGGAGACGCCGTAACCTCCGAGGTAAACCGGCACCTGTGCACCTGCTCCGCGGACGCCGGTGGGGGGGGGGGGGTCCCGGCTTCCTCCAGTCCCCCAGTGGCCAGGACCGGGGAGGCTTTTCCACCGCACCTCGGGGACGAGTCCGTCTGCGGGTTATTTTCCACGAACCCAGACACGTGGCCTTTCATTAAAAATCCGGAAATAAATCATGCGCGGGGTGGGGGGCGAGGGGGGGCCCGGGGGAACTGAATCTGTTTTTGCGCAGCTCTAATTCAGCACATCCTGCCCGCAAAGGCAAGCCTCTCCACCCTTCCCAGTTCTGAGGAAATAAACGGTTGCCTCTTTTCAGCCTCTCTGCCTTCGGAGATTGCCCGTTGCCGGGGTGGGATTTCCCAGGAGCGCTTCGCGAAAAGAACATGCTCATTAAATCCATTTTGGACTGGATCCTGGTGAATCGTGATGCCGGGGGGGGGGGGGCGGGGTGGTGAGGAGCACCCCCGGACGCGCCTGCGGCAGCCCGATCCCACCTCGCACCCAGACCTGGGGAGCAGGGGGGCGTGGGAACCGCCCGGGATGCCGGTGGGGCCGTGAGTGCCCACGTCCCGGGGTCACCCTTGTACAAGCCTCTCGGTGCAGTTCCCACGGGTGTCCTGGGACCCCAGTGGGTGGCACTGCCCCGAGCCCAGGACTCCGACCCCAGGGGCGCTCCCTGTCCTTCCTACCGCTCCCCAGTCCTTACTCTTGCCAGCCTGGATGTCTGATCTGACTCCATTGTCGGATCAGGATTGGCCAGCCCAACCCTGACCCGTGGCCTCTCCTAGAAGGGTCGTCTCCGTGTGGCTGGCAGTGTATTCACCCAGGGAGGTGGTCATTAGCCCTCCAGTCGCCTTTGTGTGCCTGGTCCAGGCTACCATGGTTACGTCTCACTAATACCCCTTCCCTACCCACTGGAGGTGTCAGACAGGCGCGCCTGGAAGCCCAAGGGAAGGACGCCCATCATTACCGCGCCAGCACTTCCTTCAAGGAAGGAAATCTACCACTAAGCTCTCCCAATTATCTGCACTAATGAAGGAAGCCGTGACACAGATAATCCAATTAATAAATTTTTTTTTACTTCAAAATTAATTGTGTCCTTCCTCGCCGGGAGCCACGCTCACGGGCTACGCCCCGCTCGTGGTGGTGTGTGGCCATGCCGTGAGCCACGTGTCTGTGGGTATCCTGGCGAGATGGGAGTCTCGCGGGATGGCCGGAATCGGTACGCGGCTTACGTCAAAGCCATGAGGGTCAACAGACCAGCCCCCCTCCGGTCACGGGGCCTAGACGTTCGGACACGGAACCGAGGACAAAACACTCTAGGATCGCTGGGTACGAGTGGCTCACGCCTGTCACCCCAGCTACTCAAGAGGCTGGGCTCTGAGGACCGCAGTCACAGCCGGCCATGACAGTAGAGTCCTTGAGACGCAACTCCGATTAACCACCAGAGGACTGGAAGTGGCGCTGTGGCTCAGAGAGGTAGAGCGCCAGCCTGGAGTGAAAAAGAGCTCGGGGAACAGCACCCAGGCCGTGAGTTCAAACCCCAGAGCCAATATGAATATATAAATTATTTATAAAAGCAATACAAGTGAACATGAAAAACAAAATCCTAGCACAGTGGAGAGCCGCGACGTGGCAGAACCGTCTCTTCTAGCGGTGTCCGTAGATCGGAAGAAAGGGAAGCAAACGGGATCCCGAAACGGATACAGAAGACGGTGTGAGGTCCACACGGCTGTCAGCCTTTCAGCTCCCGAGGGGAGAACGAGGCTCACCTGTGCGGTCCCGTGTAGCCTCGAAACCCCATGGGCCCAGAACATGGAACACAGAGGTCTGACAGGGATCTAGAGACGAGGAAAAGCTCCCGCAGTGGCCCCCCAAAATAGAGCAAGGCACGAAAATGCTGTCATCATTTGGATCCGTTTCCTCGGGGATTCATCGTGGCTTCTTGCTGGCCTTTGTTCGATTTTGGTTTGGCTTGTTGGCGATGGGGTCTTGCGACGTTGTCCAGGCTGGCCTTGAGCTCCTGTGTCCAAGGGGTCCCCCACCTCCTTTCCCACGCAGCCCCCCTTACGGGCGTGTCCTCCGGTCCTGACACCCCTGAAGTGTTTGCGCTGGAGGATTCCGCCTGTCATACAATGAACGTGTCCCCAGGCAAATGTGTTCTCCAGGGCCCCCGCCTGTGCCAGGCAACGAGCTGGGTATGTGGGTGCAGGTACAGAACCCCATCCACGCGGCGGTGTGTGCATGTGTGTGTGTGTGTGTGTGTGCACGTGTGTGTTTACGCTTAAGCACATGTGTGGGGGTGAAAACGCCTTCGCTCACATCGCACCGTTGACGCACCGGCGACAGACGCTTCCATGGGGAGTTAGCTGGGCACACAGAGCCGGCCGCTCCCCCTTTCCTCGCAGTGGGGGGCTGCTTTGTCCTCCCTCCAGCACCCCTGCCCAGAGCTGAGGGGAACCCCTGGGACATGGGGGGACGATGAGCGCGTCACGTGGTGCGGCGTGCCCCGGGGGGCTCAAGGCCCTGGGTACAGGGGTGTCTGTTTTGAAGTACCTCGGCCCCCCCCCCCCCCCGCCATGGGTCTTCTTTACCTTACAAGCTGTCTCGGGAGGGGGGGGGCGAGGTGGGGGAGCCAGGCTAGTAGTTGATTTGTGGGGCCCTTCCCCCTGAAACAGAGAGCAATGTCACCTGGGTGTGCAAGGCCACGGCCGTGGTGGGCAGTGGGGGGCACTGCCTCGGACTCTGGCGTTGGAGGTGATTCGGGTTACAGAAGGTCCCCGGGGGGGTGGGGGGGGATTCCATCATGGCGGCGTCCTCACGTCCAGGGAGATGGGTGGACACCGCCCGCGTGGCCTCCGGACTCGGTCAGCAGGAAGATGTAGCCGTGGGCAGACCACTGCTTTCCCTGACCTCTGCACGTGGGCAGACCTGGGTCCCACGGTCGTGGGGGCTCGCGGCAGGTGTGCACCGTGAGGATTCCCCCCCCCCCCCCCCCCCGTCTATCTAGACACCGTCAGATGCCAGCGTCGGGTCGGCCGTGAACCCTGGGGACCTGCAGCCACCTCGGCCTCCGGTTGGGCGTCGGGGCTCGCGGTGCTCCCGGAAACACAACGCGGACTTACCCGGGCCTGGGGTGTCGGGGGGGGGGGGGGGATGCAGCCAGGCGCTGGTAAAATGCCCACCTCGGAGCTCTGACCCCTGAGCGACGGCTCTCACCTCGGAAGACCGACGCGGCCCCGCCCACCCCTCGTCCACGGTGGAACGAGGGACCGGGTCCCGGCTGGAGATTCGCACCCGTTCCACACCTGACACACACAGCCGAGTGGCTGCCCCCGGCTGGGGCTGCTTTGCGGGTTTGGCCCCTGCAGCGTCTAGCCGGGTCCCGGGACGCCGGCGCGGACGTGTGGGCATCGATCGGCAAGGGACACAAGGCCAGACAAGAGCTTCACCTCGCCGCGGGCCCGCGCGACAGAGAGTTCGAGTCCAGGCCCCCTAGAGAGCGGCCAGGCCGTTGACTCTCGCGGCGGGGAGTGAGCAGGGCGAGCTCGGGTCCCGGTGGCCCTGTCGTGGGTCGGGGTGTTCCGGGGTGTTCCAGGACTAGCCACGGCGGGAAGCTGAGGCCCACATCCAGGAAGAACCCCGTCTCCACGTCAGCCCCGCCGTCGGGGATTCTCGAAGAGCCGAGGGACCACTGCGTCCTCCTGTCACCCGAGGGCCGCTTCGTTCTTTTGGCTCCCGACTGAACCCCGAGCCCGTTTGCAAGGATGTGCTTGCTCTCTGCGGCAGAAAAGCGGGGGACAAAACAGGACACAATGGCGATAAGCACATGCTGGAGTCGGGCTCAGGGGGTCCAATCCCATGTACCCCAGCTGTGAACTCGGAGGGGTGGGCCTCGGTCTCCCCATCTGCCCCGTGGGTACACCACCAGCCCGCGCCCCTGGGCACGGCGGCTAGCTCCGGACGGACGTTTAGGACGCGGCCCGCTCTCATTAGTGCACTGAACTGAAATGAACCGGAGACTGCTCCATTTGCATGATTGTACTTTTACAGTAAATCATTACTGATGCATTCATTTACTCTTCTGCTCCAAAAGAACATAGATTTGATTAATTGTAATATAAATTTAAAGCACTTCCATTATTCAGAAATAACCTACAGCGTCTCAACCCGTCCCTTCCTTCTTGCTCAGCCTTAAGAGAGAGAAAAGAAAGACATGCGATTAGGTAGTCAGAGCCAGTGGCTCGTCCTCTCCGTGTGGCAGACGACTTTAACCTTGACTAGTTAGCACCGTGTCTAATCCAAGCTCTCTACCTTTCCACTCAGCCCCTGGCACAAGCCCCCACCCAGCCCTCCCTACCCCTGCTGAGAACCTGCACATGGCTGGAAGACTTTGCTTTTAAACTCTAGATACTTGGCTGGTTGTCTCTTTCTCTCCAAGTGAAACCCGGGGCCATTTTAGCCATGCCGTGGATCCTTGCCTCCCAGAACGTGCTTGGGCTTGGGAAGTTGCTCTGAAACACATTTAAAAAGCAGAATCCCATATCGAGCTCCTGTTGGTGAACTTCTCAGCCAGTCACACCCGAGGTAGAAACAGTTCTCACTTATTTTACTCCAGCAAGGTAGGCCAATAGGTGGCTTTGAGGCGTTTCTTGTGACTCAAATAAAGACTGTTTCTAGGTTGTAAAGATCAGCGACTGGAGAGGTAGAGAGACAGTGACCGGGGGCCCGACTGACAAAAACTGCACACTGATAGAGTTATTTTCACTCAATCCCAGAGTCTCTCTCTCATGTATGCGTGTGCACGTGCACTCTTGCATGAACACATGTGCACACAGAGGGAAAGGCATAGGTAAGGTTCTTATGTAAAGGTACTTACTTCTTGCAGACCATACTCAGGCCAATCTCACCCACCAGCAGCGCAGATTGACTGAGGGCAGTCAGAGGGCCCTACATTCTTGTTCACCAAGTTTTAAGTCCCACAGGACAATAATCTTCCTTATTTTGTGTCCACACCTCCTCACCAAATGCAAGGCCTCCCGCTGGTGGTTGAGGATCTCCTTGGGGCTCTCAACTGTTGTGGGCTTTAACCACTTGCAGCCTAGAAACTGAGTTACTGCATCCGACCTGGGCCCGTTCCTTACTCTGATTAAAAATGGGATAAATCAGTGACAGAATCCTCTCATCCAAGTCCAAGGTCGTCCACGTGAAGGTCACGTTGTAATAATTCGGCGGACTGTAAATCATCTTCCCTTCTACCTACAGGCTTAGATTCTGACCTATTTTGTGTGTGGAAACCACGGGAGGCCTGTCTGTGTCATCAAAGGTGGCTTAATTCACAGCCGAGTTCCTTAAATCACAGAATGACATTAAAGGCAATTCTAAAATTAAGACATGGAAAGTTCAGTGGGGCTTTAAAAAAACAAAAAGACTGACACTGTTGTAGGAAAAAGCAATCAGAACTCTGACTCCCTTTGCTTTCTTGTGTAATAAACATTCTGAGGGCAGGAGGAAAGTCTGACCCTCCTGGCCGCACGAGCCTCACCCTCCCTGGGAGAGGGGATGAGGAAGAGCTTTGGTCTCGTTCCTTCACTGAGAAGTGAGGTCCTTTCCTGAAGAACTCAGTGTGGGCTCACACCTATAATCCTAGTGACTCGGGAGGCTGGGATCTAAGGATCCCTGGCCCAAAGCCAGCTTGGGTAGGAAAAGTCCATGACACTCTTATCTCCAATTCACCACCAGAAAACCAGAAGTGGCGCTGTGGCTCCAAGCGGTGGAGCGCAGCTAGCCTTGAGTGAACAAAGCTCAGGGCCAGGCCCAGCCCCAGGATGGTATAAAAAATTGAGAGTGGGGGACGGGGGAAGAGGAGGGGAAGAGAGAGGGAGACAGGGAAGAAGAAGAAAGGAAGAGAGAGAGAGAGAGAGAGAGGAGAGAGACACAAAATTTTTTGACCTGTTGAAAAGGTAAAATGAGTAGATCTCTTTTATTGTTTTCCCATTAAATATTTATTTGGAAGATGTTAAGAAAAATTGTGCTCTGGTAGTGTTCATTCCCAGAGCCCGTTCTCTACACCGGAAGAGCAAACGGGCCTGCGTTCAGAGAGACAATACACAAGTCTCCTGAGCTCTGGATTCAGTCTGCATAAGACAGGAAGGCTTTAGCCTCGTAGCCCCCCGAAATAAGCCCAGATATCCCCTTCACTGTGGATTCCGCCCCCTTTCCAGTGTAAATGCTGCCTGTAGCCCATTCATGTTGCTACAGCCGCCGCCCTGCCCCCCAAGGCCTTTGCACCGAGTTCCATCGCCGAGCCCGGAGTTACGACCTGAGGCCGATCACAGAGCCCGGGCTGGGAGGAATCCAGACCCCGTCGTTAAACCAGCCTTTCATTTTACAGATGATCGCACAGGGAGGTCAAGGAGCTGAGAACGTCCTCTCAGAGCTCCTGGCGAGCTAATGCAGATGGGGGACCTCTCCCCGAGGCCCCGCCCCACCCCGGGCCTGTCCTGCTGACCTGGCACCGGAGAACCTGGACTTCGGAGGCCCCCTCCCCTGTGTCCGCCTGATAAAGAGAGGGGAGCAGCATGCGGACGGAACCCACTCCTTTCCAGGCGTGGGGGTCGGGGCCAGGCCGAGCAGGCAAATTACAGAGAACAAAGCACCGATTGGCAGCCCAATGAACGACCCTGCCACAGAAGCTCTCCCGTGTCGGATTTTCCTCAAAGTAGGGCACACTGGTGTTAGCCCTGTGGAATCAGTGTGACTGGTTCTGGAACCTTCCCCAGAGACCTTTCAGCGTCCGATTGGAAGCTATTTGTCTTGGTTAAGGCGAGCGGCCTTCCGGTCAGGACACCTGCGGGGGGAGGGATTTAATTGACTTCCCCGGGACGCGGCTGAATCTCGGTCTCCATGAAAATTTAAACAACGGATAGGATCCTGTCGGGAGCCAAGACTGGAGCCCACGCAAGAGCAGTTCCGCGTCCCTGCGGGGCTTTGGTGTTACTCAAGGCTCTGTGGGATCGAGACACCCCCTCCCCCACCCCCTCCCCCAGAGGCCACGGGGAAGCCTGGCCGCCCCCTGAGATGTCCTGTCCCACGATGATTAGGGTGTCATTGTGCACACAGCAGTTCAGCGCCCACCGACGGGGCCAGGGGCGCCCCCAGGGCCCCACAACTCTCTCCATTTCCTTCTCTCCCCATCTGTCCGGGGCGAGTGAAGAAGCCCCATGCCCGCACCCCAAACATCCCGAGGTGCAGGTTTGAGGAAGGGCCGTGGCTCTCCTGCCCTGGCCAGCTGGATAAGAGACTGGAAAGCCAGAATTCATGCTCTGGGACTCAAATATGGGGGCTAAACAGCAAGAAAAACGTACCAGGTGCCCATGGCTCATGCCTGTTACCCCTAACCACTCGGCAGGCTGAAATCTGAGGATCATGGTTCGAAGCCAGCCATGGTAGAAAAGTCCCTGACCAAAAAGCTGGACGTGGAAGCGTGCCTCCGCTGGTAGTGTGCGGCCTTGAGAGAGTAAGCCAAGCAAACACGTGAAGCCCTGAGTTCAAGCCCCACTGCGTGTGTACACGTGCGCGCGCGCACACACACACACACACACACACACGTCAGTTCTTCCAAAAGATAGTTTCCACGTAGCGAAAGCAATCAGAAATGTCAGCTATGGATGTCATGATGCCATTGTCTCATACGTGGAGAGCTGGGACTTTCCTCTGGGGCCTGGAACCGAAATTCTCCAGCTCTCTGCCTTCCGAGTAGCCAGAGTCAGAAGCTTGAGACGCGTTGCCAACTCCCAGGGGAGGATTTAGCGGAAGAAGGGACGAGAGACGAGCAAGGAGCAAGCTGCACGCAAGCAGCACGCTGCCTGTGTGGTGAAGAAGGAAAGCATCCCAGCTGCCCGGGCAAGGAACCACGATCCTTGGGACCGGGGTTATGTCAGGGAGTGGGCATGGTTGTTAGCAGAAAAGAGGACTTGCACCTAAGATGGTTTGAATGATGTGGCCCTGCCGATTCCTTGGTTGAAATCTAACCAGCAAGGCCATGGTGTTAGAAAGCCGGGCCTCTCTGCGGTGACATTTGGAAGTGGGATTCATGTCTTTATAAAAGTGATTTAAAAGAGCCACCTCTCATCGTGGCTCAAAGCCAGCCTGGGCAGGAACGTCTGGGAGACGCTTATCTCCGATGAACCACCAGAAAACTGGAAGCGGCGCTGTGGCTCCAGTGGCAGAGCGCTAGCTTTGAACTGGAGGGCTCAGGGACAGCGCCCAGGTCCAGAGTTCAAGCCCCACGACTGACCAAAAAGAGAATGCTGCCTTCCTCCACCTCCTCCTGCCCTGAGGAGGCAGATCACGGCAGTGCCATCTTGGAGGCAGAGCCAAGCTCTTTCCAAACTCCAAGTCTGCTAGTCGCCTGCCCTTCAACTTCCTAATCTCCCAAACTGGGAGGAAATAATTTCTCAGAAGAAGCAACACTAAAGTCACAGAACTGCACCAACTGCATGCGTCACAGGTAGGCACAGACCCAGAATCCACCAGGGAGAGAATGTATTTCCCCTAGATGTTTCCATCACCTGGTTTGTGTCTGTTTTTTGTTGTCTGCTTTTGTTTTCATTTGTTCTTCCGTTCCCTCCCCTCGGTAGAGGGGAAGAGCGAATACATCTCTAATCATGCAACATTTACATCCGAGATAATTCCTCGTTGGGTCTTTCCCCAGAAACAAAGAGCAGCCTCCTGCGTGCAGTACTTGCTGAGTGACTGACGCGGAAATCAATGTCCATTAGATTCTCCGGGTAAGTCTCCACTGCTGGGTGTTGTTTCAGACTTTGTCTTTATGCTGCTTTTCTAGAAAAATAAGTGTGTGTGTGGTCTGTCTAAAAATACCTCTTTGTAAATATTCTTCAAGAGCTCATAAGCTACTTTAGTGAAACGATTTCTCTCCCTTTGCTTCGAGAAGCACAGCAAAGGGTATGTTATTCCTTGATGAAATTACCAACCGTCCATCCCCCCCGCCCGCCCCCCCCACTTCCCTCAAGAGCCAGTAAACATCTTTTCAATCACAATGGCGGAGGGTGGGGTGAAAATGGAACAGTAGTGAGAACACAAAAATGCGTAGAGATTTAATAAAAGGCTTCTGATGGGATCCAAAGAGGCCGGACGGACAGGAAATGAATGGGAGCCAACACACAGAGGGCCGCGTCTGCTGTCTACTGTTCCTGTTGGGCCAGAAAGTTCCAGAGTGCTGCCTCAGTAAGACCTGTACCTCCCCAACACATCCATTCGGAAAAATACAATCTCCTAGCTTCATTTCAAAAAAAAAATGTGCTGATTTTAAAGACAGGGAAAAACAAGAGAATGTTTTAAACCTAATCCCGAGTCAGATGTACTGGTACAAACCAGTAATCCTAGCACTCGGGGAGCTGAGGCAAGGAAGGTCGGAAGTTCAAGGCCAGCCTGAGCTACACAGTAGGAGATCCTGTCCTGTTAGTAACACAATAATGCAAAGTCCTGAACTTTACAAACGAATCTCCAAACCCCATTTTCGGTCACCCTCAAGTATATAGAAACTCCAGTTTAATTCGCAGAAATGATCCGTCGCAGGAGAGATGGTGGTGTCGGCATCTGCCCGAGACTTCTACATTGGCTGATCAGACGGACATCCTGTTTGCTGAGGCCGAGGGGGAATGGCTAGACTCAAAACCACTTGCTTTAAAAGCGGGTCCATTCAGGAGAAGCTACTATAAACCAGCTACATTGTTCCCCCCAACACCCCAACACCCACAGAGTTCATTTTCGGGAGGTGTTAAGGCGTCCGTTGACCCATAAGCATTTACGCAATCCTTAGTCTGCCCGGTGCTTCGGGAGGCGCCGTGGGAGGTTTGCCAGGAGTCCAAGCTGGGGCGTCCACCCCGACCCCTGAAACTCCGAAGCCTGCTCACGGCTGCTTGGCAATTTGTCACCTCACGTCTCAAAGCGTGCCATGAGCCCTTGTTACTCATTGCTCTGTAAGATGCAAAGATGCACGGAGAGACCAGGTCTGGCCCTGAGGAACTGACATCAGGAAAAGACAGACAGGGACAAAAGACAGCCCAACGTGGTACAAAAGGTAATACCGCAGATTCTCAGAAAATACTGGATATACTGCCCAGAGCAGGACACAAATAACGGATGGCGGGCGTGTGAACGCAGTAATGGTGCTAGAGATGTGTGTGCAAGTGTGGCCCAGACACTAGATATAAATACCATAAGAGTCAAGGGATGGAGACAGTCCATCATCACCAGGCGGGGAGATCTTATTGAAGTGAGAGAACTTAAGACTTAGATAAAATAATAACCCACCAATGTGAAGAGAATTCTTCGGTGGACCCATCACACTAGTATAGTACAAAGCAAAGATGGTGGTTTCTCCATTCTATCCGCCTATGTTGCTAACTGGAATCAGTCACCACCACAAAAGGGTAGAGACGGTGAGGTAAAGTATGAGCGCACTGCCCGGGACCTACACGAAAGGCAGGAAGATGAGCGCCCTGGGGGATGGGATTTAACAAAGCAGACTCTCCTGGGGAAGGAAAGGTGGAGAGAAATCAGGTTCCAGTCAGATCCGGCAGGGCCAGGAATTCCTGCAAAGCTCAGAATCCCACCTACACCCGAGGAGCCCGTCACTGAAGGCTTCCTTCCCCCTGCTTGATCTTTAAGACAGAAATACTATATGTTAGTAGTCGGACAGAGTGGCGTCCACTCCACCTAACAGTCGGTGTGCACACGGCCTCTTGACTCACGCCGCCCCGCGGAAGGCCGTGGCCCAGGTGCGAGCTTAGGTCCCGAGTGAACCGGGCAAGCTTCTGCCTCGGGGAACGGAGGCGAGGCAGTGGTTGCCAGGAGTGGAAGAGAACACTCAAGACGCTTCTGCTTTGTTCCCCCAGATCGCAGCTGCGGGCTGGAGGGGGTGGGGGACACTCTTGGCATCTCCCGGAGAGGGCCGGGAGGCAGACGCACCTGCGGGGAGAGAAACTGGCATCCTTCTGCCTCCAGAGCCATGTCAGCCGTGAACGAACCTCGTCCCCGGGACTCGGAGCCAGCTCAGCGTTGAAGGTCGCCGACAAGGAGAACTCAAGGAGACCGGCTCTTTCTGGCTACGACGTCAAAACAGAAATCAACCAGCAAGACGGCTGTGCTTGTGCACGCCTAGAATGGAGACAAAAGGAAGGAGAGAGGTTCCTGTATCCTTCCACCTCACCTCACAGACTCGTTCACATTCCTTTCTCATAAGCGATTTCCATTTCTAATTCTACCTGCACAAAATATAATCATGCCTGCTTGTAATTACTTATGCATACATGCATACTAGTAAGTTAAACTTGTTCCTCTATTTACAAAGATGGTGCAATACAGAGTAGCTTAGGAATTGCTTCTTGTGCCTACGATTTTAAATGTGCAACGAGTTCCTTTCTAAAACACGTATTTGCAGATGTCACTTTAAACACTATTTTCTGAGATTATATTTTCCATAGAAAACAGATGTCTGCAATTATCCCTTTTTTGACCTCTGAGACTTATCAAAGTCAAATAGGTAATCATCCAATCAGACGGGCTATCATTATCAGAAGAAAAGTAATTATAATCTGAATATGTTTGAACATGATTATTATAAGCTTTAAACTGTTACACTTTTGATTGGGGCAGAATTGGAAGACATTATCACTTCATAATTCAAATGATGTAACTTCACTTGTTTTTGTCACTTAGAATCTGGAGAGCTAAATTTATTTAACAATATAATTCTTTAAACATGAACAAATTATGCAATAATCTCTTTTAAACCATGAGAATGCTTCTCAAAATCTTGACAGTGAAATTAGGGGAACTTTTTTTTTTTTTTTAACTAGAGTAAATCAGGGAGGGAAGTTCCAGGCAGATGTGTTCATTTGAGAATTTCCCAATCTGCTTGGTTCTTCTAAGAAACCAGATGCCAAGCAGGCTTACCTGGTGTGTGTGTAGGGGGGGGGGCTACAGGCAGACACTCCAGGGGCCCAGAGCAGAAGGAAAACTAGGCCAAATTCATAACTGATGAGAGTTGGGAAGGCGTAGCCAAGGCGTAGAGATGAAAGGAAAAAAAAAAAACTCTTTCTACGGATCTGTAAAATAAAAAAAGAAGGAAATGAGATTCAAAATCAAACCTTAAGAATTTAAATTTAGGAGGGAAAAATCATACTGAAAAACAACATGCTTGGTAGAGATAGAGTAAGCATCGTATGGGAGACCATTTCATAGCAATCTGATTCCACAAGGTGCTTGCCGAGGTAACTTTCTGCTGGTGGTAGTTTATTTTCTTTTGTCTATTCGGTGCCGACACAAGGGGGGCTTGAACTCGGGATGCCACATTCCTGCTTAGCTTTCTCTGCGCCAGGCTGGTGACCACGACTCGAGCCACAGCCCCACTTCTGGCTGGTCTGGGTCGTTAACCGGGAACGGGCGTCTCAGAGACTTTCGTGCCCCAGCTGGCTTCCAATCGTAACCCTCAGCTCGCAGTCTCCTGAGTGGCTAGGATGGCAGGCGTGAGCCCCAGTGCTCAGCTACGTGACCGTATTCACCCGGCGCGGAGCCAGTGTCTCCGGTGGAGTGAGCGACGCTGTGCGTGGTTAACAACCCCCTCCGTGATGGGGCAGGAGACCCGCCCTCGTGCTGCTGTGGTATCTGCTAGTGCCCCCTGGGACCTCACCCCACGGACGGGGTGACCTCACCCCCCCAGAGACAGCATGCCGTCAAGGATGGCCTTTCTCTCTCCTGCGCTCACCTGCAGTGCTTGTGGCCCTGTCCCCAGGGTGGGGAATGGGCCCCTCACTCCCAGATGCCGGTGTGGTGGTCCCCGGAGGTGTCTGAGGAGGCGCCCCCAAGTCAGAAGGCCTCTTCCCCACCCTTCAGGCTGAGCTCCCTCCGGGGCTCCGGGCTGGGGTCGCTCAACCCGTCATGGGGCTCTGCACGGTGACTGGGAGCCGCTCGCCGGCTTGGTGGGGTTGTGTTCCCCCGACGATTAGCCACGAGCAAGACGGATGTCACCGACACGGGCGGCCTCTGCCCTTCCGGCCCAACCGAGGCCGTCCCGGAGGTGTCGGGTGTTGTGAAAGGCGTTCTGTGTTGGGTTGGGTTGATTACTTTTATCATTGGCTGGGGTGAGCGGGGGGGGGGGGGGGGGGGGGGCGTGGCTGTGATCCCTTTGTTCCCATCTGCCCTCGTGGCAATGGCGCGGGGTGGAAATGCTACAGAAGTACTCAAGGGGAGGCGCTGCCGCCTTGTGCCTGCTTGTGATGGAAACCAAGCTCAGTGTACAGGCATCGCGGGGCGGGGGGGGGTGGGCAGGAATGTCGGGCCAACATCGTGATTCCTGGTTCGCTCCACCTCGGGTCAGCACCGGCTTTCTCCTGATCCTCCAATCATCCCGGTGCCCTTATTTTACTCTTCATTCCACCCGAGCGCCGCTCCCAGCCCTCCCGTGAATTCTTTCCCTCCGCCGGTTCCCGTCGTCCTTCCTCTCGGCCTTGGGGGGAGCGCAGGGCACCAGCCGTCCACCTGCTGCCCGGCAGAACTCGGGACCAGCCCGCGCGGTGGAGAGGGCGGACGGAACGCTCGTGTCCCTTTGAGGTTTGTTTGCCGAAGCCCAGCGCGATTCCTTCCCTGTTCCACGTAAGGAAACTGAGGCACAGAGGCGCCGCCTCCCCGAGGGGCAGCCGGGAGCGGGCAGGGCGGAATCCCCATCGGCCACGGGCGCTCCCGCTCTGCTTCTGTGTTTGGGAGACTTTTCAATCTGTCTGCTCCGGATGGGCCTGGATTCTGACGACACGAAAAGCGTTTCCAGAAGGAGAGAAAAAAACCCCGCAAAACCCCCCCAACGACCCTGTTTATCTGCTCTGCCCCGGTTCTCCCTCCGAGAGGGAGGACCTAAAGCGCCCTCGGAAACCGGGGCTCGGCTTGGCGCTCGGCCGCCCTCCTTGACCCCTTCTGGGTTGGCTTTTCATCGGGGGGTTGCCCACCCGTGTCACCCGCTCTCGTGATATGCTAACGAAGGCGAGGGTGAGCGGCGTCTGCGTGTCCAGTTATCCCCCCCGGAGCCTCGCCCGTCTTCCCCTCGCCTCTCCTCACCCCGCACAGCGCTCCTTTGCTCTCTCCCACCACCGGGTAACCGGCTGTGACTCCCGGGGTCATCGCAAGCCAGGTGCATGCCACCAAATGGAGTGTGGGGCGAGTGCTCTCCTCGCCTGCAGAGCTCCCGGGCCGGGTCTGGGGTACAGAGGCCGCCCCGCACACAGATACCCCCCTCTCAGCTGCATTCCCCGGCTCTGCTCGCTTCCCCGTGCCGACGACACGCAAGTAACATGTGGACACCAGGGTCTCGAGTGACTTGGGGGGGAACGTCGGTGTGGAGGGAGGAAACACGAGTCAGGGAGGTCTTTGAAAACCTAGCCCCCCCCCCCCCCGGCCCCCGGCCATGAGCGCCACCCCGGAGCCCTTCTCAAAAGACCACGGCCAGCTCGCGGGGGACGTTCCGGGGGTGGCAGGTGGGCTGGACAGGAGATTGTCCTGTGTATGCGCCTGAAGTTATCCTAAGGGAATCTGCAAATCAACGTGCCGTTGTTACTCTCTGACCGGCGGTTTCCTTTTTCCTCCTTTCCTCTGCTCCTCTTCAAGCAGCCGCTATCATCCGGCTCTACCCTGCTTATCAGGGACGTGGAGAGAGGACGATAGGAAAAGATTAGCGCATCCGTTCTATAGGTGTAGAGATTAAAGGTTTAATCCAACAGGCCACAAATAGGAGATCTTCTAAACCAAGCGATCTGCAGCCCCGAGCCTTCTAAAGAGCATGTTTAACGCCAATCACACCAGTCAGAGGCCACAACAGGGCCTTCGGCCGCCTGCAAAGACAGGCGCTGATGGGAAGAGGCTGTGTTCTCCGCCTTTCCTCGCTGCCTCCCGTCATGCTCTCCAGCTTCTCCTGCGTGAAACCAGCACAGGGGCCTTGTTGTCTGGGGAAAACAACAGCCATGCTGCATGGCAGTGTTGTTAAGTCGATTTGCACCCCAAGGGAAACAAGGGGAAATGAAAGGCATGGTGTGGAGTTTATCATCACATAAACTATTTAATGCACCTTTCAGATGTTACGAGTTCAGCCTCTCACTGGCTAAATTACTCTCTAATAAGAAAATATGGCACTTCAGAGTTATCATGCTTGCTCTTTAATAATTGCCCTCCCCGCTCACGCTGGGCCTTCTGACCGCAGAGCTCAGCCTTGTCACTTCACAGAGCACCAGCGTCTCTCGCCTGTGCGTCTTTCCCAGAGCCGTGTTCGCTACCGGCTGGCCCTCTTCACCGCGATGGCCTCCAACATACCCACCGCTGAGCTCACCTCCCCTGAGCGCCACTTCCTTCATTCCTTGCCCCTCTTATTCCCCAGCCTCTTTAATCCCACTCCTGGCTGGAAGTAACGCATTAGTATATTTACTCATAAGCCACTTAGCAACAGGTGCCCTTGGCACATGACGCCTATCAATGGCGACTCAAGTTTCCTGAAGCACGGGACCTGTGCTTGATTCGTGGCCGCGTTCAGCCCATCACTTAGCAAATGGGACGCCCGCCTGCTATTCACCAAAGTAGCCTTTCGTGTTGGTGGCGGTGAACTCAAAGGGACGGTTGCATTCGTATGGAAATGCCCAGGTTTGTGGGAAAGAGCAGGAGCAGACAGTCCCAACGGCTTACACCGGGCCGCTCCTTCCACGTGTCTGATAGAGCGAGGTGACCCGTGCGTGTTGCTTGTGGGAAGCTGTTGGAGTGGGTGATACCATCAATATTTCATGAGACCTGGTGCATAGCGTTAAGAGCTGGAGCAGAAGGAAGTATTAAATACACTTACCATACGGTATCGTGGACAATGGGCACCAAGTCCCTGCTCTGCTCTGCTCCCACAAGTGCGTGTGATATCTAGCCACTGTGGGTAAAAAGGGATAGACTAGCCAGGCACTGGTGGCTCACGCCGAGGATCCTAGCGATTCACTAGGCTGAGATCTGAGAAGAACTGTCCAGAGTCAGCCTGGGCAGACAAATTTGAGACTCTTCAAACAACCAGCAAAATGCCAGAAGTGAAGGCATGGCTCAAGTAGTAAAGCACCAGCCGTGAGTTTAAAAAGCCAAGCAAGGGTACAAGGCCCAGAGTTCAAGCTCCATCACCACCACCACCACCACCACTACCATCATCATGAGTGTTTCACTTTTTTACTTCCACTATGAGATTTTTAAGAATGAGGATCTCTGTATCTTAATGCTTAATTTGATCACGTTTGTAATGATGATGCCTTACACATTTAGTATTCAATAAGGGCAGACCCTCAATTTCATCTTAATAGCAAGCACAACATAGATGATGTAAATGTTCACTAAAAATGGTCCTAGAATGAGAATTGCTCAAACCAAAAAAATGAGTTAATTAATCTAATGAAATAAGAGCAGTTGTTGCATTTTGTTTGAATTTGCTATCTCCCAGTATCTATTATAGGTCTTCTATGTCTGGGGTATAATATATATGTATGTATGTATGTATAGATATGCACACATCCATACATATATAATGTGTACACACACACAAACCTGCCCTTTGGGAGATGGTAAGGGAAAGGAAAATGGCAGGACAATGACTTCCATGATAAGGGAGAGGGCTGTCATGGGAAAATTTGATGCAACTCTAAAACTTACATATCTGAAAGGCCCAAGGAATTCTCTCTGGCTTATGAAAGCATATGCTGGATAACTTGTTGCCTTAAAAAAAAACAACAAGGGGCTGGGGATATAGCCTAGTGGCAAGAGTGCCTGCCTCAGATACACGAGGCCCCTAGGTTCGATTCCCCAGCACCACATATACAGAAAACGGCCAGAAGCGGCGCTGTGGCTCAAGTGGCAGAGTGCTAGCCTTGAGCGGGAAGAAGCCAGGGACAGTGCTCAGGCCCTGAGTCCAAGGCCCAGGACTGGCCAAAAAAAAATAAATAAATAAAAAAAAAAAAAAAAAAAAAAACCAAAACACTTAGAGCCAGGAGATGGGACAAAATGACCTCACAGGATTCTTTCTGGATATGTATGTAGCACAATGAAAACCACATCCTCGGGCTGGGGATATGGCCTAGTGGCAAGAGTGCTCGCCTCCTACACATGAAGCTCTCGGTTCGATTCCCCAGCACCACATATATGGAAAACGGCCAGAAGGGGCGCTGTGGCTCAGGTGGCAGAGTGCTAGCCTTGAGCGGGAAGAAGCCAGGGACAGTGCTCGGGCCCTGAGTCCAAGGCCCAGGACTGGCCAAAAAAAAAAAAAGAAAGAAAGAAAGAAAGGAAACCACATCCTCCATCCTCTCTCCAATGTCACCCACACAGCAACACCACTCCGGACCTGTCCCTTCTGTGCTCAGGAGGAAGTGGCTTGATTGTTTCGTCTGCTCTCTCTGTTTCTTTTCCATTGGTTGATGAATGTCCTTAAATGCCAACTCAGTACAAGGCCTTGCCAGAGCCGTGAGATTCGAACCACCTGAGAAGAGCACACCACCCGGACGTGTTAAGTGGGCCAGCTCATAAAACTAGGGAGAGACCCCCCGCGTCGTGGGAGAAAAGCCTGGCATCGGGCTTGCTAATGCGCGTGACATTACGCCTACAAGCAAGACTACGTCAGGGTGCTCCCAGGAGAGCATTTCACTCTGTGAGTGGAATTTGAGCACAGTATCAGAGAGTCGGGGAAGAGCTGGGAAGCCAGAAGGAACAGAAAAGGTAGGCCCAGGAAGTAGAGTGGCATTAAAAAAGTTTAGATGAGGAGAGGCAGAAGCATTGGGCGCGTGGAGGAAGGCAAGGAACGAGGGAATGCGTGAGTAACTGCAATCCTTCTTGATGGAGGACTATACATCAATAAAGCTGGAAAAGGCTGTATTTTAACAAGATTAATCCTCCAGCAGTTTTAAAGGGAAAAGATTGTGCAGCCGGCAGACCTAGCTATGACCATGGACCACACAGCAGGCAAAAAGACTAAGCAGCGTTTCAGAATAGCAGGGATACAAAGAAAGAAACGGGAGAGATATCACCACACCAAGAAAGACATTCCAACAGAACCCAGTGACCAGTGGAGATGAGGTTATGAAAGAGAGAAATCAAAGTGGGGCATCCTTTTCAATCTTGTAAGTATTGATTATTGGTCAGCTGCGTCTTACTTTGAGGCCAAGTTGCTCCTTCTGTGTCTGGAGCTCCACACTGTATTTGCCCATTGACTTCAGTAATGGCCCTTCTGTGTGCATTCCCAGGCACTTCTCTTACCAAAGAGGCATCCAGTTCCACTTGTCGAGACCACAAAGAAATCTTGCAAAGCCCAGGCCGGTGTGACATTGTCAAGACATACTTGGCACATCCGTCCTTCAGGGAAAATGCTCTGGATGTAAGCGTGCAGCCAGCAAAATGACACATACAGATCATAAGTGACAGATATCTACATAGGCAAATCACTGACGGATGGATGGATGGATGGATGGGTGGGTGGATGGATGGGTGGGTGGATGGATGGGTGGATGAATCATGATCCGGAGAAAAATGGCTTAGCACGTGTGATCTACTATCATTTCCAGAAATGGAATCTACTTTCTACAGCAGTTCCCGAGCGAGGAAAATGTGAGCTATTCTGGGAGCTTGCTCAGGAAGAAGAAAGTACAACCGGCAGCTCGGGAGGGCGATGATTCTCCTACCCCTGCCCCGACGCCATGGAAGGCGGCTCCTCTACTCCTCTAATGAACGAATGCATCGCGAAGCTCGAAGATCAATGAGGCCACGTGACGGAGAGGGTGTAGACGGCGTGGACTCGCTTCCGTTCCGGAGAATTTGGCAAAAGCGGCAGTGGAGGACTGCTTGAATCCTGTCAGCTGGATGTACCCCATCTTCCCCAGAGGGGACGGCACGTAACGGGGAGCCAAAAGATCGGGGAAAACGGGGACATCCGCACCCAGAAGCTCTTCAAGAGAACCGCGGGGCCCCTGCAGAAGAGCACCTGTGAGGACAGGGATCCAACGAGACTCGGTGACGACACGAGCGCGCTGGAGGGGAACACCGGGGTAGTAACTGTGCGGGTCACAGCCTGAAGACGGGGGTCACGTCCCCAGCCAGGCCTGGGCGTTCCACGCCTGCGTGGGAGGAAAGATCGGTTGGAGAGAGAGAACACCCTGCAGACGGCCTCGGGGACAGACCCAGATGTGGCGGGAGACCCCCCCCCCCCGCCCTCGCATGTCTGGGGGAGACACGAGGGGCCGAGGCTCGGCCCGTTCCCCCGGCCGAGGGGCACAGGTCCTGGGGCACGTGGGCAGAGGGGTGGAGACAGTCGTGGCGCTGGCAGGTCTGCCCAGAACATCCCCTGGGTGTTCACCGGGCTCTGGACCCGGTCTGGACTCACACGGCAGGGCGCGTCCGTGCCGGGAGAGTTTCACGGGATTCTCCCGCTCTCGCCTGTGAACCAGGAACTCGGGGGGCGGGGGGGGGGGGGCAGAGGAGCCCAGATGAGCGACTTCCCCCAGGGCTCCGGCCTCTCCTGTAAACATGGACACTCACAAACCGATGATGCCCCGAACAAAGCCTGCGCACGGCCAGGCGGGAGCCCTTCCCCACCTTCTAGAAGATACTCCCATGCCAGCACGGAGGCCGGAAGAAACCCGCTAAGCTTCAGATGCAACCAGGGTCCCCGTCACAGCGACGAGCCACTACGCAGCGGTGAAAAGCGCTATAATTTTAACCTCGTTATGGGGCGAAGCACAATTTATGCTAGTGATGAAAAGAGAAGGGGAGAGATTTATGAGATGTGCGATCGAAAGATAAACTCTTGTCCCTCAGTGACTATTAGAGACATTGCCAAAATACCACGGACGGGTGAACGATGGCATGCTTGCTTTGCATTTCCACTGGGCATTTCCTGCATTGCAAGGACGCACGGGAGCAGAGTCCGGAAGGAGGGAGGAAGCCCAAGCAGACGCCCGAGCGAGCCCTGGCTGGGAGGGGTACGGGCCTGCCCCAGGGCGGGGTCACTCCAGTGGCCAGGCTTGGGGATCAGAGCCTGCGTCTGAGTCTGTGGATCAACCACAAGGCCTGGAGACTGCAAGGACACCCAGGACCATCCACAGACCCCCGACGGACGCGTGTCCACCTCCCCACGGCTGAGTGGGGTCCCTGGAGCTGTCAGCCGCAGACCTGGGGTGCGCAGAGCTCGGGGGCCCCCGACAGCCCGCAGCCAGCCTCCAGGTGGCTCCAGGAGGTGGACTCTGGCTCTGGAGGCTGCGATCATTCCCGGGGAGCCACCATCTGGTTCCATCCGGTTCCCACGTGGAAAGCAGCTGGCTTCGCACTGCAAGGTGGGTATCCTGTCAACAGATGCAAACAGGACAAGAGATCGTACTAGAACATCTACAGAAACCACCCGAGGAGCTCTAGCAGGAAGTGCGCTCCAAGAAGGTGGCTTGGAAATAGCACCCGAGTCTTGTGGAGACCCAGCGACGTTGGTGGTGCGGAGTCCCGAGTGGAAGGACACGGGGCCGCGTCCTCGTGACTCCACGGTCCGGCGCGACCGTCCAGCCATTGCGGTATTCCGTACGTAACTCCAAGCTGCAAAGGGGAAGAGCAGCTTCTACAACTCGAAAAACACACTTTCTACTACAGAGAATGGTGACTGAAGCAGAAGTAAAAATAGCTGCTCGCATCACGGTTTGAGAGAATCTAAATCTGAAAATGATCATTTTTTTTTTTTTTAAATTTGCCTGCTACCAAATAAGGCTATGAGGGGAGCAGGAGTCACGGGATTCGAGCCGGGAGGCAGAGATGATGTCTGAGGCACAAGTTGGGTGTTCTAAAAACTGACCTTGAGCTTGACCCCTGCTGGGCGGCCCAAGTGCCACTCAGAGAAATGGGCCAATCGCGCAACAGAACAGCCCCAGCCGGGGTCCAATTCACCACCCCCCTGCTCAGACTCTCAACACCTCGCACATGAAAGATACCTCAGGCTTTTAAAAGCACTGTCACCTACGCTGGCTCATTTGATCACCTTTGATTCTCTCACAATCCTCCAGGCAAGGTGTGTGCAGGTGTTTGGTTGTCATATTAGAGTTCCATTGAACTGTGGGTCTTTTTGTAGACACAGGATGAATCACTCACTACCCAGTAAGTCGGGGGGGGGGCGATAAAAGGAACACATAAAGGAAAACTGAGGGAGAGATTTGGATATCTAAGCACCCTGACAAACCAGGGCTCTTAAAGTGCCGAAACCCAGTGGCAAGGTTTGGGGACTTTGGTGCAACTCCCGTGTTTTCTTCACCACGCTGTTCGGAGACAGTTGAAAGGGAGTTTGGGGAACGTTCTGGCCTTTTGTTTTGAAATTTTCCTCTGCTTGTTGCCTACTTGTCTGCAGACTGTGAGACGGGTCTATTTGCTTTAAACAGACTGAGCAACCTTTGAAACAAGCAGGCTGCTATGACAGGTTGACTTATTTTAGATGTGCAAAGATGTTTACCGAGCCGCTCATCTAAGGCTGGAAAAGTTCTTCTGTCTCCGTGAGAGTGACACACCGGGAGTTGAAAGGGGAGTGTCAGCTCTTGGAGGCCGCTGTGGAATGAGACAAGTCCTCTCTTCTTCGGCATGATCAGCTAGCCCAAGGATTCTTCAGAGTATTACAAGGAAACCTGTCCTGCTCAACTCCCTGGGGCAAATTACCCTTTACAAAAACACCGGATTTCCAGAGATGGAGGGCACGGCCTATGCCTTTTCCCCTTTGGTGCAGGTTTGCTCTGAATCAAGGGGGTGGGGGGTTCAAGCTGGGTGTCCCAGGAAATCTGGCTTCCAGTAGGCGTCCTTCCTCTTTCATGTAAAATGAGGGGGGTGGCCCCGGGCATTCCTCAAGCTTCTTACAGCTGGGGGTGGGGGTGGGGGTGAGAAGCACTGGGTAGAATCCTTTCTAGAAAGATCTCCCTCCCCCCCCCCACACCACAGGCACCCCAATCCTTGGGCTGGGCTGGGGAAGTATCTAGAAATGCAGGTTGGTGAGTGGCGCGTAAGCTGCCTGGAGACCTGTAAGGAAGCCCCGGTTAGCTGCCTGCCTTCCCCAAGCAGAAAAGGCAGCCCTTGAACCAAAGCCCAGCCGCCCTCCGTGCTCGCGTAGCACCTCGTGCACACAATTGAATGTCAGCCACGGAACGCACTTCCCGGGCTCTGCTCTTCCAGAACCCGATTCTTTTGTCCTCGCTATAATGGATATGCAGAAACAATGCAAAAACAGAGAGCTTTTTCTTTTCCTTTTTTTTTTTTTTCCTAAAGCGATGACAAACACACTGCTGCTTCCTCCCTCCCTCCCTCCCCTCCTCCCAGCCCCCCCCCCCCCCCCCCCCCCCGCTTCTTCCTCCTTGTCCCCACCCCCAAAATAAATCATTGTTCAAAAAAGAAAAAAAAAAATCCCATTGTCTATTGTCCAAGGCGCCGCGCGCAGCTCGGCCCGGGAGCCGCAGTGGCGGCCAGCGGCCGGCAGGGGGCGCGCGAGGGCAGCGCAGGCGGAGCGCGGCCCGGGAAGGGGGCGGCGGCCCCCCGGGACCCCCGGATCCCCGGACCCCCGGACCCCCGGATCCCCGGGACCCCGGGACCCCCGGATCCCCGGACCCCCGGACTCCCGGAACCCCAGAACCCCGGATTCTCGGGACGCCCAGACCCCCCGGAACCCCGACGCCCGGACCCCCGGACTCCCGGCCCCCCGGAACCCCCGGACACCCGGGACGCCCGGACCCCCGGACCCCCGGCCTCCCGGACCCCCGGATCCCCGGACCCTCGGATCCCCGGAACCCCAGAACCCCCGGACCCCGGGACCCCCGGACCCCGGGACCCCCGGACCGCTGGCGCCCGGCACCACGGATGATAGCTGGATACTCCGCTGGGACCCCCGCGGTGGTCGGGTGGGAGGGAGCGGGGGTGGGAAGGAGGGGGGGGATGGGGGGATGGGGGAACCCGGTTCCAAATGCACAAAGCCTCCAGGGCCTGGCCTGCCCCCCTTCCCGCCCCTCCCTCCAAGGGGCTGCTGTGACCCCATCCCCCCCCAGGGCACCCTTCCCCCCTCCCCCTCCCCTCCCCCCGTGGGGTCTGTTGTGACCCCATCTCCCTGGAGCAGGGCGCCCTCCCCCACCCCTCCCCACCAGCAGGGCGCCCTCACCCACACCTCCCCCGTGGGGTAGGTTGTGACCCCGGTCTCCCCTGGGAGCAGGTCGCCCTCCCCCATCTCTCCTCCCCCCCTCATGGGGTCTGTTGTGACTCCATCCCCCCAGCAGGGCGCCCTCCCCCGGGCCCTCCCCCCACCCTCCTGTGGGTGCTGTGGCCCGATCCCCGCCAGAGGAGCGCACTGACCCCCCTTCCCCCCCTGGCCTGGGCGCCCGGGGCCCAGCTCACCCACACTGCGCCTGGGGGCCCGGCCTGCCTGCCCTGGACTCTGCGCCTCCCGGTCTGGGCTCTCCCTCCAGTGAAGGCGCACCCCATGGGCCCTGCGCCCCCAGGCCCCCTGGGGGTACAGCGGGGTGGGCAGTGTCCCTGGGCTGTGTGACCTTGACGTTGCTAGCACCCCCAGCCCTCCCTCTCCCCCCCCACCCCACCCCACCCCACCCCAGCAGAGCGCATCCTCACCCACACGGAGCTCCTAGCAGTGTTGAGGATTCGGCACAGGGGGCTTGACTTCCCGGGAGGCCTGCTGCAGTGAATCATGCTGTCTTGGGTAACACTCCAGCCTGGGGGAGGAGGAGGAGGAGGCAGAGAGGCCCAGCCAGGCCCTTGGGACAGATCTGGCTTCACTGCTGCTCCGGTGGAGACAAGGGTCCAGCTGGAGAGCCAAGGAAATGACCGGGGGAATGGCGGACCTTACCTGCCTGTCTTCCACACAGTTCCCCCTTCCTCCTGTGACAGGCTTTTTCTATTCAAGGCTGGTGCTCTACCCCTTGAACCCACACCTCTGGCTTTTCATTGGTTACATTGAAATAAGAGTTTCACAGACTTTTTTGGGGTCCCGGCTAGCTTTGAACCGTCATCCTCATAGCCCAGTCTCCTGAGTAGCTCGGAGGACAGGCCTGAGCCACGGACGCCCAGACAAGATTGACCGTCTTGCAGAAAATAATGGAAGGGCTCTGGGATTTCCACAGATGTCCATCGAATGCGAGCCTAGACACTGCTAACAAGGAGCTTCTCCTCCACACTCCTGTGAGCCGGCAGGGCTATTTTTCCCTCCAGGAAAGGAGGAGGAATCCGGTGGGGCCACCTTCTCCCCAGAGCCTCCTGGGGAGAACTCCGGCACTTGCACGGCCTACAGGATGCACAGTGGAGAGCCCTCCTCCGGCAGGAAGAGTCTGTGGGGTGGGGCTGGCTTCCGGGGGGGGGGCATGTGCTTATCTGCCGGGTGACACCTTCCCATCCACACTGCCACCCCAACAGGGGTGCGGTACCTCACCACAGTAGACAGAACAAGGTCAAGAGCTCCCCACCCTTCTCTAGAAGAATCCTCAAGCCTTTCCACGAGCATCCAATCTGTACACCCCTGGGGAGTTTGAGCCTTAAGCACATGGGATCCCCTCAGCAGTGGCAGGCGTGGCAGGCCGCCACCTGGGCCAGGGAGCACTGGCCTGCCACTTACAGGCCCTAGACTCCCCTCCCATATTAGGCTGGGCGAATGCGTGTGACCAGTCAAATGGCTCGCCCGTAAGAGACCCTGTGGGTTCAACCTCGCTCTCCCTTGAACCCCTCATTCTGAGGGGGGAGGGAGTCTGGAGGACACTCAGTCACCAAGATGGAGGGGTTCATGTAAATGGAACCGAGACGGCCCTCCAGCAGCAACTCTGGAGCCGTGTTGGTGAGCCATTTTGGAAGCAGATTCTCCCACTCCAGTCAAACCAGGACGGTAGTCGCCCTGGCCCACATCTCGACAGGAGAGACCCTGAGCCAAACCCGGGCGATCAAACCGTCCGTGAATTCCTGGCCCGCGGGAAAACTGTGTGAGATTCAAAACGAAACAAAACACTAACGCTTGGGTATGTTCGAATACTATAGAAACACTCAGAAGAGATACCCACTGGCCCCGTGGGGCTGACTGTGAGGGTCCCGACCCTCCCCTGGTTCCGCTGTCTTCATTCCCTGTGTGCCAGGGGCCTGAAATCCCCTGAGGGCCCCCCCCACACACCCAGATCTAGGGGAAACTCCATCTAGACTGAGTTCAATAAAGAGAGGCCTTGCCCTCTAAGGCCACACCACCAGAGCCAGTCACGGCGCTTGTTCTGAAGAGAATGTTTGCTCCGACGCACCGGTTTCAGGACATCAAAAGAAGCTAAACACGTGGCAAAGGACACCGCGTGCAAGCCCTCAGACTTGGATCGAGAAGCCTGGCCCTGAAAAGCGGGTGGGTGGACAGCAGGAGACAAATGTCTGTGGCCGGAAGGGGGCAGAGTGAGTCTACCCGGTGGGTGGCGTGGGGGCGCTGGAGGAGCTGCGTCACGTGGCTTCTGTCGAAGCCTCCCCGGCCGTCTGTCCGGAGGCAGACGCAGGTCGCAGAACCCTGGTGCCTGGAAGTGGGGCATTCGTTCATGAACACCGGCTCTGATGGTGGCCTCGTACATACCCAGCACTGGTCCTGCTTCCCGTGTGTGTGGGGGGGGGGGGCGGCGTATGCTTAACTCAGGTGGAGAGAACTAAACGAGCGAACAACAACGCGCGCTTGGCACCCTGTACCCCCATGGAGTCTCTGCCGACTTGGATAACTCGTCGGGTCTTGTTAAGTCCAATCAAGCCTAGGATATCTGGGTATTTCCACGTTGAGCTAAAGATCTGGGGTTTGTGCAGTGAGTCTCCCCTCCTCTCCCCCCCCCCCCCCCCCCCGCCCCGCCAGATCTAAGGCTGTAATGGAGTCAGCTTATCAGGAAATCTCTACTTTTTACAGACCATCCCGATCCCCTGAAAAATCCATGTCTTATTTTTTATGTGATACTAAGTCACAACTTTTTATTTTATTTTTTTCAGAAAGTTTTATTTCTGCTGTATTTTTAAATCCCAAAGTATTTACTTAAGGTGAACGCTTAAAGCCGCATACCCCGTTGCTGGAGGTGCTCTTTAATTGAGAATAAAAAGGAAATGCCTGGGCCAAGAACACACCTGACATTGTTTCTGGTGGCTTTCTGGTGGCTTTTCCTCAGATTTGTTTATCTTACTGTTAATGCGATGACCCAGCAATCCGTGAAACACGGGAATAACACTCGTGTTAAAGAAAAATCTCGATAAAGGATGGAAAGCAGGGCTAACCACAGCCTTCTTCAGGGGCTGGTGGGGGGGGGGGGAAATCTCATGAAGAAAAACCGACTCCCACTACTCAGAAGACTGTGTCCCCTTTCTCGCGACCGAGCACTCCCGAACAAAGGCCCGAAGACATTATCAACTCGTCGTCTATGTCTTCATGCGATTCCTGTTTTCAGGCCCCTGCTTTCCTCCTCCTGTCTGCGCTGCCAGGGGTACTTCCTGCTTTGCTCCTGTTATTATCGGTGTGACCAGCAATCCGGTAGGGAGCTCCCCACGGTGACCATGAATCGGACAGACGGGGTCATTTTCCACCCACAGGGGAAGACCACTGCGGACGGACGGACGGACGGACGGACGGGCTGGGATGGGTGGAGTCTGAGAGAAGGTGAGGTTATTCCAAATGATCTGGAAAGAATGTGGTGAGCTCAACGATGTCCAAGCCCTGGATTTTGTTTAAACAGAAAGTAAAAGAAGGGGAGGAGAAGGGCTTTGGGTTTCTGATGACACGGGACACAATTCCCAGTATGTGATCTAATTAAAAAAAAACAAAATAGCCATGGAAGGCTTAGAAATGCCCTACTAAACAATGAATTCAGTTGTCCCTAAACGTGTCCCCCACTTAAAAATTCCATAGCCAATGGCCTAGGAAAGACTTTAACCTGATTTTAATATTGATTCATTCTACCAGACACTTAAAAATAATTTAATGGGCTGGGGATATAGCCTAGTGGCAAGAGTGCCTGCCTCGGATACATGAGGCCCTAGGTTCGATTCCCCAGCACCACATATACAGAAAACGGCCAGAAGCGGCGCTGTGGCTCAAGTGGCAGAGTGCTAGCCTTGAGTGGGAAGAAGCCAGGGACAGTGCTCAGGCCCTGAGTCCAAGGCCCAGGACTGGCAAAAAAAAAAAAAAAAATAATAATAATAATAATTTAAGCACCTACAGATATGCATTAATAGATAGGATACTTGTGGAAAATGCACACACTTCAGGGAAAGTTAAAGAGAGACGAACGTGAGCACTCAGAGCCACGATCATGTGGCCACAGCCCTGAGTGACATTTCAAGTGGAAACGGAAGGAGTCACTTCAATCTTGGTATTTCTCCATCTCAGGTGGGTGCCGGGGACACACAGCGAGACTCAAGCTCATCACCCTTCACCGAGGAGAACGACGACCCTCGCAAACACCTGTCAGCTCTGTGCGGCTGCAAAAATCAGATGGGCACCCTGGCTCGCCAGTGTCGACAGAGAGATGGCCACTGTGCTTTCCCCAGTCAGCCTGGGCTTGGAGCAGGGCTTGGGGGTGAGCGGGGAGGGATTTTCCTGTGGTGTTGGCGGTGCGTCACAAAGGGGAAGTGCATTGCATCCACCGATCTAACCAGAGCCTCGATACTGCCGGTTGGCCCCCACGCCTGTTTATTGACCCCGCTGAGGCTGCACGGGAATCCAGAAAGAACCAGCCGATCCTTCTCTGGTGTTCTCCGTAGCTCCTACACGCCATTCGTTGTCGCAGGCTGGCTCAACTATTTGTCGTGGAGTGGGGAAGCAGCCCACGTTTACCTGCCCTGATCTACAGGCGGTACTTCCATCCTCACCCCCCGCAGACTTCAGGTCATCTGCGACTTCTCCTGTGGGGGGCTGTGGAGACAGTCCTAAGGCTGAAGCAGCCCCGGGGGAACTGCCCCATCGGTCACAGTTGTCACTCCGCTCTGGGCAGAGGAAGCGCAAGCGTTGGCCAAGGCCCCGATGCTTCACCCGCACGGTGAGACAGCCAATGGATTTCACCGCCGAAACACCAGAAAAAAATGGCTCCATGAATGCTGACTTCCAGATCTATCAAACCTCTAGGAAAATCAAAGCAATGGAAACACCAAGCAGGAAAAAAAAAAAAAAAAAAGCAGCAGGCTATCCCGTAAAGGCTGGCAGGGGCTCACGGGGCACCTGGTTCTAGGCTATACCGAGTAGAACCCTACAGAGCAGCAGCACCGCCGTCACCGCCGGCTTCCGGAAGCAGCCCGCGCGTCACCTCCCAGACCTGCTCTGCACGCAAGGGCACGTGCGCCAACGCGCCCTGGAGTGCAGCCAGCTCCTGGGGGCTGAGAGGGTCCGAGGCCCTGGCCCCAAGTCACGAGGGAGCGTCAAGTGCCACTCTGCAGTGGGCGGAGGCAGGACAGCTCCGAGGACCGCTTCCGTCACTTACCCAAGCACCACATTTAGGGTGGCTTCCATCTGTAGCAGTTCGGCAAGACAGCCACCGAGCTTGCAGCCAGCAGCGCGGAGAGCTGGGGCAGACCTCTCTGCCCGGAGGCTTGCCGTGCCGGGCACCAGGAGGAATCGCACCTGCACAGAGACCTGCCCCGCGGACAACAGGTGGATCACGGTCCCATCTCCACCATGGAAGCAACGCCCCCTGCGGGCGCCTGCGGCTCGGGCCTGTGAAAGCCTCGCTACTCAGGGGGCGGAGACCCGGATGACCGTGGTTCAAAGCCAGCTCAGGCCCATGGGCGTCTCCATCTCCATTTAACTAGCAAAATGGCAGACGGCAGGCAGGGCTCAAGAGATAGAGCACCAGCCTTGAGCAAGAAAGCCAAAAGAGTGCATAGGTTCCCGAGTTCAAGCCCCAGTACCGGGCCTGCACAAGACATCAATGACAAGACCTAAGGTGCTGTTGGAACTCAATAACCCTCATTATTACACCCTGACGGGCCTAGGATTTAGAAGTCTCCTGCTATGACAGCAACGGCCCCCCCATCCGTGTTGTCCAACATGGCAGCCACCAGCGCCCTGTGGGAACAGAGCAGAGCACTGGCTACCGGGAAGCTGAACTTCCCGCTTCCTGTCATTGTAGTTGAAGCGTGCTCCTCGGGCTCGTGACCGGAGTAGGAGGGACGGAGGCTGGGACGTTCCGGCCTCCTCCAGGGCCCCCCGTAGCCTTCCTTGTGTGGGCACGTCCATCTCAGTACTCCCTGCTGCCTCTACCAGCCAGGAGCCAGGAGCCAGGAGAGCCGGCGAGCTGGGGTCTCGGTGGGTTGGTACTTGTGGCGTCCATAGAAGGAAGAACAGCGGCGGCGCTTCGGGAGACAACACTGCTCCCGGCTCTGCCTGGGATTCCTGGGCCCATCCGCTCGCCTCTTCCTCGAGAGTCAGTGCTGACCGACTCCCAAGGCCTCAGCACGACACCATCACTGGACAGAGAAGACTGGGGCATTACTTAAACCCACGACGCCATCACTGGACAGAGACGACTGGGAAAGTTACTTACACCCAATCGTTTTCCAGCCACTCCGGTGTTTAGGTCGATTCATTGTCTCTCGAATTTGAAGGTGAATTATGTGAGTTCTGGGATGCAAGCTCCTACGAGTGACTAGGCACTGGTTTAAAAAAAAAACAACAGCAAAGGAAGAAATTGAGGCCAAAGAGAAATTGACCTTGGGACCAAGCCCAAGGGCTCTGCCCCGCAGCCCACGTGCGGCGGGAGCCGAGCCGGGCCGCCTCCCTCGGCGGATGCGCGGCCTTGCGGCGGCGTGGGCGGGCGAGGAGCAGCCCAGGACGTCTGACTGATAAAGACCGGGGCCCGCAAGCCCAGTGTGGGCGTGCAGCCCTGGGCCAGGTGCAAAGCCCACGGCGGATTCTGCAGAGCCTCAGCGAGGACGTGGAGTCCACGTCCCCTCCCGGTCTCCGGGGAATCAGCTGGTTACCCCCCCCCCCCATCTCCACGCCCCTGCCCACGGCTCCCTGCTCTCCTCTCTCTCCATGTCAGTCCTTTCCCCCGTCCAGGGTCCGCCTCTCTCCTCCGCAGCCCTGGCGCCCGGTCCCCGAGGGACCCCAGACGGGACTGTGTTCCCCTCACGGACACACGTCAGCGAGCTCGTGGCTGGGGACGCGGGGTGGAGGTTGGGCTCCAAGTCCTCTCTCCGTCATCACCCGCGGAGGCTTCCCGTCCCCGTGTCGTCCCCGGGACCCAGGCTTCCCTTCAGCTTCGACTTCCGAGAGGCGGCCTGGCCCACGGGCACCCGGTGAGGGCCGTTTGGCTCCGTCCTTGGGCGTACAGCTAAATGCATGGCACTTGCGGGGGGTGGGGGGGTGGGGAGGTGCTTCTGGGAAGGGGGACGGAGAGGCATGGCTTGCAAGGAAGAAGAAGAATTTATCCACAGGCATGTTCTACTCCAAGGTCATGAAAGCATTCCGGGACGATTGAGAAGAGGCCTTTGCCCGCTCCCTGCCGGCATCCCGCACATGAAGGCTAAAGAGGTTTCTAAGGTCTGCACACTCCTGTTGCTAGGAAAATGGGCGGGAGGGGAGGGGGAATTAAGAACCAGGAAGCCCAGGACTGATTAATAGAGCTTTGGGGGGGGGGGCGGCTGGGACTATGGCCTAGTGGTAGAGCGCTTGCCTA
Source organism: Perognathus longimembris pacificus (assembly GCF_023159225.1). Taxonomy (NCBI): domain Eukaryota; kingdom Metazoa; phylum Chordata; class Mammalia; order Rodentia; family Heteromyidae; genus Perognathus; species Perognathus longimembris. Next base: position 31,732,576 of record NC_063184.1, read on the forward strand.
GCATGCGTGAAGCCCTGGGTTCGATTCCTCAGCACCACATACACAGAAAAGGCCAGACGTGGCGCTGTGGCTCAAGTGGCGGAGTGCTAGCCTTGAGCAAAGAGAAGCCAGGGACAGTGCTCAGGCCCTGAGTTCAAGCCCCAGGACTGGACAAAAAAAAAAATAAAAAAAATAGAGCTCTGGGAGTGAAGCCCGTGTCCACCATTTTTTCTGGGTCTTAACTCCTTTCTCTGTCCCCTCTCCTTTCCTCCTCTCATCTTCTCCCCTCCCTCTTTTTTCTTTCTTTCTTTCTTGATATTAGTCTTTCCTGGGAAATAAAGAAGAAAAAGAAAAAGGAAAGAGAATCAGATACCTTCCAACACAAAAATCAAGACTTTTTTATGTGCATGTGTTGGGGAGGTTGGGGATTTGGGGGGGCGGGGGGGGCAGGGGAACCAAGGCCTTGCATCTATTTGGAGCAAGCTAAATACGAGTGTAAATGACCTTCCTATAGGGCGCACCTATAAAATAGAGGTGATTGCTGTCTTGACCCATTCCTACCAAACCTTGCATATCAACGTGGGGACACAGGGCTCAGCTCGGTGCTTTGCGAGATCACCCCCATTTCCTTGGGCTTCTCCGAGCCCTTCCCCAACCCTTTCTTTGTCCTGACAAGCTGTGTCTTCCATTATTAGTCATTCTAATAAACACTCCTAATAAACACAGACCTCAGAAGCCCATCGAGGATGCTGTTTTGGGCTGCTCTGCTGTCTCAGGAAAGACGGATACCTGAATTAGCTTTGTCATCTGTCCTGGAAGACCCCAGCTGAGATCACTAACACAGTCAGTGACGAGCCACCATCTAATGGGCACATTTAGTGTACATCCTCTTGTTAAATGGAATCTGCATTCCTAAGTGAACTAAAAATGTTTAAATATTAATAAGTTCCCCCCAGGGATGGGTGACATTTGGGATGATTTTATCACGCCGGAGATATTTAACAACACAACATGTAACCGTGGAACGGAATCTAACCTCTTAGAATGTCTCCCTCCTCCCCACCCGGTCTGTGAGCCTCCAAACCCAAGTGGAGGTGAAAGGAGGTTGGTGAAGGAGCGGAAGGCTGTGTGGGAAGCTTCCAGACCCGGGGCTTGCCTTGCGGTAGAGACCTTGCTGGGAATGGAGGAATGTTAACAGAAAGGATGCAGGTGCTAGGCTTCCAAGTTGGCACCCACTGGCCCCGTTACTTTGAGAAATTCGCACCTCTAATCCGGACTACTCAAGAGGTCTGGATTGGAGGACTGCAATGGTAGGCCAGCTCGGGCAAAGGTTATTGAGACCTGAGCTTTACTAATGAGCTGGTAGCATGGTGCACACCTGTGATTCTAGGGTACACGGGAGGCCTGGGCAGGGGGGCGGTTACGGTCTGAGGCCCGCTTGGGGCAGAAAAACAAACTAGGAGTCCCTCTTGAAAAACTAACGAAAGCAAAAAAGGGTTGGGGGTGTGGATCAGGTAAGTAGAAGAACACCTGCCTAGCCAGGCCAAGGTCCTGAGTTCACATCCTAGTGCTGTTGTGCGCGCGTACACACACGCAGAGGTGCGGAACGGCATTAACTAAGCACCTCTGCCAGCTATGTGCCAAGTGGCTATTTTCAATACTTTAACAAATGCAAAGTCAGTGTCCGTTACTTGTTTACAAAAGCAGAACCCCCTGGAATAAGTTGATCACGCCCAGGTAGAGGAGAAACCTGAGGCTCAAAGCCTTTGCCTACGGTCACAAAAGCCAGAGCCGGGGCCAGGCAGAAAGCCTAAAGGGATGACTAGGCAATAGGGAAAGGAAAAATGGGTCACAGCCCTACTTTTTAAATAGAAATGTTCCATCAACTTCAGCATTTTGGTTGGTTTATACATGATGATATATATTATCACGACACGGGACCACTGACAATGAAATTTTAATGCTTTTTGTCCTCTGCCTGTTTCTCGACACCGTTTTCTAAAGGAGGGAACAGCTCCAAGCTATGGGGCGTGCGGCAGCGCGTTCAGTCAAGTGAGCCTTGGGGGTGTGGACGCCCTATTGGCTCGCCGGTGCGATGGCTGACTTCGCTGGGGAATTCTCCGGAGCTGACTTCCTTCCATGGGGCTCTGGGTTCCGACTCCGCCCCGGGAACCGTGATGTTCTCGTTTTCACACACACGCCTTGCACATCTCGGGTCCCGGCGGGCAGGGAGGGAGAGGGCGTTGTCGACGGCCGTGGAGAAGCGCGGCAGACGGAGGCGGGCGTTGGAGCCGGGGCCGCCGCTCGTCCGTGGCCTCCCCGCTTCATGCCTCAGTTTCTCCATCTGTTCACGGAGTGACACGTGGCACCGCGCTGGGCCGGGGGCTCCGGCGGCTCCGTGAAGCTCTGGGAGATGCCAGAAGGGGCCTTGGTGCCTTCCTGCTTCCTTGAGGTGGAAAGGCAAAGCCTCTTCGGAGGGCTGGAAACTTCCGGAAGGGTGGTTAAAACCAAAACGCCCTAACGCCTGGAAAGGTACTTCCGTATCTTTATCCGGCAGCGGCTGTGTTCACGACACCTGCTTCACTCCGGAGGCCTTCGCGACTCACTCCCGTGTGAGCACAAACAGACGAAGAAGAGAACAAGGAGGCAGATGCTTTCATCCGCTGGATTTCACTTGGAACCGCAGTTTTCTAGAAAGAGAAGGCGCATGCGGGATGTCGTCGTTTTTCTCAGCCTGAGAGGCCGACTCCTCCTCTCTTTCTGGTCCTCCGCCCTCTTCCTTTCTCCACCCCCCGATCTGGCCGGCTGGCGGGGCCCTAACACCGCGCGGTCAAGCGGCCCCAGCCCTGCAACCCCATCGCTGTTATCACGCCTTCCAGCCAGAGACCCCCCCCCCCCCACACACACACAGTACCACACAACAAGCAGAGCTCTGCCGAGCGTTTCCCACCTCCAAATCAAAAGAGGCATGAGGGGGACACATGCTCCCACCGGACGGACCCCCCCGACCATCCCGGCTCCTCAGGAGGCTGAGGTCTAAGGACTGAGGTTCAAAGCCAGCCCCAGGCGCTCAAACCCTGGAGCCCCTTTGCCTCCAATCACTCAGCAAAGAAGCGGAGCGTGGAGCTATGCCTCAAGGGGTACAGCACCAGCCTCAACCAAAACATCCCGACCGCCGGTGCAAGGCCCCGAGTTCGAGCCCCAGCATGGGCCCCTGAGGGCGGAAACGAACCCTCCAGGAGCACCTTCTCCCAGACTCGCTCCTTGCCCGCCAGATGGGTGGTAGCCAGCGTAAGGCTGGTTCCTTCCTCGCAGGAGGCATCCGGCTGCACCCCGTGGCGGGGCCGCCTTCCCGGTGTGAACCCCTCCCTCCGGGGAACCCCAGGGGCTCCTGGGACCTCCGCGGCTGGGCTGGGTCCCCTCCAGCTTTGGGGGTGATGGGTGATTTGAGGGTGGGGCGCCCTTCCCAGCATTGTCACCCCCCTCTCTTCCCGTGCACCTCTGCCCAGGCGGAGCCCCAGCCTGGAAACGGAGCTCGGTGGCCAGCGCCACCTCCCCCCCCATCGCCCCCCACACACACCGCCCCGGGAGCCAGAAGGGCCAGGCCCGGCCCCCAGCCAGGCAGGGAACAGTCTCGGGGCAGAGAGGAGCGGCGGGTGGGGCGGGCCGTCTGGGGTTCCACATCCAAAGCCTGATTTGGGGTCGGAACCAGCCAGTGCCCGCCCCCCGCCCCCCGCGAACCCAGGGCTCCAGGGGGGCCCAGCCGGGTCCCCACCCTCCACCCTCGCCGGGGAAGAGACACACGTTCACTGCGATTGCTTTGCTCTCTCCTTTCGTAAATCCGATGTCAGCGGGTGTCCGAAGGGCTTCCGTTCAAGATGTCAGTGTGTGAGTCCGACGCGCCCGCCCCCCCTCCATCCTTCCCCACCCCCCCCAGCCCCACCCATCCCCTCGGCTCCCCTAGCTCCACGTCCGCAGCGGTGCACCTATTATGAGGGCCCTCCCCACCCTTCCTCTGCCCTCTCCCCTCCCTGGACCTCCCCCGCCTGACACCCACTTCCAGCTTCCTGGTATTCATGGGGAGAAGCTGGAAGTCCTTCCCTGAGCAGACCATGCTTTGATTCACGCGTGTGCCCGTGTGTGTGTGTGTATATATATATATGCGTGTGACCCGGGTGCGTTGACTCACTGGGTTATTTTAAAAGCAATACCAATTTTCAGCGTCTGGACAAGTATTTCCCCCCCCCACCCCGCCCTTCCTGCTCACATTCACCAAGCGCTTCAGCGAAAACCCTGCAGCCTGGGCCCCTCCTGCCTGCGGCACCCCATCTTGCCCCAGAGGACACAGACAACAGACCCGGGAAGCGGCTGGTGACAGCAGCCACCTGAGAGAGGAGAGATCTCCCCCCTCGGCCCCCCCCCGCCCCCCAGCACGGGGCCCTAAGAGCCAGGAGAGAGAGCTGCCCCCTGCCCCCCACCAAGGGCATGGGGGGGGGCTCCCTGGGGAGAATCTGCTGCTGCCTCCCAGCTCCCGGGCTGATCGTCGGCCCCGTGGCCCCGCGTGCCGAGCTGGCGTGCCAGGCCGGCGTGCCAGGCCGGTGTGCCGGGCCGGTGTGCCGAGCAGCTGCTGGTAATTACGCCCCGCCTCCGAAGCCGACGAGGAGCTGGGCCCGCCACACACCGGCTGCGGGGCCTCGGGGAACAATGGGGACCGAAACGGGTGGCAGCAGGGGGGGGGGCCGGGGGGAGGGGGAGGGACAGGCAGGAAGAAAGGGGAGGGCGGCTCCCAGGGCCGGCGCGCTCCCCTCCCCCACGCCGCCCCCCCCACCCCAGGGAGCAGGCCCCCGCCCCCCCGGACTTTCCTCTGGCGCCCTGTACCTGCCGCCCGCCCCGTGGAGGGGCGCGTGCCCGGCTGACCTATTGGGACGCGCCCCCCAGCCGGCGTGATCTCCGCTGACTGCGTGCGTGGCGTGGCGGGAGCAGCCAGCTGCGGGGGACACAGAGCCAATCACACCCAACACCGAAAGCCTGAAGGCCATCCCTCCCCGGAGACGGGGCAGCCCGCCCGCCACGCCGCCGGCTGGGGGGGGGTGTGGGGGGCAAAGGTGCGAGGAGGGGCAGGGAACAGCTTATTGTGTGGTTGTTTGTTTAAAAAAAAAAGAATCTTGTTTCCAAGGTTTCCTTAGGGTTTGCTCACTAGAACCTGAGGACTGAACCTGACGGAGTGAGGGGGGTTGGGGGGGCTGAGTGTGGAACCCCGGCCCCACTCGGCGGCACCCCTCCATTCACGCTCAGGGGGTCATTCCACACAGTGCCAGAGGCCTTCTTCCTTTCTCTCTTTCCCTCCCTCCTTTCCCCTCCCCTCCCCTCCCCTCCCCTCCCTCCCCTCCCTTCCTTCCTTCCTTCCTCCCTTTCTTATTTCCTTCCTCCTTCCTTCCTTCCCTCCCTCCCTACTTCCTTCCTTCTGACCTTCCTTCCTTATTTCCTTCCTTCCTTCCTTATTTCCTTTCCTCCCTCCCTCCCTCCCTCTCTCCCTCCCTCCCTTCCTTCCTTCCTGTCAGCACAGCCCACAGTCTCTCCTGTCGGGAGTCTCCAAGCACCTAACCAGCACCTTATGCTATGGCCAGGCGGGAGGACAGTGTGGGGCTCAGGTGTGGACGGGAGGACAGTGTGGGGCTCAGGTGTGGGCGGGAGGACAGTGTGGGGCTCAGGTGTGGACGGGAGGACAGGGTGGGGCTCAGGTGTGGGCGGGAGGACAGTGTGGGGCTCAGGTGTGGGCGGGAGGACAGTGTGGGGCTCAGGTGTGGGCGGGAGGACAGTGTGGGGCTCAGGTGTGGGCGGGAGGACAGTGTGGGGCTCAGGTGTGGACGGGAGGACAGTGTGGGGCTCAGGTGTGGACGGGAGGACAGTGTGGGGCTCAGGTGTGGGCGGGAGGACAGTGTGGGGCTCAGGTGTGGGCGGGAGGACAGGGTGGCAGCCCGGCTCAGGTGTGTGGACGGGCCTGGGATTCCTGTGACCTCCCGAGGACCCCTCTTGACTCCTACAGCTCCTGATTTATGTCGCTTTGAAAGGGCGTCTGTCCGTCCGTCCGTCCTACCTGTTACTGGACGCTGGCGGTGTGTAAAGCTGACAGCCGCCTACGACGACCCGTGATTGGCTTGGGCTGGTCAGTGAGGAGGTGATTCCGTTACCTTTCCCCCTCGTCCACTGCCCTGCACAAGACCACCTGGAACGCTGTCCATCGCAGGTGCACACACGCCGGGAAGCGCCCGGCCCCTGGGTGGGCAGAGCAGCCGGGCTCGGTGACGCATCAGCAGGGCGCCCCTCCCACAGGGAGATACAGGTGAGAACCGGTTGATTCTCCCTTCCCCAACTTAATCACTCCTCCCATTTACGTCGTGCATTTCCCACACACACACACGTTCCTGGAGCCACGTCGCGTCTTTTTAACACAGAAGCCTCGCTCGGGGAGATTTGAATTCCTTCATTTGAAAGGGATCGGCGCCTCGGCGGTTCAGTCGGGCCGGGCGTCCGTGGCGTAGCAGCCACGCGTGGTTTAGGCCGCCCTGGCCGCAAAGCTGACGCTCGCTCGTTTGCATCATCAGCCAGCCCGCCCGCCCAACCCGGAAGACCCATCTGCTCTTTTATCTCGGCGCTCTTGTTCCTTTTAGAATCCTCTACGTCTCATTTTTATCGAGGTGAAGCCTTTTTGTCTTTAATTGCAACTTCAATCACAATGAATTAGCTTTCCTCCCGGCTCCTAAGGGAAAACCCCTGAACTACGCATCTGGTGGAACCTTCTAGCAGAGTGCAGCCTAGTGGACATGACGAAGCCGTCCATCAAGCCAGCCGGGGCTACTCGGGGGCTGTCGGACCCTAACGTGTCCCTTCTGATCATTTTTCTAGGCTGTGCTTCCTGACAGCCAGGGAAGGCCGCCGGGAGGTGAAGTGGTGTGTCAGGGAGACACGACGGTATCCGCATAAAAATCTGCACAATAAATAGAGAGTAATAGGTCCTTCAGCACAACACAGCGCGGCGTGCGACGGAACCCCGAAACCCCGTGGCGAGCCTCCGAAGCTGGGCCGACGTCCGGAGCGCGGGAGCGCTTGGGTGAAGCCTTCAAAGCTTCCAGGGCTAGAGCTGAAAGCAACCGCCTGCCACCCACCGCTCAGCCCTGGTGTGTCCGTGGGGGCAGGGGCTGGCTTCTGTTAAAAGGAAACACACCCAACCCTGCCCTGGAACTTCTGTGCCCACACGAACCACCGCCAAGTCAGATAAAGGATATAAGACGCCCCACACTTAGGCGGGGGGGGGGGGGGAGTTGGGTCAAAACGCCTCTCACTTCGGGCGTCTACGTTGACTAGTAGAGAATTGTCACCTCGCCTTCCTTCTTGCAAACCTCCTCCCTCTGCCTTGTTCCGGTCTCTCGTGGGAAGAAGGTAAAGCTCGCTATCTTACGAGCAAGCTGGACAACGTGAATACGAACTTCGTTCTGAGCCAACCCCAACGTCAGGGCCGATGGAAGTGTTCAAGGCGCGGGCCCCACCACGAAGTTATCATTCACATATTCTTAGGAACTTCCGTTCCACGCCACCGTGGCCGGCGTCTGGACGGGCGGCAGAGAAGCGGGATACTGCCGGAGTCGCCTTCTCAGACAGAGCTACGTTATCACAAGGCAGCCATTGTGGGCGACACCAGCCGGCCGGGTCAACGCGGACTTTGGCCTTGCTGGTCAGGGAGGGAGGGCAGGAGAAAGACAGGAAGCGTCAAACCCAGCCGGGGAAGTTTCTAGGATAGGAGTTCAAACCCCTTTGGAGTGACAGATGTCTCCCTTTCCTTCCGGATCCCCAGGTAAAGAAGATGGAATATTCCAGGGTCCTGTCAGGAAGCCAGAGCCAGAGCCGGGCCAGGCTCGAGTGCGAATCACACGCCCCTTGCAAGAAGAACCAACCATGAGAAGCCCTCCACCCTTTCTGAAGGAATGGGGGCCTCTGGTCTGAGGATCTCCCCTGAGTCCACACAGCGGAACCCCCTCCCCACCCCCCCGGCCCCCCAGAACACAGGAACCTGGGGGAGGGAGGGGCAAGGGGGGAGGACGGCCCACATCCAAACCGCAGCACAGGGAGACGTTCCGGAAGAAGCCGCTAGCCCGGGCACCAAGAACGCCTGATCTCCTTTGACCCTCTTGCCCGCGCCCGGGGCAGCCGATCCACGGCCAGTGAGCAGCCCGAGGCCCGGGCGGCCCCCCTGCTGGGGGAGCGGGGCAGGGTTCCACGGAGCGTCCGCCTTGGGCTGTCTGTCGTCTCTGTTATTGCAGAGGGGGCGCGGCCCGGGAGGGAGTCCTCGGGCCTGGTGAAGGCCGGGCTGCCATCGCCGTGTTCGCACACGAGAGCCGCGCGGACATGGCTCTCGTTCGTCCGTGGGCCGCGCTGGGAGATGCAGTCATTGCGGAACTCCAGCCGCGTCTGGGACTCGGTCTTTGCGTTCCGAGGGAAGAGTGAAAGCCACGCCCCTGCTACCGGAGGGCTCGCAAGCGACTCGTGAGCTATGGAATGCCCTGGAATCGTGTACGCATCACTCCCTTCGTATCCGTGCTGCCTTTGGGGGGGGGGGTCCCTTGGGTTGGGGAGGGCGGAATCGGGGGTCCTGTCTCTCCTCCACAGACTGTCCTTGCAGGCCCCTTACCAAGGCTGGCTATGGGGTTCCCGGGTGACTGAAGGAGGTGGCACCCATTGTGCCCTCGTCCTGGCTACCCTCTCACCCGCCCCCTCCCCCAAACCCGGCTCTTAGGTCCCTATTTCTACAGAAGACCTTGCCTTCACCTTGCATCTCAAATCCCCTCCGATTTCTGCTCTGTCTTCAACCCTCCAGATGCGTGCTTTCCAGAAGTCTACTCTGATGTGATTTGGGTTAATATTTAATAATCTCACACTGTACTCACTTCCTCTCTGTCCTCCTCGGATGGGTCCTTATGACTCCTGTGTTATTGCTTCACTGGGTAATGAAGTTTTCGACATGAGCGCGTGCTGTTGGCATGCATCTGCCTCGTTAATGGAGGTATCGCTGTATATGTGGGTCACTTAATATCTGCTAGATGGCATATCGCATTTACCTTCAGATTAGGGTATCATTTAATATGTATTTAGGGCTTTGGTATTAAGAGATGTATTTCTTTAATTAAATACATATTTTGAGTCCTGGCACCTGACATGTTTTGCTTAGATATAAAGTGTTCCTATAATTTGCCTATCGAAGTTTGGTGAAGTATAAAATGCACTAATGAGTGGTAGTAAATCACTCAGCAAATATAAACCTTCATCTGCTGGGCCGGCAGGACTAGGAACAGCTGAGTGCCTTCTAGAACCCATTGCTCTTACATTTGCTTCTTCTGGCCCGAGCTACATCCTTGCCACTCGGAGGCTTCCGGTGGGAGAAACCGAGAAGGCAGGTGAGACCTTTCCGGCGGTCATCATGGCCCTTTGAGCTCTCTGCTCACTTCCTCAGTCCTTTCTGGAGTGGGGATAGCAAATGAGCCTCAGCGTCCAAGGACACTGGACTTTACCCCTGTGTGATCTGAACAGGTTGCTTAACCTTTCCATTCCTCTCTTTCCTTGTCTTTAAAAACTAGTGGTGGTGGTTCACGCCTGTAATCCTAGCGACTCAGGAAGCTGAGATCTGAGGGTCTTGATTTAAAGTCAGTCCTGGCAGGAAAAAACAAAAACAAAAACACCCATGAAACGTTTTTCCCTAATTAACCAGCTGAAGCCAGAAGTGGAGTTGTGAGAAGTGTTCAAGTGATTCGAACACAAGACCTGGGCAAAAAAGCAAAGGGAGAGTGTGAGGCCCGGAGTTGAAACCCCAGTACAGAAACAGCCACAACGTACAGCCGAGTTGTACGATCCAGGTATGTAATCCAACTACGCCTAGAATAACGTACCATACATACCAACTCTCATTGTCATCAGATACATTCAGAAAGTAACTGGAGGCAGTATATTAGTTACACTCTCTGGAGATTAATACTGATCTTCTAATAAATGAGTAATAAATAACAATTGTTCCAGTAAACAATAAACTTTTAGAGGGGAAAAAATATAGGTGTAGAAAATCAGCCCTAAGTGACTCTGGGCTTGATAGAAATTATTACAAACACACTGATCTACTTAACTGGCAGAAAGACGTGTTGTTGTTGTTGTTGTTGATGGGCTTGAACTCAGGGCATTGGCACGGTCCCTGAGCTCTTTTTGCTCAAGGCTAGCAAGCACCCTACCACTTTGAACCTCAGCACCGCTTCCGGTTTTCTGGGGGTTCATTGGAGATAAGAGTCTCACTGACTTTCCTGCCAGGCCAGCTTTGAACCACGATCCTCAGATCTCAGCCTCCCGAGTAGCTAGGATGACAGGCGTGAGCCACTGGGGCCAGTAAGACATGGTTTTTCAAGTCCCAGCTTAAGCATCATAAAGCCAAGTGCCGGGGCGGGTGGAGATCTGAGACAGTAACTTGTAACTATCGGGTAGCCACATTTTAGGGTGGCTGGATTGCTTTCCGGAGAGCTACAGACAGCAAGTTTGCTGAGCCAAAGGAGGTGCTCATCGTAGAGTAGGTGGAGGCTGGACTGCGGACTTCCACCCAGCTTCCTTCCCCTGTGGGCAGAAAAGACCCGGGGTCAGAGGACTGTTGTGGGTGTGACCATGAAAGCCAGTATCCCCTGGACCCTGTTCATTAACTTCAGGTGTCTCTGTGCTGGGCAGGTGTCGCCAGCTCTGTCTGAGCTTCCTTAACATCTTCGTAGTTACTGAGCTGTTGTTGACCAAAGTCCAGTTGAAACTTTCTGTGACTACGCATAAGCAACCTTTCTAGGGAGGAAGAAGCCGGTGGGTTGATAGGAAACACCTGTGCTTTTCCTAAGGCAAAGTGGTAAGGCTCTTCTCTTGCTCGAAATTGCTCCGTAATTGAAATTACCTCTCAAGGTACTAAAGTTTCAGACAAGTGAAATTTCTGTTCTGTTTTTTTTTTTTAAACCAGGCCAGTATGATATCAAGTAAAGTGTGTGTGTGTGTGTGTGTGTGTGTGTGTGTGTGTGTGTTTAATAAGGTCAACTGGACACTAGACACCAGTAGCTCATACCTCTAATCCTAGCTACCTAGGAGGCTGAGCTCTGAGACTGTATTTTGAAGCCAGTCCAGGACAGGAAATCCATGAGACTCCGTCTCCAAAACAGCCAGCACAAAGCTGGGCTAGAGGTATGACTCAGGAGCAAACAAACGAGTTGAGCAAGTCCGGGGCCCTGAATTCAAACCCTATTACCCACCACCAGCACCAACCAAACAACAACAACAAAAAGGAATGGAAAACGCGGATTGTGTAAGCAGTAAGTGTGAAAACGTCAAGAACAACTTGGTGAACTCCAGTCGGATCGCTTAAGTAATCTCTTTTCACTTTGCTCCAACCAACGGTGAAGGCTCCACTTTTCAAAAGAGAAATGCACAATCACACTCTTAAACTAAAACCCTATTCTCAGTATATTGTTAGCAATAAAATGCCATCAAAACGGATTTCAAGTCTATTAATAAATGAGTAATAAATGGCAACTGTTCCACAACAAAAAAACTTTTAGAGGAAAAAATACACATAGGTGTAGAAATCAGTCCTAAGTGACTCTGAGCTTGACAAAAATTATTAAAAGCACTCTAATCTACCTGATAATTTTCAAAATGCATTCGCATCTTCCTGTCTTCCCACTCCACTTTCACAGAAACTGAGAGGTAAGAATAATCATTCAACTCCGCATATGTGCATAAGTGCAGGTGATCGCGTGCACACACACACACACACACACACACAGAGCCAGAGGCTCCGAGAGACTGAGTTTGCATCAGTTATAAATGGTGGATCTGGAAACTAACCAGGTTTTCTGAATCCCGCACCAGCCCTCTTTGCATAACATATACCAGTAAAGGACCAGGGCTCTCTATCTGCTACACAGGTCAATAGTGAGAACTCGCCCTCCTGCAATGTCACTCTCAAATGATGGGGAAGCAAGACGAAGACAATAACGATATTAATGATAATGGCTAATGCTTATCGATTGTGATGACTTCCAAACCAGGTGTAACCCCGAGAAATGCCTAAAAGCTAAAAGAACTCTCTAGAACGGCATCACCAGAGCAGCTGCGTTGGTTGCTTTTGCCAGAATGTTGCGGAACCAAGGTGGTCTGGAGGCTTGTCAGGACCAGAGCACAGGCCTCCCTGCTCTTCCACAATCGCTCAGCCCGGGGCCGAGCCGTCGCCTTTGAAAGGGCGGCTGGCCGTCTCCTCTCAGTAACTACACAACGAGGTGCGGCCCCAGCCCGACACCCGGTGCGCAGCTTCGATTTGCCTTCTTCCCGGGCTCCTAGGGCAGGCTCACCGCCATTAACCTCTGATTTACCTCCATTAAGCTGACCACTAGAAGGATGGATCGGCGACCAGAAAAGTGGCCCTTTCTCCTTACGTTATTGCATATTCTGGAAGGAAAAAGATGCCCTGTGCGTTCCCGCGATTGCCTAATTAACTGTAGTGGGTAATAATTCTCATTGCAAGCCTGAAGGCAGGCACCAGACCTCGGTGCCGACACGTAGAGCCAGGTGAAAAAAGGAATTCCTGTGCAGCCTGTTTCTCAACAGTGAGACGGCTGTTAGACCTCGGTGCCGTCTTGCACACATTCCTGGGACGTTAATCCGTATCGTGGATTTGGGGCTTACTTTTTTTTTTTTTCTGCTTGCCGTTTTTAAAATTTGTTTTTTGTTATAGAACTGAGTGCCTGAGATCTGAGGATTACAGTTCAAAACCAGCCCAGGTAGGAAAGTCCATGAGACTCTTACCTCTCATCAACCACCAGAAAGTGGGCAGTGGCGCTGCGGCTCAATGTGGCTAGCCTTGAGCACACGAGCTCAGGCCCCGAGTTCAAGCCCCAGGACTGACAAAAGAAAAAAACATCTAAAGTGCCTGAAACCCCATTTTTTTTTTCTTTTTGGTATTTGTAACTAACCAAGAATTTATTTCCCCCCTAAGGATTTTGCTCCTAGGCGAATGCATGTTAACTAGGGTTTTGGCCAAGGCGGGGAGGGGGTCTTTTTTTTCTGATCAACTTTTAATTTCCTGAAAACTGGGGCTTGTGATAAGGAAAATGACGTAAGAAGTATTAATCTGGTAGATTATAATCTGGTTGATTATCATTCCCCCTCCCAATTAAGTGTAGGTGTGATCATCTGAACATTCCGAATAATTCCTGTAGTAGTTGTGCTAGGTGAGCAGCCCACGTGTATTTGATGTAATATTCCTTTTTAATAACAATGTCGATTAAAAACAGCTGTTGACTGTCTGTAATTGCTTACTTCATGTGTGGACTGCATAAGAGAGGCAGTAAGAATTCTGTTTTCGGTTTAATGTTATGGGCTGTTAAGAAGGTTTGTCGGTCTAACGTTATTAGTTGCAATTGGACTCAAATTGAAGTCAGGTCCAAGAATTTACTCATCCATAGTAGTACAAAGAGCTTTGGCAAACATGTATTTAAAGTTTAACATTTTATGAACATTAGGATAATGCAATGTTTTACCGACAATTCTCAAATAATTTCTAATCACGAGACATCAAACTCCTACTACAAGGCTTTTGAAACTCTGAGATTTCCTCTGTCAGGCCAACGCCTTCACCATGAGAGGAAAGACATATACACTGACCGAATTATTTGACCAGAAGAGGAAAAGATGGCTCAGCATTGGTGGCTTTCGCCTGTCCTCCTACCCACTCAGGAAGCTCAGATCTGAGGATCCGAGTTCGAAGTCAGTCTGCATAGGCAAATTCAAGAGACTCATCTCCAACGAACTGGCAAAAAGCTGGAAGTGGAGCTGAGGTGGAAGTGGCAGAGTCCTAGCTTTGAGCGAAAAAGCCAAGCAAGAGTGTTGGTGGTGGGGTTTGAACTCGGGGCGCTGTCCCTCAGCTCCTTCGCTCAAGGCTAGCGCTCTACCACTTGGAGCCACAGCTCCAGTTTTCTGGCGGTCAATGGGAGATGAGTCTCATGGACTTTCCTGCCCAGGATGGCTCTGAACTGGGATCCTCCGATCTCAGCCTTCTGAGTAGCTAGGATTACAGGTGTGCGCCGCCAGCACCCGGCTTAGCCTGCCATCTTTTTTTCCCTTCCAGAATAGCCAAAGAGAGACCGCAAGGAGACGTTGGAAGGGACCGTCCCAGACCCCATTTATTGCGCTGAGAAGTAAATGATAGCTGGCCAGATTAAATAGCAGAGGGAAGTCTGACAATACTGCCCACTGTTGAGCACCAGTGCTAACTGATCACCAAGCTCTTAGAAAAGCATGTAACGGTGCCCACAATACAGCTGGGCAAGAAAGCTCAAGAACAGTGCCCAGGCACGGAGTTCAAGCCCCGTGGTGAACAACAACAAATACTCCATATTATATGCCCGTATGTGTGCATGTGTATAACATAGAAAAGATTATCACGGAATACTCGGATACAAAAGAATCTGTATCTACCTGGAATGATTATTGGAACGGGTTCAGTTTCCCAACTGAACTTGCCTTTGCCCCCTGGGATTTTTGACACTATCTAGAGAAAAAAAAAATTGGTTGTTGGGGCACAACTGCAGGTAGAGTCCAGGGAGGCTGCTAAATGGGGGTGGCCTACCACACACCGTTGTTCCAGAGCCAAGTGCCCCTAGAGTTAAAGAATGAGCGGATTCCATAACAGCTCCCCAAATACACAGCAGTGCGTGAAGGAAACAGGGGGTGACGGAGGGGGAAGCAGGACCTGACGCCCGCCGGGTGGATGTAGGAAGTATGGGGGCAATGGGTTCCCAGGCTCCGAGGAACTACTTGGTGAGGGAAAGGCGTAAAGGGTGAAGGAGAGAACCAGGAGGCGGGGGGAAATGGGAGGAAGTAATCCGGAGCGTTCACAGAGATCAGCTCCTGGGGGGACTTGTCAATCATCTTGGTTGTTCGGGATAGAAAGAGCTGGTTATAAACAAGAGGAGAGCAATTCCATGCGTACAAACCACACGGAGGCAGGGTTTATGATGTGTGTGGCAACTCTTTCCAGTACTCATTTATTCATTCCTCTCCCTGTTCATGCATCTAGAAGTTTCCATAAAAATAACTTGTCTCTCTTTCAGAATTTCCATCTCTATTTGTAGCTACTACACAAGTGCAATTCACCCTGGTTGGTGGTGTACATTAAATCCTTACTAATCTCAGTAATTCAGTTATCAGGTTTTGTTGTTGTTGTTTCTAAGGATTTTCTACATTCCAGCCTTTTCTTGTCTAAACTGCCCTGTTCCTCCAATATATTACTGAAGAGAAGAGGTTACAATGAACATGGTTGTCTCGGTCCTAACCTTAGCAAGAAAATATTCACTTTTTCACCATCAAGTATGATGTTTTCTTTGTAAACGCTGCTTGTCAGTTTGAAGAAGTGTTCTGTTCCTACTTTGCTAATATTCTTAGAAATGAATTTCACCCAATACTTATTCTGCATATATTAAATACTTATATGACTCCTTTTTAGACTATTAGGGGAAATGACACTGAATTTGTGTGTGTGTGTGTATGTGTGTGTGTGTGTGTATACCAGTCCTAGGGCTTGAACTCAGGGCCTGAGTGCTGTTCCTGAGGGTTTTTTTTTGCTCAAGGCTAGCACTCTACCACTTGAGCCACAGCACCACTTCTGGTTTAGTGGTGGTTAATTGGAGATAAGAGTCTGGTGGGTTTTCCTGCCTAGATTGGCTTTGAACGGCGATCCTCAGATCTAGCTAGGGTTGTAGTCATGAGCCACTGGCACCCAGCTACACTGGGTAATTTTTTTAAAGTTTACTTTTCATTCCTAATATCAGTCTGACTTGGTTGTGATGTCAGAACACACAGGAATACCATCGGTCACAATGCTCTTTCTGTACATTATGAGATTACTTTCTAAAATTGTGTTAATTTTTATGTCTGTTTTTGTGAAGAACATTTGTTGCTTCCTTTATATAATGTGTTTGGTTGGTTCGTTTGTTGGTTGCTTTTTATTTTATTTTACTTTTAGCGGTGGAGCTCGAACGCAGGGCCTGTACTTGCTAGACAAGTTCCCTCCTAGAAAGCTATGTCCCTTACTCAGGGTGGTCTTTTCTTTGCTTGTTTTCAATCAATTTAAAAGTCTTTGCCTTTTAACTAGTGGTGCTTAGACCATTTGTGTTTCTTGTGTTTATTGCTACATTTGGAGTTTAAACTAAAATGGTGAAAATTGCTTTTTATTTGTCACGTTTTCCTTCACGTTTTCTCCTGTGAAGGAATTATATTCTACATGTTCATCGTCTCTCCTTTATTGGCATGTTAGCTTTACCTCTTTGTCCTTGTTTTGGTTTAACGTTTGCTTTGGAATTGACACCATATATATCCTCCACATAGTATAGTCTAACTTCGAGTAATAGTATATATTTGATGTACAGTATAAGAACTTGATAATATCAGGTTTCTATTTCTGCCTTTGGGCCTTTATTCCACTATCCTATATTTTATGCTTACATTCTTGCAAAGGCACAATGTATCTATTGCTGCTGCTTGTTGTTGGGCTGATTTTTGTTGTCTAGAGGATGTTTGGTTTGGTTGGTTTTTTTCACTTGTTTTTTTGGAGATAGGACCTCACTGTGTAGCCCAGGCTGGCTTCACAATCTCCATCATCCTTGCTTAGCCTTTACACCCTTAGGAATGGAGGTGTGTACCATCACACACAGCTTGGAGAATTAATAACATATAGATAAAGACATTTGGGGTGTTGGGTGGAGGTGGGGCTCAGTTGGTAGAGCAATAGCCAGTGAGTGAAAGTGTCAGTTGAGTTGAGTCCCAGTCTCCAACCTAAAAGAAAAAAAAAAGGCATTGATAATTACTGACATATTTACAATTTCTGGCACTTTCCATTCTCTTGAGTAGACCTGGATTTCCACATGTGGTCATCTTCCTTCTTCTACCCATTTAATGGGGAGCAGATCTGGGGGTGATTAATTCTTTCAGCTACCCTATATGTAAAAAAGAAATCTCTTAATTTTTTGCTGTATTTTTATAACATATTTCACTACGCATAGAATTCTAGATTATTTTTACTCAATACCTAAACTATCCTTCCCCGCCCTCTCTCTGACTTATATTCTGACCCCCCACCCCCCCAAAAAAAGAAGGTTTACAATAATTCTTACCTCGTCTCTGTATGAAATTTACCTTCGCCATCACCACTGGGGCTTGTAACTCGCAATGTACGTTGCCGCTTCTGAGGAAACTGCGTGCATCTATAAACTCCTACGTCTCCCCAGACGGGGGATGTTTTCCACCGGTTATGTGTTCATAGATTTCCACCCCATCCTCTCCTCTCGCTCTGTAGATACTCCTCGTGCATTTTTGTCAGGCTGCCTGAAATGTCCCCACAGGTCACGAGTACGCCTCTTTTCCGGGCATTTCTCTCATTCTGTGTCATTTTCAGTAGATTTTCATTGCACTACCATGCATGTCGGTGCCTTGGCCGCTCTGGGCCCCACACCCTTGGGAATACTTGCCCCTTGGGGAGGTTCCAGAGTGCCACCCAGAGGTGTTTGTTGGAAAGATAATCATGTCTCTCCTCCCACTCCAAGGCTGATATTTGCAGGGGATGTGGGTGCAGAGAGGAGAGGCAGCCATTTTGAGATATGAAGAAGCCTATTGTTGCCCAAGGGATCAGAAGGAGCAAGGGCTCCCAACAGGAAGCTGAGGGGCGGTGGCTGGAGCCCAGTGAGCAAGGGAGGCGGGGCAGGCACCTGGGGCCTTAGCAACCGGGGGAGGGGACACCCGGGGCCTTAGCAACCCGGGGCAGGGCTGGCTGGGCGACTTCCTCACGCAGGGCAGATCGCCGGGACGTGTTATGACCCTTCCCGGCATTCTATCGTGGAAAGTATCTGAAGGATCGCCTTCACCTTTTTGCATCTGCTCGTGAACATGTTCTGGCGGTGTTCTAGGAAGACCTTAAGAACCTCGTTCCGTGGAACCGGTTTTCCCTTCTGTTCTCTTCCCTATTTCATTCGTTTCCTGTCTGGACCTCTCTCTATATTGTTTTGCATGGCTGTCCATCGTACATTGCTCCTCCGCGTTTTTACTAAGCAGTGTGTGTTCTACATCGTTCAGCACGGGGATGAAGAGGAAAAGCGGGGTGCGGCGGTATATTCCTGGCACCCCAGCTATGATGGCAGGGACCCTCAACACGAAGATCCCAGTCCAAGTCAGAGACTGTACCTCTAAAACTAATCAGAGCCAAAGAGCTCGCGGCGTGGATCAAGCGGCGGAGCACCTGCCTGGCAAGCTCGAGGCCCCAAGTGCCCCCCCCCAAAACCAACAAAACACCAAGTACCGTGGACGTGGTCAGGAAGGGAGTCGCACTGATCTGTAATGCTAGGGGAGCCCAGGAGACTCTGCCTCGCCAGAGCTAAACAGCTTCGCTGGCACTGCCCCTGTCTTACGACCAAGCTTTCCCTGGCTTCGTTTCTTGGATGGCCACGGACGCGCGTGTTCATTGAGGCCATCGAGCCATGCGGACGGGGCACGGGACACCCAGGACCCCGGAGAGAGGGGGGAGACTTCACCACACTCGGCCCGTCGGCTGGTGGCCCTCTCCTCTCGGAGCTTCCAGAGCTGAGTTGACCAAGTTGAGAGATTTCCACCAGACCCCACCCCCCCACCCCCCCTTCTGGCTGCAGAGACAGCTTCCTGGGGCTCCGGTTTTCTTACGGATCCAGAATCATTCATTCATTCATTCATTCATTCATTCTCGCAGCCATGGCTATCCATCCGCGGTAGCCTGATTCTCCCCAGGAGCCGCATGACGCGGGGTTGCCTGTGGACGTGACGGGAAGGTAAGGAAACGTGAGAGGCAAACGGCCCCTGTCCCACCCCCTCACCCCCCCCCCCCAGCCCGGAGCTGCGGGACGCAGGACGCAGCCAGCCCAGCGCTTGGGGGGACACGGGGGTGCTACCCCCTGCGCTTGCTGTCCTGCCCCATCCCACGCCCCTTGACCCAGAGACTCTCCACGGGCCCAGGGGTCAGAGGACACGGGGCGGCCTCTCTTCCTCCCGTGTGGATGAGACTCCCGCCGGCCTCCTGATGTTGTGGACGTGGCGGGTATGGACGTGGGGGGGGGGCCTGTCCCCGCTGCTGGCCGAGTTCTCCGTGGAGACCCCTCCCGTCGGGGGGGGCCCCGTGGGGTCCCGCAGACCCTCACAGCTGCGCCGCGCGTGGGAGCCGGTCTTCCACCGAGGGGGCCTCTCCAACGCGAGCGTTTCCTCTCCCGGGCGTTCTTCTTTCTCCTTTTCATCGTTTTTCTTAGAAACCTAAACCCAGTTGTTGGGTTGTTTTTTTTTTTTTAAAGCCTACTCTAAATATTATTCTGTCATGTTTGATTAAAATCATTGTCACAGCCTGACTTTTCCCCCTCTTAATGTCCGTGATGTTATTTTGCGGCGCATGGATAGTTTTAATTTTTTTTCCTATGCAAACCTGTCATTTGTCAGTACTTGCTGTTTAAAGTGTTTGCGTTTCTTTTTGGCGGAGAACATTAATGTTTCTCCATAGGTCTGCAAATATTTTACTCTACTTTCTGTAAGATTTCATGTAATTTTGACTTATTTAAAACTTCTAAGCGATGTTGAGAATGGGTTTTCATGTTATTTAATGGGCAGGCATAAATTAACCCTTTCCGACACTGTTAGAACACTTGGTATACATTCTTTTTTTTTTTTTGCCAGTCCTGGGGCTTGGACTCAGGGCCTGAGCACTGTCCCTGGCTTCCTTTTGCTCAAGGCTAGCACTCTACCACTTGAGCCACAGCGCCACTTCTGGCCATTTTCTGTATATGTGGTGCTGAGGAATCGAACCCAGGGCCTCATGTATACGAGGCAAGCACTCTTGCCACTAGGCCATATTCCCAGCCCTTGGTATACATTCTAACCTGTTGACAAAATTTTCAGGGAAGTACAGAGCCCGTTCTACCACCCAGGTTACCAGAAGCTTCCTTTGGGGCTAAATTAATTCACTAATCAATAGTCTTGTGGCTCTCTATAGAGCACCATTTCATTGCGTGTATTCTGTATGGTTAGTATCTGGTGCCTGCCACAGATTGTAAACATCACGCCCTACCATGTGCTAGTGTCACACACACACGTGTGTGTGCCTCTGTGTGTGTGTCAGTCCTGGGGCTTGAACTCCCTGAGCTTTTTTTTTTCTTTTGCCCAAGGCTAGCACTCTACCTCCGGAGCCACATCTCCCTCTCCAGCTTTTTGGTGGTTAATTGGAGATAAGAATCTCACAAACTTTCCTGCCCCAGCTGGCTTTGAACTGCGATCCTCAGGTCTCCTAAGTATCTACAGTTACCAGTGCCAGGCTGTATTTGGCACCATAAACATTTGTAGAAAGAAAGAGGAGGAAGGAAGGAAAGAGGAAGGGGGGACAGAGGGAGGGAGGGAGGGGGGAGTAGGGAGGAAGGTAGGGGAGGGGAAGAGGGACAGAGAAAAAGAGAGAGAGAAAGAAGAGAGGAAGAGGAGGGGAATGAAAGAGGGAGCGACGAAGGAGCGATAAGGAAAGCAGGAGGAATACAGAGAAAGATGGGGGAAGAGAGGGAGGAATTAAGCGGCTCAATCCCCCCCTCATTTATTATTCATCTTCCTGTAAGTCCACAAGGATCATATGAAAGACTTCGCAATGCCGCTTAAGCTACCGGACTTACATTACGTCGCTGATCCACTCGTCTCCTAACCTTATCAAAAGAGAAAATCATGTTCGGCTCAGGGCTCGTCCCTCGGGGGCCCCCGCGGACGCCCCGTAATCCTGCCTAACGTGTGCTCTCAGCCCATGCTCGGAAGACTCTTCGCTACATTGTCTGGAATCCTCGGAAAGCCACTGGTTTCCACAGCCCACCCTCCGCCTTGCCTGCACCCCATGTTGAAAATGAGCTCGAGGACCATGCCTCGTCGGATTCCGTGTCCTGTTTGAGGCAGAACGTTCTGGCAAAAAAAAAAAAAAAAAAGAAGTAGTTGCTTAATAAGGTTTAATGCACGCATTACACACGTGAGAAATAGCTGGTCATTATGATCCCACCGGATCTTCAAGACGGCGTGAACGGAATGGCCCGCGTAGGTGAGGGACGCGGATGTTGCCCCCCGACAAAGTTCGACTGTGGTGCATGTCCTGTTCAGACACCGGGTCCAACTCGCCCGGAAGGAGCTCCCTGCATTGCGGGGGGCTCACAGTAAGGCAAGCCCCACGGGCTAGCTCTGTGAACGTGTCGGAGATGGGGGAGATGGGGGTCCCCGGATTCAGGTCCTCGGAGGAAAACACGGCCTAGGCCTGAGGACGTTTGCTGAGCTAGAACTTTAATAGTGATTTGCATTGTCTCAAAGATTTTCCTTTTTAAATTTTTATTCCTTCGTCATCAAAGCAAGCCGGCAAAGAAGCCGTGTGCACTACAGTGTGCACTGCCATGCATCCATCCTCCCGTCTACCCACTTGTGCAAAGGTTCGGGTGAATCACCTGTCTTTGGATTTCAGGAAGATCATTTTTTTTTTTTTAAGTAAAATACTTGCCTTCGCACCTGCCATTGGAAATTAGACTTAGTTATTTGTGTTTGGCATCCGTGTTCATCAAACAGAGCAAAGCTGATCTTACTGAAGGTCAAAGGCTCAAAATCCCCTCCCCGCTCCGTGAAGCAACGACGTGAACATTTGTGTTAGGAGAACCTGATAAGCCACACGCGGTCTGCCACGAGGACCCAGCCCTCCCTAAAGCTGATCGGACCCTTCTGTTGGCCTTGGCACTTTGGTGGAGAGGGAGAGCAAGAATGCACAGCCCCACCACGTGGGCGATGACCCCTAGCGGGGTCACGATCGCCCCCCCAGGCTTCCCGGAAGAGCCCCGTCTTCCAGTCGCCTCGCTCATCTCCCTCATGGTCCGGAGCATCCTCTCTCCAGACTCGCGTGCAGGGTATTCAAGGTCACGGTGCCCTTCGTCGTTCCTCTCCTAAGAACATTCCTGGACGTTCTGGGGCAGATCCGCGGCTCTCCCCAGAGCCCGGCCCTCCCTGGCCTGGCTATCCGCCATCTTCATACCAGGGAGCCGGCGGTGCGGACATGACGGACGTACAAATGGCCCTGAAGGAACTCTCCAGCTTCCCTCCCCAGGGCCGCTTCAAGCCTGACCCCAGCGAACTCCCTTCCTCCCTTCCTCCCCCCTCCCCGCCCCCATCCTCTATCCCTGCAGCTCACTCCCGTGGTCGCACCTTTGACCTTTGCATCAGGAATCGTTTCAGTACCTCCGCAACCTTCGTTTGGGACATCCTCCCATCCTGCCGCAAGCCATTATCACCCAAGCCATGTCCTCCCGTTCCCCAACATCAACGACTCTATACCAGCGGAACTTTATTTGCCCATTCATTCATTCGTTCATTCGTTCATTCGTTCGTTCATTCTGCCCGCTCGCTCACGGCTGGTAGTCCACCGCGGGAGCCTGGCCTCCGGCCCACCTTTTCTTTTTTGTTATTTTGGAGATGAAATCTTATGGCCTCTTCTGTCCAGGCTGACTCCCCACTTGGATCCTCCAGGTCTCAGCCTCCGGGGCAGCCGAGATGACGGGCGAGAGCCACCAGCACCCAGCAGCAGGCCTCGAACCCCGCAGCCTCACCAGCGTCTTCCTGTCGCGTCCCCCGGACGGACAGACGGACAGCCCGGCTCTGCCTCCCGCCCAGCTTGCGCCTGCCTTTGTCACCGTGACCCTGGCAGGCAGACTTGACAGCCCCGCCTCTTTCTTGCTCACGCTGCTTCTCGGGGTCCCCAGAGCCTTAGCCAATCTCAACCGCCTGCTGGTGTGCAGGGGGGGCGGGGGGCTTCTCCACCCATGGTTCCAGGGGACACACACGCTCCCATTCTCCCATGGTGGAAACAACAACAACACAGCCCTCTCCTGACCCTCTGTGCCCTCTTGCCCCTTTCTCTCCACAGCAAATCTTAGGGGAAGAACTGTTGGGCTGTCAGCATCGCCCTTGCTTCTACCCCACCAAAGCAGCTCTTGGCATCACCATCTATGCCCAGCTCCAGTCCCGGGCCCCCTTGATGGACATCTCGGGTTCTCTCTACCTGTGCCTGGAGCCTGCCATGCCCGCGGTCCTCAGCGTGGAAGCGCAGCTCCGGTTACAGGAACTGAGCTGCGGGCGCAGAGCAAGCCAGTGTAAGAGAGCACGTCCTATAGCAGCCCACTCTTCAGCTCTCTTTGCACTACCATGACGGATTTGGTTCCTTCTGATGGAAGCGACTCCATGCTCCTGTCTGTCTCAGTATGTAGAAGCACAGGGCAGTGAGGCTTGGAATGGATCGTACGTGATCATGAGTCCGATCTGCTGTTTGACAGAGGTCTAATGACCTTGGGAGACCAAGGTCACAGAGCCCAGCTTTCCGCATCCAGCACCCTTTCTACCAGTCTCCTTGTCCCTTCACATCCTCACAGTTGTCTCATGACCACAGGCTCTGGGGGTTCTCTCTTTTGTTTTGCTTTTGTGCTGGTCCTGGGGCTTGAACTCAGTGCCTGGGTGCCGTCCCTTAGCTTTTGTGCTCAAGGCTTGCTCTCTACCACTTGGGCCACCGTTCTGGCTTTTGGGTGGTTGACTGGGGTTAAGAGTCTCATGGACTTTCCTGCCCAGGATGTCTTTGAACTGGGCTCCTCAGATCTCAGCCTCCTAAATAGCTAGGATCCCAGGCCTGAGCCTCTGGTTGGCTTCGTAGCCATCCTCGGAATCCACTCTTCAACCAAGCATCTCATTCTCCTCAGGCCTTCCTAACGGCTGCGCTCCCAACGGGCTGGAGGCCGGGAGGGGCGGCAAGGACGGTCCTTTCCCTCGGGCACCGGAGTCCACGCGGGCCTCTCTTCCTTCCTGCGATCTTATTGTCCTTCCGGATGGTTTGGCTCCATCAAGAAGCATAACTTCGGGCTGGGAATACGGCCTAGTGGCAAGAGCGCTCGCCTCCTACGCATGAAGCTCTCGGTTAGATTCCCCAGCACCACATATATGGAAAACGGCCAGAAGGGGTGCTGTGGCTCAAGTGGCAGAGTGCTAGCCTTGAGCAAAAAGAAGCCAGGGACAGTGCTCAGGCCCTGAGTCCAAGGCCCAGGACTGGCCAAAAAAAAAAAAAAAAAGCATAACTTCCCTTATCAAGGCTGAGTCTGAGAGTAGCTTTGATTTGTTGCTTCACTCCCGAGTTGGGAGAGAGAGAGAGAGAGAGAGAGAGAGAGAGAGAGAGAGAGAGAGAGAGAGAGAGAGAGAGAAAGAGAGAGAGAGAGAGAGACATGGCCGAATTCCAGGGCCAAATACTTGAACATGTTCTTGATTGTGCAACATTTGGAAACACCCTCCTGCCGTGAGGGTCTAGCATTCCTGCCTGTGCAGCCCTCGCACACGCGAGTACCGTGCTGCGGCTCCTCCTCCGGGAGCCCTCGGGCCTCGGGCCCGCTGGCCGTGGGGGCGTTGACCGAGACCCGTCCCGGTCCCGTGATTTACGCGGAGAGTCGGGACGGCAGGAGGAGGATACTCCCTTTCTCGTTCCCCAGAGCACAGATGACGGATCCGGGACCGAGGAGCAAAGGCGGCGAGCGCACGCACCCAGGGAACCATCCTGGCCCTCCGGTCACGAGCACGTGCCTCGCCCCCTCTGTGGTTCTGACTGTTTGCGCTGGTTCGCTTTGGGAAGCGCGTGTAATGTAAGCAGCACTCCCTTAGCAAATGTCGAGTGCACAGGCCCGCATTGTGAACTCTAAACGATCTCCCGCAGGAGGGTGTGCAAAGACCCCTTAATGAGACGGGTGCGTTCCAAGAACGGCATAAAACTTGCTGAAGGCTATTAGCATACCTAAAGAGTGACTCTGTGTCAACTTAAAAGGGAGTCCTTAATAGCAGCTAGGATGATAACCCACACTTAACTATGTGCCAAACGCTGTTCTGGACCCTTTCGATGTATTACGCCTAATCCCCTCAACTCTATAAAGTAGGTACAATTATGGATGAGTCAGCAGAGGCCCAGAGAGATTCAACAGCCGCCTTGGGTCACCAGCTAGGGCCGCAGTGGGCCCCGTGTGAACCCGGGTCGGCCCCCGCATGCCCGGCCTCTCCCCCACGGTGCCACTTGGGGTCTCTCGGGTAACCTCGTGGGCAAGGCCATCTCTTCCGCGAAGGAGTCGTTTCCTCGAACTGTCTCAAGAGCGGCGAAAAACCTTTCAAATGGGCTCCCGCCACGGAAAGAGCACCCACCAATGGGTGATCTTCTTGCCAGACTCCCACGGGCTGGGATTAGAGCAGTGTGCCCCCATGCCGAGCCGGAAGGGTCATTCTTTGCCCTTTCTTCTTCCTTTTTCTTCCGGTTGAGCCGTGCCTCCACGTTATGCTGGTTATTCTTTTAATTTAGTAAAACTTTGTTGTTGTTGTTGTTGTTGCCGGTTTTGGTGCTTGAACTCTGGGCGTTGTCCTTGAGCTTGTATGCTCCAGGCTGGCGTTCCATCCGATGAGCTACAGCTCTATGTCCTGCGTGTTAAGGTTAACTGAAGAGTCTCGCACACGATCCTGCTCTGACTGGCTCTGAACCACGACCCTCCGAGCTCAGCCTCCTGAGCACCTGGCATTACAGGTGTGAGTTGCCAGCTCCCAGCTGTGCAGGTTATTTTAAGATAGGGTCTTGCTTCGTGCCCAGGCACGAATCTGGGCCATGAACCGCCTGTTTGGGGCTTCTGCTCGCGGCTGAGATGGGGTGGGTGCTACCCTACCGTTTCCGGCAAACTTCTTTCTGCCTCCCGATCTCAGCCTCCCGTGTGGCTAGGCTAGTGCGCCCAGCTGGTAGTGAAGGAGTCTCATGAACCTTTCTTCCTGGGCCGGCCTTGAACCTCCATCTTTTGAATCTCAGTCTCCCAAATAACTAGGATGACGGGGCACGAGCCAACGGCGGCACGCTTGAGGAGCCAGTTTCAATAGCATCCGTCCTGCTGAGTCTCCCCCTGATAAGTCGGCTTTGACATCAGACTTTGGTCCTGTGTGGGGCCGTGTCTCCGGAAGGGGAATGCAGCTCCGGAAGGGGGTGAGATGGGGTTTTCTTCCGACCCCGCGCGTTGGGGTCCGAGTGAGCCGACAGCTCCTCCGAATGTCCTCCCGGACGCTGGCGGAGGGAGGCCGCGCCGCCGAGGGTTCTGCCCTGGAGAGATCGGGGGGCTGATCTCTGCGAGCAGCTGCAGACATCTTGGCATCACCGCCTTCTCCCCTTTGAAGCTTCCACGCTCTTATCTTCTTGACCGGCGTGCCGGCTCCATGGCGGGGCTACCAGGCTTCCGACGTCGGCCGTGGCCCTGCCCGCCTCCTGGGACGTGTCCGGGTGCTCCAGCCGGCCTCACGGCCGCCGACCCCATGGGAGGAGGCGAGCGGACGCTCCCCCCCCGACCCCGGGCCCCAGAAGGCGACTCCGCTCTGCAGGCCCAAAGAGCCTGGGAGTTCCTCAGCTTCTCGCTTCTATTCAGACCCCCGTGGGGTTTGAACTCAGGGCCTCGTGGTTTCCCGGGGCAGGACCCCTCGACCTCTCGGTGCCTTTTGGCTCACGCCGCTACGTGAGCCACAACTCCACTTCTGGCTTTCTGCTGGTTGACTGGAGATAAGAGTCTCACGGACGTCTATGCCCGGGCTGGATTCGAACCGTGATCCCCCAGATCTCAGCCTCCTGAGTCGCTAAGGCACAGGGCGTGAGCCGCCACCGGCACCCGCGGCTCCCCTCTTGTAGCGTTGGCCCGGCGGTGACTTTCTATCCTAGAGAGAATGGAGTGGATAGAGACGCCGCCGCCACGCCGGCGCCCTGCGGGGCTGAGCTCCGCCCATCGCCCCGCCGGGATCCCGCGAACAACACAGCTCTCCGGCTGCTGCGTCCCAGCCCTGTCTGGGTCCCCTTGTCCTCAGCGCACCCCACGCGCTTCTGGTCTCGGGGCAACCCCCCCCCCACCGCCTCCTCCCACCCCCCCCTCCCCCGGCGTCCCGGAAGCGTGGATGGCACGCACGCACGCACGCACGGGTGAACACTTGTGAGCCGATCTGGGATAGAGCCGCACCGATCACACACGGACCAGCCTCAGCAAGTGTTTTCCAAACACCTCCTCCTCCTCCTCCTCGGCTCCGCGTCTCCCGTGGAGGCCGGGACGGTGCCAGGGTTGAGGCGGGAGCAGGCACGACTCACGAGCAGCCTGCCGGGCGGGCGGCTCTCCCGTGCCAGCCAGCGAGGCCGAGGCGGAGCCCCGCCCAGGCGGCAGGAGGGAGCCCACACCTGCGGGTCCTGTTTGACTCCTGCGAAACACATCTCTAAGCCACTGTGTACACACGGCCCTCGCTCCGCAGACACAGATGGCTCGGGAAAAGCTCCGGGCCTCCTCGTCCTCGGCAAATAAGCAACCAGATTATTATTTTTTTTTAACCTCAAAGGGAAGCGATCGCTGTTGTTTTCTCTTTCAAACATTTGTGGAGCATTAGTCAGCCCTCTGCCAGCGGGCTGGGATAGAAACGTAGCCGTAGAGCCGCCCACGATTGTGAGCCAGGCCCTTCCTGTGGACGGTCTCCCTGTCCTGCTGTCACGGCTCACCTGTGTCACACGACAGTGGATGATGTCCCCGGGTTCTCAGGACAGAGCACAGCCCCACTGGGCAAGTACCCAAGTTCTAGCTGGGAAGACAAGGGTGTGCTCAGAGCTCATCCTGACCCCGGGGGCAGGGGGGTGGAGCACCGTCCCCCAGGTCTTGAGGAAACACTGTGTCTGCTGTCAGTAGCACTGTCATGGCTTTTTGTCCCCCAGGTCTTGAGGAAACACTGTGTCTGCTGTCAGTAGCACTGTCATGGCTTTTTGTCCCCCAGGTCTTGAGGAAACACTGTGTCTGCTGTCAGTAGCACTGTCATGGCTTTTTGTCTTCCTATACATTCTCCTCTTGCAGCCGGGCTTTTGTGTTAAGCCAGAGGCTTCCTGTTCTGACGGATCTCTGTCACGAGGACCCATCCGGGAACTCCCATGCTGTTTTCATGTCCAACCTCTCTTCCCAAATCAGCCCCACACCTTCTGACATCACCGGGAGCAGGAAGCAGCCATTTCACGTCCCGTCAGCTGACAGCAGTGGCGTCCGCCTTCTGCTCCCGAGGCCGGCGAGTCCATCACAGAATCTAGCCCGGAGGGATGAGGACACGGGAGAGAACAGAGCGATAAGAAAACCTTGGGAAAGCATGAAAACCAGACTTGGGTAAAAAGAAGCGAAAAGAGCAGCGATCGGCCAAATGTTGATGCAAGAATGAGCCTGCAAAGCCCTTCACCCTAGACCGTCTCCCCCAGGCTGGGACGCACGCTTAGGGGGCTGAACCCACAAACAGGTGGGCTGTTCCTGATTGGAGGGGGAAGTCGTTTGTGTCAGGTCACAGGAAGCGTCCTTTTCAAGGATCCAAGTCAGGAGAAGAGCAGAGCCTAAGAGTCCCCCACTCTCCATTCACGGTGATCATTTTCTCTCTAATACGTTCTGATTAAAAATACAAGACAAGGCAACTCTGGTGACTCATGCCTCTAATCCCAGCTACTGTTAATACCTGCAGGATTGAGATTTGAAACCAGCCTGGGCAGAAAAGTCCAGGAAACCCCATGATCAATTACCAGCAAAATGCTGGTCGTGCTAGTGTCATGGCTCAAGTGGTGGAGTACCATCAGTGAACAACAAGGCACTGGGTTCAAGGCCTGGAACCAGCAAAAACAACTAATTGACATTCATCCTGGAGGGAAAAAAATCCCCCATAAAGCTTGTGTTTATTTAAAACACACTGACATTTCAGAATAATTTAGCATTGGTTTAACAACAGCCGGATAGTTTCCCAAAAGCATCATGAATTGTAATATGGCTATAATCCAGAATAGAAAAGGCAGGAGTGTTTTCAAGAAGTAAATAGTGAAGAAAAACTCCTATTCACCTATTGAAGCTGTTTGATTCTTTGGAAGCAACCAAAGCAATGATAATTTTATGAAATGTATTTTGTCTATCGTTTAAGTTCTTTCATTCCCCTACAATCTATCAAGGTGATACCTATTTTTAGACTTTGTTCAGAGATTTTGCACCAAATTAATGATTGATACACCTGCAGAGCCTTACCTGTCAAATTGAGTTAGCATGAACTAGTTCGCAATTGCAATGAAACTTACCAAGTTCACAGAAACTCAGGTTGCTGTCATGAAAATACAAGAGCTAAGATCTGATTTTTAAAACATTTTTCTATCTCCACAATTTGAGACAGTGTTTGTTTATCATATAGAAATAGCAACTATGCATGCTGGATATTCAGAAAACAAATATGGCAGGGAGCATTTTCTGCATCATTTAGAATTACATTTAAATAGTTAATCTGGCTATAAATTAAAGAATGGAGTAATTACGTGCCCTAGCTTTCATAGCTGTCATACACTAAATTCCTAGAAATTAATAAATACAAATCAAGTGCGCTTTATCTTTTTCTCTCATTAAATAAGACAGTAATTCAGCAAGTGCAATTGAGAGTTACAGAGCACGTTATTAAAGAGAACAAGGATGCGGTGTTAGCAGAAGTATTTGTAACACTTCAGCTAGCTTTGATACGTCAGATGGACAGGAATAAATTACAAATCGCATGCAGAGTTTATGACATGGAGATAGTTTTTCCGGTTTCATCTACCCCTCTTTTCTCAAAGGTTATCGGTTCCTGGGCGAGGGGAGCTACGGGCTCGTGACCCGGACCAGTTCTGAAGGGATGCGATGGCTGGTAAACGGGTCGTGGACAACAGGAATATTTATAGATTTGAGCAGGAATGGGAAAGAAGGCTCCGCATCCCTCCCTCACTAGGTTTTTCTTTACCTCACCCTGCTTCTGGTTATGAAGGGACACGGACACACACACACACACACACACACACACACACACACACACACACACACACACCCCTGCAAAGCTGCCTGCGGAGCAGGGAGCTAGGGTGCACCCAGCGGCTAGATTCCTGGGTTCCACTGTTTTCAGGTTGCAGGTTTATTCCTGTTGCTTTTTCTTTGTGAGTCTCGATGTTGAGGCCGTCACTTGCTGTCCCTTCTTTCCGGTGTTTCTCTCCACCTTCCTGCTGCAAACTGGATTTCCAAGATATCCTGAGCAATGGGAAGCCCTTTCTCCTGTCCTCTGCAGTGGCAGTCTCTTCTGGGGGGGCACCACACTGTCCTTACACAGTTTCTTCTTGGGGTCCTGGCCACCCCACACCCCTGCAGCAAGCCCAGCTGCCAGGGGAACCTTGGGGCTTACACTTTAGCGACGCTGACTGTCTCCTTTGTCCTTCCCCCCCTCCCCTGAGAGGTGACTAATGGGGGATTGCTTCACCACCTGCCCGCCGTCAACTTTGAACTTCTCCTTTGGCAATGACTCTTGTATTAAATTCTTTTCACTGAACTCCTTGGAGACGCTTTGTTTTCCTGACTGGGCCTGGCTCATCTGTGTGTGTGTGTGTGCGCGCGCGCGCGCGCGTGCGTGTGTGCGTGCGTGTGTGTGTGTGTGTGTGTGTGTCTCTCTCTCTCTCTTCTCTCTCTCTCTCTCTCTCCCCCTCTCTGCTCTTAAAAAAAAACAAACCCGAGAGGTGGCTTAGTGACAGAGTGCTTGCCTAGCATGCATGAAGCCCTGGGTTCGATTCCTCAGCACCACATATATAGAAAAAGCCGGAAGTGGCGCTGTGGCTCAAGTGGCAGAGTGCTAGCCTTGAGCAAAAAGCAGCCAGGGACAGTGGTCAGGCCCTGAGTTCAAATCTCAGGACTGGCAAATAAACAAACAAACAAAAATCTGAAAATGTGTCCAACTTTAACATTTAAGCTAGAAATGGAGGAGAGGACATATATATTCCTTTCATGTAAAGAGTTTTGCCTAGACCGATGGTGAACCATTATTGATCGTCTATGAGAAGAAAGCTGCTTGCCCAGGCAACTAAGAAAAAGATTTTAATTACATCTATCAAATCACAGTTTGCCTTTTGAACCATTTGAATGTTTCATCTATTCAAATAGCTTAAGAGAGTAGATTTGTACTCGCCTGTTTTGCCTTCGTGCTTTGATTGCTGTTTTATCAAATTCGCTTTAGTTATTTTAATTTCTATTGCCACATCTAATTTAACTCTGTTCTTCTAGCTCATTTGTCTCAGTTTTCTTTTCCTTTAAAACAGTAAGTTGAAGGCTACAATTTGTCTTTAAATATTGTGTGAGCCATATCTCAGTTTTTGAAAGGACTAGTGTCATGGTGGTGATTTTAAGTATTTTATTATCTGCACTGTTATATCCTACTTAATCACTGATTATTAAAGTTTATCTCTAATTTTTCAGACATACCTGATTTTTACAGTTAGTTTCTAAATTTACTATGGCAAGATATTGTAGCTTATATGACACACTTAGTTTGAAATTAATTCATTACTTTCTTGATTGGTTTATTATATTGGGTGTGTTAAAATATCCCCCCATGCTTGCCAGTTTTTCTTCCTATATATTAGCTTTTGTTTTTCTCGGTTGAAGACTACGTAGTTAGTTGCATAAAAGTCCATTTTTAGGCATTCTTGGTAGATTGGTAGTCGTCTTATTTAGTATCCTGTTTTTATTTGGATGAATGCATGGATTATATCTCTTCTTCTAATGCCAGTAAGTCTCTACTACCTTTCTCTGTGTGTACTTAACGCACCATCTTGCTCTTTCCCTGGCTTTAGAGTTTAGGATTTTATTTAGGGTCGCTAGCTGTCTGGAGAGCAACGGCGACCTTGGTTTTTGCGGGCTGAGAGTGTGGCTTCCGGAGAAGTTCATCCTCCCTCTGCTCATCCTCTGCTCCAGAATAAAATATGGCGGAGCGCTGGGGACTCACCCTTTGAATCCCAGCTTCTCAGGAAGCTGAGATCTGAGGACAGAGGCTTGAAGCCAGGCTAGACAGGAAAACTCTATTTGAATTTTAACTTTATCATCCTAGTTTTGTAAACACACATCTTAATTTATGTATGTAATATAGATAATTTAAAATCACAAATGCAAAGTACAACTCTTGGATGTTCTCTGTGTACCATCTATTAAAATAATCCTAGCCTGTAGGAGGCAGATATTAAAGGTGGACAATAAAATGTATCTACTTCAAAAAATACGATAGAGGAGTCGTTTTACTTTCATAAGCAGGTTTTATTTCATAATTATTTATTCTAACCAGTGACTTATTAATGACACATATATTTCTGCTGTCTTTATTTGCTTTCTTTTAACCATCCTTTTTCTTTTTGTAATTTCCCTCTTTCTTTTCGAGCTTTCTGCTGACTTGATGAATATTTTTATTCCATTTTTAATTTTCTCTGTGCTTTGGAAACTATAAATTACATGTCTATTATTGTTTTTACACTTACATTTACATATATAACTCTTTTACTTCTTTCTTCTTTCTCTCCCTATCTCCCCCCCCCCCCCCCCGCTTCCTTTCTCTTTCTTTTTTAGGCAGGATCTTAATGTATAGCCCAGGCTGGCCTTATACTCCTCTCAATCTTGCCACGTCAGCCACTTCAGCTCCTCGAGTGCTGAGATTACAGGTATGTGCTACCACACATGGGTATAAATTGCTATAAAAACTATTCTTTATCAGAACCTTCCTAATATACACTGAGGGTCTGGGCATGATTTAGCCACTTACAGAACAAATCTTGATCTTTCTATTGTTGCGTTTTGATTTTTCCTCTGCTTGAGCACAAAAAGTTAATTTTACAGGCAATAGCTAACTAAAACATCCCTGCATATTTTATCAACACCTTTGCTTACTATCATTTCATTCATCCAATGTCTCCTAACCTTCCTGGGGCAAAGCCTGGTTATTGCTGGCACTGAGATCTTAACCTGCTGCATCTCCATTTTATCTTGCCTTTTTCTGTAAAATGAGATGAGAAAAAAAATGTATGTGCCTCACGTGCTGTGTCTGTGTTAGCGTAGGTTATTAGTAAGTAGTGTCACCAGACTAGTTCCTTTATATTGAACTTAATCCTTGAGTTGTTCTCTGAGGATAGCATCTCTCCCCAAGTGCAATGTCTCTAATTTGTCTCCTTTTAGTGATAGTTTAATTTCTGCATGACAATGTAGCTAGATAGAAATTTGTTCTTCTTTGGCAGGTTGAATAATTATTTCATCTATCACTCTGTTGCAAGACCAATTGTTGTTATTCTTTTGCTCGTGACCTATCTTTTCTCCCTGTAGCTT
Organism: Perognathus longimembris pacificus; assembly: GCF_023159225.1. Classification (NCBI taxonomy): domain Eukaryota; kingdom Metazoa; phylum Chordata; class Mammalia; order Rodentia; family Heteromyidae; genus Perognathus; species Perognathus longimembris. The sequence continues at coordinate 31,765,902 of NC_063184.1, forward strand.
TTGGGATTCTATTTGCCCTTAATGCTAGTATGTTTGTTTGTTTTACAATTTCTCTACAACAACTTATTTCTTCAGATCCTGGGGCTTGAACACAGGGCCTCGGCAGTGTCCCCGAGCCTCTCTCTGTGCTCAAGGTTAGCGCTCTAAACAGTGCCATTTCCAGCTTTTGTTTATTGTAGATAAAAGGCTCACAGACTTTCCTGCCCAGGCTGGCTTTGAACCATGATCCTCAGATCTCGGCCTCCTGAGTAGCTAGGAGTATAGGCCTGAGCCACTGGTATCCAGCTATGGATTTGTTTTTGTTTGTTTGTTGTTGTTGTTTTGCTTAGAATTTGTTTTGAACTTTTAGTTTGAGGATATATGTCTTAAAGTCTCAAAATTTCTCACCCCTTGTCTATCTAAATGTTGTCCCTTCATTTTTACTTTCACTGTTTTCCCCTGGAACTTTCTACAGATTTGCTTTGGAGCCTCTTAATCTGTTATTGAGGAATTATAACTCCTTTTTCCTGGTTTTTGTCTCCTTGTATAGTCTTGGTGATGTATTCCTCACTGCAGTTTTTAAATTCTCTCTTTGGTTCCAGTGTAGAGTTTATCCCATTAGCAGCCTTCTTCCAAATAATGCTTTTGTTTTCAAAATTTCTAATTAGTTCTCTTCAATATCCATTTCTTCTGACAAATGTGTTCATTTTTGGTATATTCTATAATGAATCTACTCAATCGTGTAAATACCCACACTCCTGTAAGGAGGTGGAAAATTCAAGACTTTGGCTACATTTTCAAAGAGAGTAATACTTTAAATTTGCTTTACTTAGGATATTCATCAACTGAAAACATGTCTTATATAGCCATTATTTCTCTGCAATAGCAAAGGTTCTTGAAGGTCTTTTTTTTTTTTTTTAAAGCTGGTAAAGCATTCCTTTATTTTGGTATAGTTAAGTTTTGTAAAAGAAGAAACTTGGAATCAAATGACTGCTCAGATACTTGAGGCAAAAAATGGGAGACATTTGGTAGGAGTAAAGGGGGAAGATATTAGTAATTGTTCTTTGCTTTTCTTGTAACGTTTCTCAAGTAAATTTACTTGGTATTGCTTCTTATGATCACGCTAGCTCTGGATGTTATTGGTTGGGTTGTTCGTCTTCCTTGTTACTAATAAACTTTTAATGCTATTGAAGGTCTTTGTTTTGAACTTTCTATTTTTGTCATTCTCAGGGAATCAACTATGCATCAAACATATCGAGGGTACACGTATTCTAAGGAAAATTAAGATGAAAGTTAACAGGCGTGCAAAAGTACAATACCTAGTATTACTTCTCCCGATTTTTTCCCTGGCTGGGCGGAGGCGCTGGGTTAATTTGTATGACACAGAACGCAGCTTTCAGGAGCTCTGGGGACGGAGAATACAACTGGTCTAACCACAATCCTGACACACTGTCCCATCTTCCCTTCAAAGCACACCCCAAAGTCTGTAGACACTCGGCTAAGGGTCAGAAAGAAGCTTCCAGAATATTCTTTCCAGAGGATACGAGCCCCGCAGCTTGTCCTCAAGGGCCTCCTTCCATCTGCAAAACACTGCCATCTGTCCTCTGTGACCGCCCAAAGGTGGCTGGGTGATTCAGTTTTAAAATAGACACTTCTTCCTTGATGTTTCTTTCATCAGGAGCTCAGACGCACGGGAAGCATCCCCTTGAAGACAGGGGGTCCTGGAGTCCTTCCAAAGGCCCATGTCACGTGACCCGAAGGCCGCCACCTCTGAAGCGCGGGTGGGCGTGGAATCTCAGGCTGGATGTTGATTCTCACTAACTGTGCGGTCAGGACAGCCAGAGGCTGCGAAAGACAACTGAGCAAGGCCTCTCCTCCTTTCCCAACCCGCATTCGACGCGTAACGCCTGCCGTGTTCTTTTTCTTTCTTCCTTCTTTCCTTCCTTTTCCTTCTTCCGTCCTTCCTTATTTATTATTCAGTTGTTATTTGCTGCAGATACTGGGGCTGGAACTCGGAACCTGAGAAGTCAGTATCTCTTACGTCTTTCACGCCAGGCTGACACTCGACCCCTTGAGCCACAGGCTTACTTCTGGCTTTTTGCTGGTTAACTGGAGATGAGAATCTCACCGCATGGAAGTGAACCTGTGGCTCAAGTGGTAGAGTACCAGCCATGAGCACAAAAAGGCTCAGGGCTAGCGCCCAGGCCCTGAGTTCAAATTCCAGAACCAGCCAAAAACTAAAAATAAAATAGAATAATAACATGAAGAAAGAAAAAAACTGAAATGCTTGAGAATCTCACCACCTTTTCTCGTCCCTCTGGACTTCGATCCCCAGCTCTCAGCCTCCTAAGTGGGTAGACCACATGCCAGGTTGCATTTTCTGGTTACTGCCCGGTCTTCATGTGTCCCGCGGAGGACAGGGCAGCTATTGTGCACCATCCTGCTTTTATTGTCCACCAAGCACGTGTCCTCTTGGTGTAACCCCTTTACTCCCCAGTGTGGACAGGCCACCCCGTTTGCCACGCAGCGTGGGAGAGACCCTGGGCTCACCTGTCCCTTGGCAGCTCACTGTCTCCCCCAACCGAGATCCTCACCTACTGGGATACCACTCTTGTTGACTAGCTTTACTTAGGAACAGTAATCAGATTGTGGAGCTGAAAGATGACGACTTTGACCTTCTGATATAGACGCTGAAGGTTACAAAGCACCTGGCCAGTCAAGGTACAACACGTAACAACATCGAGCCAAGGACTGGAAATGATGTCTCCTAATTCTTGGTCTAATCCATAGGAAAGCAGAGCGTCTAGGGATAGATAAATAGGGATCTTTGGTGTGTTCACAAACCACCTGAGATACCTCTTGCTTTGTAATGAGACTATTGGTAGTATAGAAATGGTTACTTCTGACACGTTCTAAAGAAAATCAGCAATCTCATAGACCCATGACGAGGTACTTACGAACTTGGTTTGGAGAGTTTGAAAAGCACGGGAAGACAGCCAAAGGAGCTATAAGCAAGCGGGCAGCTTTCCCAGCAAGCCCCACAAGGAAAAAGAAGCAACGAATTAGTGAATCAGAGTTCTTAGAATAGTTCTATTATGATGTCTACTTGTGAGTGGAGGCCTGTGACGGCATCCATCACCAGGCTACCCATTCTGGTGGAAAAACATTGACTCAATTTGCATGCCTCCCGAACACTGAAATGTGAACGCGCTCGTGACACTTAAAAGAAGCTCAACCTAAAAGAGTCTGATTTCATTGTATAGACACAACTATATTCAGAATCCCCAAAGCCCAACCTCACCATCAGAGTCTATTTTTGAATTTTCACTAGCAACTTGATGGAGATCACCCAGCCCAGTAACATCAAAATAACAGTAACGTCAGAGATGGAAAAAGGATAAGTGGTGGTTGAGTTCTGGATAGATCTTAAAGGCAGAACGGGGTTGGATCTTCCATGTGAGAACAAGAGCAGAGTCAAGAGTGACTGATATTCATGTGCTCGTATTCAGGCCTGGGTAGATCAATGTTGCTTCTGGAGAAGGAGGAAATATTGTTCGGGGTTTTCCAGAGAAAAACAGCAGTGTGTGTGTGTGTGTGTGTGTGTGTGTGTGTGTGTGTGTGTGTGTGTGTATGTAAGCTAAATGATTGCTGGAAGGGGAGTTGGCAAGCTTAATGGATTGGTTTTAGTCTGAAGGCTCACAGTCCTGAAACCAAGAAGAACCGGTGCTTCAGCTCAAGGAGCTGGTGTTTCAGTTTTAAGTTCAAGGGCAGGAGAAAGCCACTGTGAAAACACCAAGGAAGTGAGGAGGATTCTGTCTTACCGGGAGAGGGGTCTGCCTGCCTCTTTGTTCCTTTCAGGCTTTGCTGAGGGAGACCCGAATCTGGGAGAGCAATTTGCTTTACTCCGTGTACCAATTCAGAAGTTGATCTTATTTAATTTCTCTCTCCCCCCCCCTCCATCCCTCTCTCCCTCTAACAACACCCAGAACATTGTTTAACCAAATGTCACATTTTGGCACATCGCAGAAGAGGAGAGAATTTTGAGAGGAAGTCAAGCTTCTGGAAGAGGAAACGTGCTTCCGACTGGCAGCTCGGTGATATTTACCAAAGGAGAGATGGGGCCCAGCAATGGTGTCCTAGAGACAGAGTCCTGCCTTGTAGCTTTTCCTTGTGAGTTCTGCACGCAGTCCTGACGCGAAGGTCCTTGTGCCAACATTGACTTTAATTGACTCTGCCGTAGTCATTAGGAGTAAATTGCTGATCCACTGACACTTATTTAGTTATATTGAACAACTTCCTCTCCGCGTCATGGGTTCTCCCATTTCTGAACCGTCCTTATTCCTGTGGGTGGATGTCCTCTAGCCTGTTCCCCTCTGGGAAGACCTGCCAAACCCCACGCCAGGACGTCTGTCTCCTCCTCATCGGAGCCTGCCACTTCCAGTCTTCCATCCACTCAGATTCCTTTTCCTATTTTGTCAGCTTTTCTTCCTTTCTAGAAAGTTCTCGCTATTTTTTGTTAACCACACACACACACACACACACACACACACACACATATGCATATAGTTATAGCAACATAGAACAGGATAATATACTAAAAATACCTAAGGTCCTACAATACCATGATTGTACAACTAGGTTTCTAAAGTTTGCTACAATCATATATACAGAATGACACAATTTGAAAAAAAAATAGGCTTGTTTTACGAACTGATTTTTTAAAGTCGTTTTCTTAGATTTTGTAAATGATACACCTTGAATATATTTGTAGTACAAAACTTAATGCTTGAGTATAGGTATATGTTAAGGAATGGCGAAACAAGTTCGCTAACACAGGCCTATTGAATATTCCATTAATTAATATAATAAAAACGAGTTCCTAAATAATAGCTATTTCAATTGTAACACACACTCACACAAGAACACACCCTTACGTGCTTGAAATAATGGAAAGGAGGAAAGGAAGAAAATGGAGAGAGAATGGAGAAGCACTGGCTTACGACGTAGCTGAACCCGTGAGACACCTGAACGGTGGGGTGGCTGAGCCCAGCCGCGGGTGGGTGGACGACCCCCCCCCCCCCCCGGGCTCCCCTCCATTCTCCTCGAGCTTCACTCCCCCTTCAGGGAGGCTTCGTAGGTATCTTATCGAGTTGGCCACAGGTGGCTTCGATCTCAGGACTCCCCGAGGAGAACGATCCCTTTCCTGGCCGTTCCGCAAGGTTCCCAGAGGAAGCTTGGCCAGCACGGCCCAAGTCCCACGCGCATCTGGGAAGGGTGGTCACGACGACCAGGGCTGGAGGACCGTCGGCCGGGCCACAAGGAGGGCGACAGCTTCGTGAAGCACCCGGGGAAGCCCAGGGAGCCCCAAGGAGCAGTCCCGGCGGCAAGTGATCGTGTTCAACTCGCTTAGAAAACACAGCCCACAGTGCAGTTCATACCCATCCAGGGCCCGTGGTCTGGAACCATTTAAACCAATATTTCCCATACTACTTCTACACTGAGGTGGGGGTGGTGACTGCTGACCCTTGTCAGCCAGGTGCGGAGTTTTGAACTCAGGTCCCTGTGCTTGCTAGGCAGGCACCCTGTCCCATGAGCCTGCCCCATCCCTTTCTTTGACTTTCATTCTTTTTCTCACGGGGGTCTCGGTTTTTCCTGCAGGTAGGTCTGGACCCGGGTCTGCCCCTTTATGTTCCCTGGATAGCACCCCTGAGAAGACAGGCACCGCCCCCCCATGACAGCCCGCACGCAGCGACTCCTCCAGGGGCGTCTCTTCCTGTAGAACGAACTGCACACTCCACCCGACCACCAGCCCAGCCCCGTCCGTCCGTCCTCCTGACCCACTGCGGAGCGCGCGGGGGCGCCCAGCCCTCCAACCACTCCCGCTCCCATACCGACGTGGAAGGGCCTTGAAATCGTGTCCGGATGAGCAGGAAGAGCAATCGAGGGACCTGATTTCACACCCGTGGACGGTCTCATTCCACGCTGGGACGGAGGGCAGCCGAGCTGCAGAGGAGCCAGCCCCGGCCCAGTCCCTTCCAGCGAATTCTCAGCGCTCAGCACAGCTTAAAATCCGCTGACCGGGACCGTCTACCAGAGTCCATGCGGGGAAGCGGCTGGGCAGGGGCTGGGCTCTGTTCCAGGGTTTAAAAGGGACTGAGGTGCGGAGTTCGGGGCTGTGGGCTCCGTGCAGAACCAAACCCGGACACTGACACCTTTGGGTGAGCCTTCGCCGGACCGTGAGTCACACACGCGTCTGTCCTGAAACGATCGCAGCTTCTCGTTTATTTGACCTTTTGAAAGGTAAACCTTTCCTTAGCACTACGCGTGGTTCGAACGCAGCTTAGGTTCTCGTGTCTCGTCAGGGAGAGCGCGCCAGCCTTTTCCTCGTTTTAATTGTGACCACCCTTTCCTTGCTCTTTCTCTCAGTGGGCTCTGGCCAGGGAAGAGCCTGCTGCGTTTCCCTCATGCTTACCTGGTGTATTCTTTCCTTTTCCCTCACGCCATGCGATCGGGAAGCCGCCTCGAGGAGAGAAAGGTTGCATCTCCTAAAGCTGCGCGCGCTCCCCGGGTCTCAGGAGGCAGAGGCGCGAGGATCACTCGTGTCCGGTCCGTGCGGTTGAAGTCAGCCAGACCTTCTCGCAAAAGCCAGGTACAAACCAACGGCCCCGGGAGTGTGGTTCAAGCCAATCCCCGATGGCACCAAAGGAACAGGGTGAGCTGTAGGCACGGGAGAGTCCGTCGTGCGGTGGTCACGACTTTCTCACCACTCCCGATAGCTCAGCTTGGACTGCGATAAAGAACAGGCCATGGACTGGGTGGCTTATACAGTAGATATGAAGAAGGCTAGAAAGCCTCAGATGAAGGTGAAGGTTCAGCTTATTGAGTTCTTGGGGAGAGCCTTCTTTCTGGCTTATGAAAGGCTTCTTCTGTGTAGGAGAGGAGAGAGGAGAGGAGGGGAGGGGAGGGGGAGGAGAGGAGGAGAGGAGGGGAGGGGAGGGGGAGAGGAGAGGGAGAGGAGGAAGCAGACAACTTCTGACTGGGGATTAGGTTTCAGCGTGTACAGATTGGGGGGTGTGCATTTCGCCTTCCATCGTCCTTGAGGTGAGCTAGTGCCCTGGCTTAGTCTGTTCCTTGCTCACTTGCTCTAATTCCCTTTGGGCACAGACGAGGTAGCGCGGATCCACCGGCCTCCTCTGGACAGGAGCCGGCCTTGTCGGGTTGCGGAGTGAAGCCGGTTCCCATGCGGGAAAGGCCTGGCCCCGTAGCTGACGCTGGCCCTGAGTATAACAAATGCTTCCGGCCGGCTGGGGGTAGCCGGGGCACCCGTCCTCCCCTGCCCCTTTCCAAGGTCTCTTGCAGGGTCCGTGAGAGGAGCAGCATCTGGAGAAGCAAACCCTACCTTCCTCCGACTCCATTAGGGTGTGTTCAAACGGTTTCTAGGGGAAGCTAGCGCCACGCTCCGCTCCTTGGGGGTACACCCCCCCACCCCCGGCCACGGCTCCTTTTCTGACTTGGTGTCTTTGGGAAATTGGGTTCTGTCTGGCCGATTGCCATGGCTCAAGTCTGTAGTCCTAGCTACCTGGGAGAGAGATAAGAGTTCAGGGGGTATAGGTTCAAGGTCAGCCTGAACGGACAAAGGAACTCCATCCCAACCAGTGACTGGCGACAGCTTGTCATCCCCAGCTAGGAGAGGAAGGGACAGGGGGTGGGGGGTGGCTCAAGTGGTAGAACACAGGCTCAAGGACCCAAGTTCAAACTCTTGCATCAACCTCCCCCCCGCCCCAATGTGTTCTGTGCACGCTTGCATTTGAGTATGTCCTACAGTAATTGGGCTCTGTCATGTCCAGGCCCTGCATTAGGTGCAAAGACTAAGAATACAAGACGGAAATAGGCAGTCAATAGAACGCAATCGGATCGTGTAAATGCTGGGAGAGAAAGGCCTAGGTTCTGGGGCTCTGAGAAGGCGATCGGCCCAGAGCAGGGCGGGGGGAGGCATGGCCAGAGGCAGCTCTATGCCAAAATGAGGCTTCCCCCTCGTGCTGCCCAGACTTGGCGCCCTGAGTGCGATCGTGGGGCCCTGTCGCTCGGAGGAAACACCGGAACCTCCTTACTGCCTCCTTCCGGGTTGCATGTTCTGGAGTCATGGGGTCTGAGTTCAAATTTGGTCTCTAGCACATTAACCTGTGTGGTTAAAGGAAGTTCCTGAAGTTTCCCGTGCCTCGGTGACCTCTCTAAAAGGATAGGATATGCTTTTAGTTACCAACTCATGGCTAAAATGAACAGCTTTGCTGATTAGAAGCCTTCTATAAATAAAAAAAAATTATATATATTTTTCAAAAGTCTTCAACATCCAACATGAAAGGCAGACTGTGCTCCAGTCTGATGCTGAATTGTATCAGACAATGCGGAATGAAAGGCTTTCCGATGTTTCCCCTGCCATTGTCTTTGGATAACCTTTCCCCTAACGACCATCAAAGTATTCTATACATCTGATGACACACGAACAAGACAATACGCCCACGAATTCATACTCCTCTCAAAATTGATGACACAAAACCTCTCCTTAATCAAAGGACCCAACTGGGAACATTTAACTACAAAGGAAACTCATGTGGAAAGAACCCCCCCCCCCCAGCCGGTGGTGAAGGTGGGCACATTATAGTGTCTTATTGGTAGATGGAAGCCATTGAAATGCCCACTTCCAAGCAGCCAATGTGTGTTAGGCTAGAGAGAAAGGGAGGTTTCAACAGTAGCACAACTCTTCATCTTAAAAGATACCATGTAATTAAGATGTTCAGTTAAATAAGGCTGACCTTTCCCCTAATAAGAAGGTTTTGTTATGTAGAAATAGATATTAATATAATATACTCCGAGGGCTCATGCTGGAAAAGGCACATCTAATTCTCCCTTTGGGATTTCTGCCTTGTGTAGTTATTCCCTTCCTGCTTAAAGGTCAGCATCCAACACAGGCAGCCAGGGTTACTAAAGGGCCTTGAACCCTGGGCTCTAGGAATGCCAATGGAGCAGGCGTTGACAAGAGAGTGGCCACTGATCCCTGACCCCTGCTTCCTGCCAAGGTCATTGCTGCCAGCGGAAGGGGATTCGCCCTGGCCTCCGGCTCGCGCTTCCCTGCAGAGCATTCTAGAGTGCATGGGATCTAGCAGGATTTGGACACCGCTGGGTTAAACGAGGTCCAGCTCACTTTGTTGCAGGATTTCTTGGAACCTGCGGACGGGGTGATGAATCTTCCCCCCCTCTTCAACTTACTTGGCCCAGGAGCTGTTCCCGGAAAGCATGGGGCAGGACCACGGTTCTCAGAACACTGGCTGCAGGTGCGCGTGGCCAAGGCTGAGAGGGGCCATCCGCTTCCGCCCTTGGCGTGGGCGGGCGCCGTGAGGACGCAGTGCGAACACCCAGGTGGCCTTGAGCGTCCCGGGCCTGCGTCAGCCTCACTCTCAGCACACACTCTTGTACTCGAAATCTCACAAGAAGGAACCACTGGCTGATGTTGTTCCTCCATCTCCAGGTGTGCAGTCTTTTCGCGGGCTTCCATCCCCTCTCCGTCTCCACTCTCTCAGCGTCCGTTGCTCTGATCCAGCGGGGCGGGGATGTGTTCCGAGTACTCTCACTGTCTGCCCGGGGGGCTACCACGGTGCCTGGCACACCAAACACCCTGGGTTGCTTGGTGCTTCCGGAATCCCGGACTCTAACTTTGTGAAAAGATACACAGAGGTTTGTTTACTTGCACGTGGGCAGCGGAGACTTCCTGTTCCGCCTTGGTCACCGGAGTACGTACGGGGCAGTACGGGGCAGTGATGAAGCCACTTCTAACTGATTGTGATAACAGGGAACCCGAGTGGTCTTCAAATGGAATGTGCTCGCCAAGATCGCTTTCTTGTCACTGGGACACGGGGCTCTCTTGGGATGGATCTGGGAATATGACAGAATGAGTGGAAGCAAAGCGTCTGTCTGCTTCAATTCTCAGACTGTCAACCGAGGCTCTTGAGGCTCAGAGATGCAGGACCATCTGCGGCAGGGGGCCGCGTCAGCCAGCTCCTCACCCAGAGCGGCACTGGCATCTGAAGGGTCCAGCACCGCCATTTCTTTCTCATCCCTGTGAAGGCCTCTCAGATTTGCTTCGCCCTTTGAAGAGCCACCAGCATGGATGATGTGCCTGAAGTTTCACTTGGCAACAGGCTCACAGAGAACACACGGGGCATGTTTCAGTGCCGGTAGTGGGAAAGGACGAATGCTTCTCTCTCGGAGTTTGGGTTTCTCTGTGAGGGAAGAGGAGTTGTTTAGGATGGAGACCAGGGAAGACGGCAGCCTTGTCGGTGTACATGTTAAGCAGCCAGAAGTGGCTAGCACAAAGACCTCTGATTCTTCGATTCGCTGGAGATAGCTGATTCGGTGACAGGACCATGGTGCTCAAGACTCCAGTCCCTGTGTCACCACACGCGACCAGGTGGGGCTTGTGACTCCAGGGCGCACACTCAAGCATTACGCAGACTGGCTTTCCCGTCACACTTTCTCCTTTTCCCAGATCATGGTCTTAGAGCTTGTGACTGTTCCACACTCGTGTGTGTGTGTGTGGGGGGTACACATCTCACCTGATCAATTCTTCAATTTTGCTTTTCGTTATAGCCTACTCACGCCCCAAAATCAGCAAATAAGGAATGCTGAGGTTGTACGAGAATAGTTAGCTCTGTTTCTAATTGGGCAACTCCAGCGACACGGTGTCTTTCCACTTGCTGGCCCTTCCAAGTGAACAATACAAATTCCTGTGTGTTTTTTATTTTTTTTCTCTTGACGGGCAACATAATGCAGTTGATGAGGAGCCATGCTTTTCTATTATTGTTTTTTTTCCTCCCCTAGATTGAGGAACTCTGGAGGAAAAATTAAATTCTGAGTCACAAGAGAATGACAGAATGAAGAACGAGTGAAGATCCAGTGTTCTAGACTCCCTTCCTTTGTAGCCTTGTGCTGTGGGCAGACAAGACGAGAAGAAGTGAACTTCCCAAGAGAGCAGAGTGAGCTCAGAGGCAGATTTGCCCCTAAGTGGGAAGCCATGTGCCTCCAAGCTAGTAGAGAGACTGCCCCCTTGGCAATGTGAGAAAGATAAAGGCGACTTCAGTTCTTCCGTTATTATAATTGTACATCATTTCTCTACATTTTTGAAGACAGCGAATGCACTTATTTTCTCAAGAACTATTTCAGTTTGATTTTCTGACTGAGATTAAGAGGCAGCTTATGAACTAAATAAATAGCCCTCGGGTGGGTGGGGGGTGTCTCGGGGTATGGCAACTTGGACAAGAGATATCTCTCATGGTGGCTTTTCCTACTTAGAAGTAGACGCACATCACGGCAAATAGTATTTTGTTGTCCATTTCACCATGCAATCCAGCATGCATTCAAGATATAGCTCACCATATAGACCTGATTAATGGAAGAAAAATACAGCATCTGATGGCTGGCATTATGAGGTTAGAAATAGCATCATATGCTAATCTGCAATGCCAAGAAATGGAGATGGTATAAATCAGATCTCATGACTAATGCATAAGTTCTAAAGTTCTTTTATTTCTGACTATTTTAGAAAACTAGGGTGTATTTTTACCCTAAACACTATTTCCCTATGATTTATTGAGATAATATACAAATGCATTATAATTAACATCTCACAATCAAAATCTGTGGCCTATTGATAATCACAGAAAGGCTGGCAATTTCTCCATTTCTGTCTATTTTTTCTTTTGCATTTGTCTATCTGAAATGGTTTCAGGTCAGAGACAAGAAGGCACTGGTGGCTCATGCCTGTGATCCTGGTTACTCAGGAGGCTGAGATTGGAGGATCTTGGCTAGAAGCCAGCTTGGGAAGGAAACTGTGAAACCCTTTATCTCTATCAAAATGTTGCGGTAAATGGTAGAGCGTTAGCCTTGAGGAAAAAAGCTAAGGGAGAGTGCCCGGGCCCTGAGTTCAAGCCTTAGTATTAGCACCAAACGAACGAATATTTTTGTCCAGAGGCAAGCATATTTGGTCTTTATTGTTTTTATATCTTGTCTGGAGAGCTCGTTTGCCATCATATAAGGAAAAGTTTGCACCGGTGTTGCTATTCCGTTTTAATACACTGTGAATTCCTTGAAATAGAAAGAAATACATTCAGCAATGAAGTCAGTCAGTTATTATTATTATTATTATTTTTTGCTTGTTTCTGTTTCGGTCATGACAAACTGCGAAATGCTGTTGTTTTCCCTGTAGCTGCTTAGTCAGTCCATGAAACCTAGGATCCTTCCACTCAATTTAGGGAGGCCCCTCAGCGACTGCTGTCATCAGCACCGCGCGCTCCAAGCCGTCTGTTAAGATGCACCGCGAGCCTCACCCCCAGGTCCCTGCTAGCTCTATTTTTCATTGTTTCCGAGGGCAACACAGTAATTGCCTCCATAACAACAATCGTGCCATACAGCGAGTTAAATCCTATTCTAATATTCCGAGGGTTTTTCTCTCCCCCCCCCACCCGTTGGTCATTTTTATTCCTCCCCCCCCCCCCCCCCCGCTTGCTTGTATTTGTGAGGGCTGGGGTTTCCCTGTGGAGGCTGCTGTGCCGGAGTTGGAGCAGGTGTCCGTGCTGGGCTCGGAACGCGCCTCTCCCCTGCCCCACGCCGGGGTGGGTGGGTGGGGGGCTGCGGTCACGTTTCTGCCCGGGTCACGCACGGTTCTGCCATCGCGTGCCCACCCGCACCACCACAACTTGGGCTCCAGATCGCAGCCTGGGAAGAAGGGAATCCAGGCAGGCGCGTCCCCGCGGCCGGCTGCGGCGCGGGCGCGCGCGCGCGCTCACACACACACGCACTCGCGCGCACGCGCGCGCGGGGAAAAGTTGATTCATTCTTGCGATCCCGCCCTCCCGGCGCCCCCACCCCGATTCCGGCGGCTCGGTTCGGTGGGGGGGGGTGGGGGGTGGCGCGCGGAGGCGGCGAGCGAGCGAGCGCGCGCGCGCGCGGAGCGGGGAGCGGGGAGCGGGGAGCGGGGAGGGCGGGCGGCCCCCCCCGCCGGTGCCGCGCCCGCTCCTGCCGGGGCTGCAGTCCGGGCCGGGTTTTGCGCGCGGTCCCCGGCTCCTCCGGGCTCCTCCGGGCTGCGGCGGCGGCGGCGGCCGTGTTTACTGAGCTCGCGCGTCCTGATATCACTCCGCTGGCATGGAGGAGGAGGAGGCCGCGGAGGAGCGCGAGGAGGAGGCGGCGGCGGCGGCGGCGGCGGCGGGGCGCGGGGCGGCGGCGAGCGGCGGCGGATCATTGTGAGGGGGCGGCGGCGGCGGCGGCGGCCTGGGCCCGGCCGAGCGTCCGCGGCGGCCTGGCGCAGAGGACTCCGGCGATCTCCTCGGGCAGCCGCCTCCTCCTCCTCCTCCTCCTCCTCCTCCTCCTCCTCCTGCTCCGGCTGCGAGGACTGCCCCCGTGTTTACTTCCCCCAGCCCGGGGACCCGGCACCCCGGCGCCTGTGAAATGCAGCCGAGCAGCCCAAGTACTCGGGGAACGCGGGGCGCCCTACGCACCAAAACTTTTTTGTGGACGGCCCCGGCGAGGAGCGAGCCCGCCGTGCCCCGCGGCGGCGTGGCCTGAGTGCGCGCCGCGCGCCCGCCCGCCCGCCCGCCCGCCCGCCCGCGGGCAGATGCTGCTGGGCGCACGCGGGGTGTGTGTGTGTGTGTGCTCCTCGGGACGTGGGGGCCGGGGTGGTGGTGGTGTGCGGGCGGGGGGGGGGGAGAACATGCTTGCCCACCCCCGGAAGCCCCTCGGAACGCACCGGAGAGCCGCGGATCGCGCGGGGCGGGCGGGCGAGCCGGGAGCCGATCCCCCCCTGCGGCCGCCACCCGATTTGCTGCCGCCGGCTCAGTTTGTTGCGATTCTTTTTGTTGATAGGTGTCTGATGGCATGCTCGATAACCACCCCCCCTCTTTTTCCCCTCGAGCTTTACAGTTTATAAAAGGAAACAACAACAACAACAACAAAACCACCCCCAAATCTCTCCCCTCCTCTTCTTTTTTTTTCCCGTCCCCCCCCCCTTTTTTTTTTTTTGGCCGCCCCGTCAGGATCGCTGTTTCCATCCATGTGCTTTGCATCTCCCCCGCGTTCCACTTAAACTATTTTAATCCTTGGACCCAAGGAGGAGGCTGATAGGGGGGGAAGAGTAGGTGCGGGGGGGGGGGGGTGTGCGGATAAAAAAAGTTCTTCCAGAATAGTGTGCCCGGGGAGGGCAGGATGGGGGACTTCGCGGCCCCCGCCGCCCCCGCCGCCCCCCCCGCGGCGAATGGCAGTAGTATCTGCCTGAACAGCAGCAGCGGCGGCGGCGGCGGCAGCCTGGGCGGCCTCGGCGGGGCGGCGATCGGCGGGGCCGGGGTCGGCGCGGGGGCTCCCGGCGGCGGGGCCCCGGCGGGGGGCGTCCCCAAGCACAGCACGGTGGTCGAGCGGCTCCGCCAGCGCATCGAGGGCTGCCGGCGGCACCACGTCAACTGCGAGAACAGGTACCAGCAGGCTCAGGTGGAGCAGCTGGAGCTGGAGCGCCGGGACACCGTCAGCCTCTACCAGCGCACCCTGGAGCAGCGGGCCAAGAAGCCGGGCGCCGCCAAGCAGCAGCACCCGCAGCCGCACCCGCAGCAGCACCCCAACAAACCCCAGCAAGATGCGGAGGCCGGCTCGGCCGAGCAGAGGAACCACACTCTGATCATGGTGAGGGCGCGCTGGCCGCGGGGGCCCGGGGCGCGCGTGGCGGGCGGGAGTGGGGGGGGGGCGCGCGTGGAGCGGCGCGCGCGGGGGGGACCCCGGGGGGCGGGGATGGATCTGAAGGGTTAACGTCAACTTTTCCCGGGGAGAGAGAGAGAGAGGAGGAGGAAGGGAAAAAAAAATAATAAAGAGCAGTCCCCGCGGCCGCCGCTACCTGTTAATCTGTCAGGATTGTCAGCTTTGGGGAGGAGGGGGGCGCGGGCGGGAGAAGCCAGTCACGACCGCGAGGGGGGCGGAGGGAGCCGCCGGGAGAGGAGCCGGGAAAGTTTCCCCCTCCCTCGCCGGGAGACGGTGAACCCCGGAGTCGGGGCTTTGCTCCTCCTCCTCCTCCTCCTCCTCCCCCCCGCGCCCGGCCGCACCTCGCGCCGCGCCTCCCCGGCCGGGTCCCCGGGTCGCCCGCTCGGCCCCTCCGCGGGGAGCGGGCGACCCCACGGCCGTCTCACGCCCCCGGGAGGGGAGGGCCGGGCCGGGGAGGGGGGCTCGGAGCGTCTCCCGCAAAGTCTGAGAGTTTTCTGAATGAACTTTGAAGTGGGTGCGGAAGGAGCGGGGGTGGCGAGGCGCGCGGCGCTCGCGGGAGTGCGCGCGGATGCGGGGCGCGGGTGCGCTGCGCTCCCGCCCGCCCGCCGCCCGCCCGCCGCCCCGGCTCGCCCGGCAGGTGGAGCCGTCTCGAGGGTCGGGAGGAAAGCGGCGGCCCGGCGGGGCTGGAGCCCGGAGCTACGCCCAGGGCTCGGCGCCGGGTCCCGGGGGGTGCAGCGCCGCTGGGGTCCCCGCCGCGCCCCGCGGAACTTTACGGGCCGGGAGGGGCCGGGGCGGCACGACCGGGGGAGTGGGCGCGCGGAGGAGGAGCCGCCCCAGGCCCCCCTTTCCCGGGTGGGGGGGGGAGGGGAGGAGCGGTTCCCGCCCCTAAGCCGAGGGTGGGATCCTTTCTCTTATCTCCCCTCCTCCTCCGCCTCCACGAGCCCAGGGGCGGAAGCCCCGGGAAGGTGTCCGCCCTCCCTCCACTCCCGCTCCGCGCCGCGCCACCCCGCGGGCGGCCCGCGGAGGGCCGGGTGGGCCGGGCGGCGGGCGCGCGGGGCCCCGCGCCCCGGGGCGGGTGGCCGGGGCGGGGTGGCGGCGTGGTCGCCGCGCACGTCCCCGGCTGGAGTTCGGCGGCGCCCGCCGGGGGTGGTGCCGGTGCCCCCACGGGCGTTTGCCGGGCGATCGGTGACAAAGAGCCGGCTGGGGGGAGGGGAGCGCGGGGAGGGAGGGGCGGGGAGGGCAGCGCGGGCTCGCTCCGCGCCGCCCCCGCCCCGCACGTGAAGAGGAACAATTTGTTTATCTTGGGCTGGAGAACCCTGCCCTCCTCCCGGCCCCTCCCCCGGCCCTCCTCCCGGGCCGCCCGGGCCCGCCCCTCCGGTAGCGCCCTCCCCGTCCCCTCCTCCCGCTCCTCGCCGCCTCCCTTCCCTCCCGGAGCGGCCGTTGGGGAGGGAGGGAGGGAGGGAGGGACGGGGCGGGAGGCGCTTTGTCCGCTTCGCCGACCCAAAGCTGGGGGGGGGTGGCGCTGCGCCCCGGGCGGCGGGCGCGCGCGCCGGGGTGGGCCTGGGGCCGCCCGGGAGCCCCGAGCCCCGACAGGCCCGGGTGCCCGCCTCTCCCTCACGGGCGCCGACCCCCCCCCGACCCCGCCCCGCCGGCCCCCGGGGCCCGACCGGAGACGCACGCGGTGCACCGGGGCCCGGGGTGGACCTTTCCGGTCCCCGCCTTCCCTGTTTGTACTTCTCACCCTCACCCACTCGTGGGAATGCACCTGGCTGCACCCCCCCCCCCAAAATCCCCCTCCCACGGAGGCGCGCCGGAGCTTTGGGGACCCGGCCACTTGGGCGACCGGGGACAAAAGCCAGTGCGGTTCCCACGCGTGATCGCCGGGGCGTTGGGGACCGGGAAGCTTGCGTCCCGGGGTCCCCTGGCAGGGAACACTGGGGTGCTGGTGCTCCCCTCCCCCTCCCCCGGCTGCTAACCCCACCCACAGGTGGGGGAACCCCGGCTGGGGGGGGGGAGGGTGCCCGGAAGCAGCCAGGAGCTTAGGGTTGGACATGAGTGAAAAGGAGGTGCTGACCGAGGGATGGGCACAGCCGCGTGATGAACCCTGCTTGAGCAAGTTAACGGGGGGGGGGGGGCTCCAGAAACCAGGGCTTGAAGATGCATTTGGCCCATTGATCAGCCTTGGGTGAACCGCAAGGCCGTGTCCGGAGTGGGACATCCCGCTTGGGTTCCCCGGTGTTTACCTGAGCCTCCCTCCCTGGCACCACCGCCAACCAGGAGCTGGGTGTAATGAAAATACATCTCCAGAAGAGTTAGGTGGAAATTCCCTGCCCTAAGAGAAACACGGACGCCCTCCTTTCCAAGTTCCATTTCCCTTCAAAATAATTAGTTTACAAAAGTCGCCTTGGCTTCTGCGGTGGGAGAGGATTTCATCTTAGCCTGCGTGTGAGATAAAAATCTGAAAAGACAGAGGTTACCCAGAAAATGTTGATCTTCATTTCCTTGCGTTGGCTGCTGGGTTATATGTGTGCTCTGGTGAGACACAGAGCAATTAAATTTAGTTCTCAGATTGGGCTCTCTATTTGGAAAGCCCTAAAGAAAAAAAAAAAACGATGATCAACCACAGCCAAATAATAACAGTGATGATAAAAAAAAAATAAAGGTGAATAGGATTCTCTTCTGTTTTATTGCTATTGTTTACCTTCTTACCGCCAATCGGCCCATAGTACTAAATATCGATTAATTCTCTTTCTGCCTGGCTTGGGTTAAGAAGGCAATCTAATAAGGGCTTTTCCTCTTTTGATTTGTTTTCCTATCTTTACACATTTACAAGCCTGGGCATGAAGAGCAAACGAAAAACAAACTAGAAAACCCAAAGCTGGAGAGTGGGGGGGGGGGGGGGAGATAGAAATTGTCTTTGCCCCCAGGCTGTTGAGGGTGGAGGGTGTGTGTGTGTGTGTGTGTGTGTGTGGTGTGTGTGTGTGTGTGTGTGTGTGTGTGTGTGTGTGTGTGTGTGTGTCTGCATTCAGGTGAAGGAGGAAGCGGGGTTCCTCAGTGTGAGGCTTGATATGTCAGGTGACAGATGATAGATTCTTTCTAGTCTGTGAGTCAGGTGACCTCCCATTTCCACCCCAGCCACCACCACACTATATTTGTACAGAAGCTCCCCGCCCCCACCCATGATGAGAGCTATTGATTTCACCCATTCAAGAATCTCGTTTACATTATTGATGGTAACAAAATATGTTCATTTGCTGTGCCTTCAACAGTGATCTTAGTTATAGTTTTAAGATAGGTTCATTTTCAAGCCCAAAGGTGGATTACTTGACGAGGGTGTGTAATCCTTTGGGTGTGTCACATATTTAGGTATGTCAAATCATTTAGTATGTCACATAGCGTGAGGAAGATGAGCACCAAGGATTCTCGCTTGTAACCCTAGCTACGCCGGAGGCTGAGAGCTGAGGATCCCAATTCAAAGCCAGCGGAGGCAGGAAAGTCCATGGACTCATCTCCAATGAACCACCAGAAAGCTGGTAGTGGTGCTGTGGCTCAAATGGTAGAGAGCTGAAGAGCTCAGGGACAGTGCCCAGGCCCAGGATTGGGGGTGGGGGGTGGGGGGAGGGCACATGAGGGTATAAGCACAAAAGTATAGTTATCATTCCCCCTCCCAAAAAAAATCATGGTCGTTTTATTCCCTAGATGAGACCTTTACTATACTCAATACATTAGCCCTGCCCTAACTTCCAGAGTGTGCTAGATTTATAGCAAGTTTATAGATGGCATAAGTCTGTGTGAGCCTTATCTGAAGGCATTATCACGTGGGATTTGTATGTTAATCCACGTATTAATTACAGAGTATCAGAGACAACTGTCACCCATCCCCCAAGAAAGTTCTCATCCATTCCCAGAATAGACGCAGGAAATGGGAGCATTATTATCCCAGTGTTGAACTTCCTTATAAGTGGATTGTGTTTTCCATTTCTTATCCTCTTAAAGGTAATTCAGTGCCTCGGTATCTAGTATTTTTCTTTTTGATTTTTTTTTTTTTTTTGCACAATCATGCTACAATCCACTCCTAAGTCTTTCCTGTGTTTAACGTTTTTTGCTGTCATCGGTGGTAGGAGAGTCATCTTTCAAAAAGCATTCCATAGCCCAATTTCAGTGTGCCATAAATGTGTGAAAAAGTCTTGAGTTTCACTTCTTTGCCCTTTACCTATGCCAGGCTTTTAAATCTCAAGAAGTATTTGTTAAGGTTCAAATACAGGTAATTCTGTTAGATTCTTTGGTTGAGGTACATTTTATTTAGTATGAGGCAGTCAGCAAGTAGTCAGGAAAGTAGAAGTATACTTAGTTAATCATTAATCTTAATCTACAAAATGCTCTGCAGGTCCAGTTCCTGCCTTTTCAGCAGCTGGCTTATTGGATCCTTTCCATCCTTTTAAAAAATAATCGCAATGGCAAACTTTACAATCTTTTGCAGATTATTTTGCCAGTGAAGATGAGAGAAGCCTTGGTCTGAGAATTAATGATATATTTGTAAGAAAAGCGAAGGTCTTGGATGTTAGACTTCTGTCAGTCCACTGTTAAAAGAGAAAGTTTTCTGACAAGGTCTTCCATTTGGTTAAGAAAGGTTTGCTTGGGACATGGGCTTTTGTCTCTCTGTGTTTCTGTCTGTGTCTACGTCTGTCTCTTTCTGTGTCTCTCAGACACACCATGGAATGGGTTTAGTACTTTGACTGTCACGTAGTAATTCTTGGACATGTGTGAAGTACTTCTGCTTTATCCAGTGCCACTTAGGGAGTTTTATTTGTGACAATAAGTATTTTCCGTGTCGGTTCATTAATAGTCCTAAGCTGTGCTCTTGAATTTAAGGATGGCTGAATTCTTTTTTTCACATGATCCATCATGGAGAAGTGTGAAATCCATCAATCGGACATCCAACTCTTATAAAGAGAAACATATTTAAAACTCATTCTCAAGATTTTAATAATATCTTGCCTTTTAAGACTCTCAGATAGCTTTCCATTTTTCATTCTGTGATTCAGAAGCTGGTGATTGAGTTTTCAGGTCGTGTAGCCTGCTGGCTTTGTTTATCCCCTCTCCTGCTGGCCTGTATTTGGATTCCCCCTCATCTAGAGCACTTTTACCAAAGACTGCGAAGATGTGATAAGAAGAAAAGAAATTTAATTTTGGTGCTTCTGGCCCTTATAGGTAATGAAACATTTGGATGAGATACCATTTTGGATTTTGTGCGGATTTGACTTTATACCTTGTTTACAAGGTATGAGCAGAAGTAATAGAGCGTGGACTGAATTCTTCATTTCATCCATTGAATAGCATTAGTGCATAGTCTATAGTACTTCATAGAAATGAAATGCTAACTCACGTTCTTCATTCCAGATTGACAACGTCTACCTTTGTAGGTTTACCTTATTATTCTAGCTAATTTTAAAAGAATAGTGGATTTTTAAAATCAATGTAATCTTTGATGCCACTGATTTTTGTTGTTGTTGTAAAGAAGTTTGTACTCAGGGCCTGGGTGCTGTCCTTTAGTTTTTTTCTGCGCAAGGCTGGTGCTCTACTGTGTGACCCACAGTTCAACTTCCAGATTTTTGGTGGTTAATTGAAGATCAAGAGTCTCATGGACTTCTACCTGGGGCTGGCTTTGAACTACAATCCTCACATCTAAGCCCCTGAGGCCAGTGATGTCTTCTAGCTTTTGGCTCTTATTTCTTCCCTGTTATTTCCAAGTAATTTGACATGGATGTTTGGGGAAAAAAAAGCTCATTTACAGATGACTGCTGTTAAGTTTTAAATTAACTTTTTATTCAAAATATGCCATGTTTCTCAGAGAGACACGCACATTCTCAAACTTCATTGCTCAGGTTTGTGACGGAAACTATAGCAAAGCAGATATGTTCCTTATTTTGTTTGTTTACATCTAAGAAAGTTTAAAGGACCAAAGTGAGAAGGGGGCATCAATTACTTAGAAGATGGAGCTGAAGGCTGCATTAGTCATGCTGGGCTTCCATTCCGAGGCTCAGAGAACGAACACGTTTTACTTTTATTTTCTCAAGTCTACCTGGCTACTTAGTCCGAAAACCAGTGGACTGGCTTTTGAGTTCCTTTTCTAATTTGGGGAAAGTCAGTTCCCTTCGGCCATACATTCATACACACACACACACACACACACACACACGCACACGCACACGCACACGCTCACACACCTGTGAGTGTGCAGAAGGGAAAGGCAGTTACTAAATATCTGGGGGGTGTTTTGTGTGTGTTTGTTTTGTTTAAGTCAAACATACTGCTCTTGGAGGGAATTTAATAAAAATCCCAAAGGCTTATAATATTTCCTCTGACACAAGGGAAATGGCCTTACTGTATTGAAGAGGAAATCTTTAAGAGTACTAATAACTGACATCCATTCCTTTAAGCAGGGGCTTAACAGCCGTTCCAACGCTTCAGTGAAAGATGGAGTTTGTGTCTAATAACTCCCAGAATTTCCGGTCTGGAAATCTCCCTTTCCGCCCTCCCCCTGGTAGTGAGGATGTCGGGTAATTGGGGCCCAGTGCTGTGCTTTTCTCCTCTTCACTCCAGGTCTTTCTCCCGTGTCTGCGCACTTACTTGCCTGGACACCCCTTTCCCTTCGGAGGGAAAGCCTGAAGAGCGGGCGGTGTGTGCATTCCTGTAGCCTCAGCCTGGTTGTTGCAATGAAAAGGATCTCACAGCCGCTGCCCACAGGAGTGCAGAGGGGTTCTTTTCCTGTCTCTCACTGGTTGTGGGGTGCGGGAAGTTGCTTAGCGATGGCACCTAGCAGGGGCCGCGGAGGGAGGCAAACAGGGCTGGTGGGTGGTTTTGCTCCTTGGTGGTTACAAAGCCCCGTCGCTTGGAGGGAGGTCTACAGAAGGAAGGATGGATATTTTCCAGCGGGCTTTTCCGAGTCTGCAGATCTCACTGGAACTTCAATATGTATTTTTTCACAACTACTGGCTTTATTGCTTATGTCAGAAAAACATTCCTCAAATATTCCCATATTCTCTTAAGCAATGCTATTGTAATGGCATTACCATAGGAATCCTTGAATCCAGCAATTCTCAACTGAAAAATATGTCCTCCCCACCCTGTGGGCTGCTGACTTATTAATTTTGAAGATCTGGGAATTGAACCCTGTGTTCAGTGTTGAGGTGTAAACTCTTGGGGTCCAGTGCTGACTAGAGGCGTGCTCTACCGCTTGAGCCGCACCTTCAGCCCTTGCGTGTGTACTGCTTGTATTCGGGATAAGGTCTTGCTTCCTGCCAGGACCCTAGTCGGTTTCCTAGCTGGATGGCAGCCGTGTACCCCCAGGTCCCCCCTCTTCTTCAGTTAAAGATGAAGCCGTGAGAACTTTTCTGCCAGGTAGGCCTGGGACTGCAGTTCTCTGGAATTCAGCCCAGGTAGTTTAGGATGGCAGGCACACAGCCCCACTCCCGGCGGTGGGCTGAGAAAGGGTCCGCAGAGGCTGGAGTTTCCCTGGTCTTGCCTTGAATGGAGAGCCTCCTCCCGTGTTCCGCCTCCCAAGTAGCTAGGATTGCAGGCATGAGCCCCAGGTGGCTGGGTTCTCTTTGCTATAGGATCAAAACATCAATTCTGCTCTTGGGGACAAACCCGACATTGAACCCAGCTGTTGGAAGAGGGGGAGGTGGTGGATTTATGCAATGTGGTTTCGCACACAGCAACCCCCCCCCCCCCAAAAAAAAAAAAACTTGCACTTGAAGAGTGGAGAGGGTAGAGGAGCTGGGAGGGGACCGAAGGCCCGAGAAGCCATTAGGGCATGGCGGCTGGACTCGAACTAGGGCCCTGCTGGCCCTCACGTCATGATTTGGCTCTGTCCCTGCCTGTCAGGAGGGTCCTCACGGGTGATTCTTCTCGTCGTCGTAGCTGTCCTTAAGCTAGGGAGAGCCTCAAGTGTCAGATGTGCAAAAGCTATATTTTTGTGAGGGACTTACAATTCACTGCCTATTTTGCCCACCCCCCTCCCCCCAAATAAACCAAAACAAACAATACTGGAAGTGGAGTGGTGACGCTTTTCATTCATACATAAGCCAAGGGGTAATAATGGATGTGTATTAAGCAAACCCGGTATATTGGGTCCCATCCTAGTGACTGGGGGTTCCTGGAAGAAGGAGCCCCCTGTTCTCTTGGAACATGGCTGGGCACTGTTTCCCCTTGTAGAGTAGCTTCAGGAAGGGCTCTTGGTGGTTGTGTTGGATAAGTGAATGGCAACAATGAATCACCTGTCCTTAGGGAAATCTAAGGGTGCTGAACACTTCATAGCTTCTTGTAAGTGTTGCTTTCTGTAACAAAGCTCCTTCCTTCCCTTCCTTCTTTCCTTCTTTCCTTCCTTCCTTCCTTCCTTCCTTCCCTTCCTTCTTTCCTTCTTTCCTTCCTTCCTTCCTTCCTTCCTTCCTTCCTTCCTTCCTTCCTTCCTTCCTTCCTTCCTTCCTTCCTTCCCTCACTCCTTCCTTCCTTCCTTCCCTTTCCAGTGGATAGACGGAGGCAGATGAATTTCTTTTCCTTCTCTTTACTTTCCTCCTTTCCTCTTTTTCTTTGGACCAAGGGGTGATGTAGCACCCTGATTGGGACTTGACATCAAGCCGCTAGAGGAAGTTAGACGAGGAGGAGACATTGTTCCAGCCTGAGCATTCCAATCGTCTGGACCACACTGAACAGGGGCTCGGACAGGGGTTTGTCTCTGCGTCCATTTTCATGTCCCTGTCATTTGAAAGGTCCCATCTGTAAACGGCGAACTCTTAAGTAGTTGTTAGCTAAATTGCTAAGTGAAACTAAGTGGAAAAGGAAGTGGCTTCCTCCACTTCTTGCAGCGCGAGGCGTTGGCCGTGGACAATCCCACTCTGCAGCGCTTCCGTCTGCTTGCGTGTGAGCTGTGCTATGGATTGTATGTGAGACTCAGGGTGCTTTTTACACAGGTGAAATATGATATGCACTAGTCCCTGCGCTGGTTTTGTTTTATGTTCGTCTGTCGTTTCTGCCAGGACCTGCGTATTGTCCCTTAGCTTTTTCCACGCAGGGCTGCTCTACCGCTTGCGTTCTAGCTCCACTTCTGTCTTTTTGCTGCCCCGTTGGAGATGATAAGAGTCTTGGTTTGTCTGCCTGGGCTGGTATCAAACCTCCATCTTGAGATCTCAGGCTCCTGGGGGTCTGGCTGAACCCGGGATCTTGAAGACCACTGAACTCAGCTCCCACTTGATGTCCGTTAGCCGGCGGCCGGAGTGTGTGTTCAGACCTTCTCGACTCATTCCTTTTAACTGCTAGAGAGCATCTCCTGTGTGAGTGTTCCGCAATGTGTTGAAGGAACCTTATTGACATTCTGGTGGGCTCTTCGTTGTTTGCTAATTAAATGCTGCACGTTATCCTTACATCTCTTGTGTATATGCGAGAACTCTTAGACTACAGATGTTGGGTTTGTTGTATATTTGTAATAAGTATGTATGGAAAAAAATAGCAGAAAAATCTCTTATTCTAATATGGTTTAATATAGCACTTTATTCTTACCCCCAGCCCGTTGTAGGGAAAATGAAGATGTGTCTCTTTTAGAATATGGCTTCCAAAAAAGAGTACGAACTAGGATTGGTCTTCGTACAGAACATTATTTTATTTCTGATCCCGGGGCTTGAATTCAAGGCATAAGTGCTGTTGTCCCCGAGCTTCTTTTGCCCAAGGCTCGAACTCCTCCACTTGAGCCACCACTGTACTTCTGGCTTATTCTGCGTCGTTGTATTGGAGATAAGAGGCTCATGGACTTTGCTGCCTGAACTGGCTTCAGACCGTGATCCTTAGGGTTTAGCCTCCTGAGTAGCCGGGATTACAGGCTTACCGGCGAGAGCCACCAGCACCCTTCCTTATCAGCTACCGTGTTGGTTTTTGTCTTTCTTTGAGGGGTGGGCGTGTCTTGTAAAATAGCACAGCCTCTCTCCGTTCAGCCACGCCCTGGGAGGCTGTTCAAGTTGCGGGTCAGCCCAGGCTCAGCCTAGAGTAGGGGGAAGTTGGCTTCCTTGAACGAGGTCATGGCCCCCTTTGCCTGTGCTGAGTCTTGCTCGCGTCTCAGGCCCCGTCACGCGGCTTTCGGTGTCAGGTGCGTTTCAGTCAGCGATGCAGGGCCTCGAGGTTGTGTGGGCGCCTCGTCGGGAGAACCTCGGGTCTGTGAGTTGCCACTTCCTACGGGTTAAATTGCCCTGACTAATCCAGTCATCTGTGTGCCGCGGTAATAACAAGCTGCTGACCCGGCCGAGTGTAGCAAACGCATCGGAGTGGACCGCCTGACAGTCCCCGCACCGCGTTTGTTTAGACAGTGACACGTCCAATCCCTCTGCCGGCGGCGTCGGGCACCGGAGTGGCCCGGAGGTGGCCCTTCCCGGGCCTCCGTGCTTCGGTTGCTTTCCCTGTGCTGCAGCAGCTTTCTTAGACCCAGGGAACCGTAATTACGGTCTGTGTTTCCACCGTGGCCGAGCAGTCTGGCTCCGGCGTCCCAGCTTCCCCGCTCCCGGTCATTGCCTCCTTCCACGCCTTTCCGTGCAGCCGCGCTCTCCCGTGGAGAACTTGTCTGAGCAGCTGTGCCCTCCCCAGGGGCCCGGCTCACCCACCTGCCTCGCCTCTGGCAAGATCAGCCTGAACACAGGCACAATGAAAGGGGCCTGGCCCTGTGATTTACGGCCCGGGGCCCCACCGGGCTCTCTCCTGGCCTCCCTTCTCTCTCCCTTGGGTGCTCCCCCGTCCATTCACCTTTGTCCCAGCGTCAGTAGGACCTGGAATGTTGAACCAGGCATGGGTGGGGGTGAAGTGAACCACTGGAGAGTTGAGCCAAGGGCGGGGAGGTAGGCGATGAGGGCTACTCACCTTGAACTTTCTCTACCAAGTAGTTCCAGGAAGCTAGGCCCGATGCTTTATGACGATGGTGCCAATTAGCCACGTGTCGCCATTTCCCGGGGCCACCTGGCATCCGCCACCCAAGCCTCTGGGCTGCCAAGTTAGCGCAGCTGCGTGCTCCATGCGGGCTGAAGGAAGGGACTTTGCCCTAAAGATACCGGGTTGCCTCCTGCTTCCGGAGCTCACGTAGCAAGAGTGGGTTGGTTACGTAAAATAAGCAATTTATCTTGATCCTTGGGCGCCCGGTGTTACAAATAAAAGAGTCCTGAAGTTGCTGCGCTGTTTCTACCATGCAGTTCTGCCCTTGGGCTTTGGCTTGAGTGTTTGGTTTTTTTCTGTTTTTCCTCTGAGGATGGGCACCTGTGTTTGCCTCTGGTTTCTCTTGCGTCTCTGTCTTTCTTGCACTGAAATATTTTCTTTCACCTGCATACAAGGAAGATGACTGTCTTGCCTTTTTAAAGACAATTGAGGTCACAGCTTTGCTGTGGTAAACATCTAATGTCTAGTTTCTTCTGGGAAACATTTTTTAATATTGTTTTTGCAAGAGTCCAGAGGTAATCTATAATAGGCAGTAAATGACTAGAGTCAGAGTGTACCTTATTATAGAGTACATATATATATATCTTAGAAAAAGTAGATATTTCAGATACACCCCTTTTAAACAAAAACGGTTGTAAAAACTTTTGAGGGTAATCTTTTAAAAAATTTTATTGTCAAGGTGATATACAGAGGGATTCCAGTTACATAGTAAGGCAGTGAATACATTTCTTGTCATATTTGTTACACCCTCGCTCATTTTTCTTTCCCTTCCCTAGCTCGGATAAACATACATGCAATATCCAGTGTACCAATGTCACATACAGTGACCACAGGGGGTATGCCATAGGAAGTTCACCTAGTACATTGAACATAACAACAACAATACAATGTAAGGGTAATCTTGATGGAATAGCCACAAGAGTTAAATAATGGATTATGAATTCTTAGATGGCAATGTCTAGGGATTAATGTTAATATTTACGCGGCATTTGGCTATATGTCAAAGGTCAGCAAAATTTTGTAGGCGCTCAGAAAAAGAAATGAGATAAAAATGCATTGTTTATCTTTGATGTGGGGCGTCAAGCTTCTGCTCCAGTCTCTTTCGTGTGTGCTGTGGTTGTTATTGTCTGGGCCTTGAACTCGGGGCTCACGTGCTGGTTCTTGGTTTTCTCCACCAAGGCCGGTGCGCTCCCTTTTCTGGCTCTTGGCTGGTTCATTGGGGGGTGGTCTCCTGCCTGGGCTGGTCCTGAGAGGCTGGTTCTCCCCTGGAGTGAGTAGCTGAGGTGGAGGCGGTGGGGGGGGGGGCACCCCCCCAGCACCCCGGCCAGGCACCCAGGTGGGGCTCACCTTTAAGTCACCCCAGGGGTTTCCTCTCTTGCTACTCACGCCTCTGCCTGCCTGCCTGGCGTTTGGCCCGCAGAGCTGCTCTGCGGGAAGAGGCCTCGCTCTCGCCTCCGAAGCCGTCAGGGCCGCGTGGCTGGAAGTCTGCCTGACCGTCCCCCAAACCCATTCGTTTTCCTGACTGCTTTGCTGCGGCCCCCTTCCGGGAGGAACCCTTGGAGAAGTTGTCTAACTCACCATACATAAAGACCGTCTCGGTCCAACCGTGATCGCCGTCAGCTGTGTCTGTCAGAGCGCAGTGCGCTCCCTGACGTGCCAGCACTGTGGGGAGGCGATTTGGGGAGTATCAGTGTATACTCGAGGGGGCCAGGGAGCACCCCGCCCCTCGGCCCTGGCAGTGCTCAGTGTTGGGTCCCGTTCTTCAATGGGGAGGGCCAGTATGGATCATTCAGGGGGCTTTTCTGATTAGCTGTGCAATTCCTGGTTGAGATGGGAATTGGAGCACCGCAGAGGGCGAGCCCGTCGCGTCAGGCCAGGGAATGCAATGATAGGCTGTGCTTGCAAGCAGCCTGTCCTTGCTCTCGGCCGGGGGCTGGGGTTGTTTGTGTTACGGGTTTGCTAGGCCTGGGTTTATCTGTGGTCCGGAATGTCCGAGGATTGCAAACTCCCGGAGTTAGCTTCCCTCCTGCGGCCCGCCCGAGCGAGCCGTCTGAGCCCCGGGGATTGGCCGCCGGGGCGGGAACCACCATATATGGAAGAGGAGCAGGGATTGGCTGGCTTTGGAATCCGCATCGACTTTCCCTAATGTCATTTTCACTCTCATTAGCAGGGACGGTGGCTACTTGGAATGATTATTTATGTCTGTCTTTTCCTTCACAGTGTAACACACACTTCACTTGTTGGCCCCCCAACTTTTTGTAATCTGTGTGTTTGTGATACACCAAAGAACAATAAATTTGAGGGGAGAGATAATTAGCTTTGACAGACTAACAGGAATGAGACTGTGAGGGGAAGATACAAGAAGATAGCTTAAGAAAAGGATTTGGTTACTGAGCCTGGAGGAACATTATCCAGACAAGAAAGTCTTCCTAGTCCAATTTACTACCCTGTGAGTAGCACCGGTGATCTAGGAAGTGGCGGCTTCTGAGACTTACAGTGTTTTTTTTTTTTTTTTTTAAATCTATTTCATTGTTTTTAAAAAAATCTATTTTAAATTATTTTATTTTTATGTAGTTTTTATTATTTTATTTAGAAATTGATTTTAATTATTTTATTATTAAGTAGTTGTACAAAGAAGTTACAATTCCAGAAGTCGGGTTCGGAGTAAATGTATCTTGATCAATGCTCCCCCCACAGTCCCCCCCTTGTTCCCAATTCCTATTCCTCCCCTCCAGTAACATAGTCCAGTTTTTACATAGTGTGCATGGAGTATAATGACTGCATTTGCTCCGCCATTATGCTTTTAAAATGGAATTTTCAGATTCAAGGTGTTGGTGGACTATACTGAGAAAGGTAGATAGCAACCCAGACACTGGAGTGCATTCCCTTAGGTGCTCAGGCCTCTTCCTGTGAACTTCTACCACGTTTAGGGAAACTTAGTTGTTTAGTGGCTACTTTACCTTAAAAAAAAAAAAGTTTTCCTTTCATTTTGGTGTGGCTAGCGCAGTTGGGGCCATGACCTTCCGGAAACATGATTCATTCTACACTAAGTGGACTTCCTCCTGCCCCTTCCAACTTGGAGATCCCTTTGCAAAGGCGGAACAGCCTCAGTGCCTATAAAGAAAGTGAGGTCGACTGCTTTCTGTGTCCTGGATTGATGGGGAATGCTGAAGCACGCGTGGGAAGGCAGAACATGAGCAGGTAGAGCAGCATCACCAGGACTGTGACGGCGTTTCCTCCCTGGCATAGATCATGCCCTTATCCACAGAGGAAGTTCATGGTGCTACAGAGAAAAGGGTAGGGGGTGGGGGTGGGGGTTTCTACCTGGAACATTCTGGAATGTTCTGGCTTCTTGCCCCTAGGAGAGGAAAGGTGGCTTTTAAGAAGAATGAGGCTGGGGAAGGAAGTGTTTGGACAGGTCACACGGTCTGGTAGCCCCCTTGAAGTGGGGCCTCCCAGGGCAGAATGGGGAGAGCCAAGAGGTGGGGAGTTTTCTACAAATGGAACCCAGTGTCACCAGGGATCAGAGCCGGGCGCTCTCTGCAAAGGTCCTGCTTTGGCTTTTCTTCTCTGCTCCCCCCGCGCGCGCCCCCCCCCCACTTCTTGCCTATTCCTTTTGTTCCATGAATAAATATTGCGTGGTTTGGCGCTCATTACTCTTTGATATGAAAAAAGGCAATTCATTAGGTTGAAGGAGGAGGGGAGGGAGATACCATTTTTCATCGGGTGCATCAAGCGTGGTTACACTGATTTGAATTCCCAGCGAAGTAATAAAACAGTGAAAATAATGATAAGACAGCTCCCCGGCTGACAGCTGCAGAGCGCGGGGGACCCCGGAGACAGGCCCGGGGGGTGCTGCTTCGGGCGGCGCTGTGGATGGAGCATATGGTACCACGGGCAAGCCAGCGGTTGGGGGCCCGTGGCCGGCTGGCTTTTGTTTGAGGAGCCCCCCCCCACCCCCGGCAGGCTCGCTCCTGGCCCTAGGCCAGCCCTGCTTCCCAGCGGCTGGACACGGCTGCGGAAGGGCTGCTCCCTGCTTGGTCGCTCATTGGATCGTTTGTTCAACAAGTAGACATCAAGATCTTTGTCCCCCCTCCCCCGCCTCCCCCCCCACAGCTTAGCGAGCCGCGGTACAAGAAGAACATGATGTCGATTAAACGGAAGATGCCCCGGTTCTTCAGCGCTCAATACTTCTTGTGAGAGCGGGAAGTTGTTTCATTTTATTTTTAGCGCCTATCAGGATGCTTCGCACATCTCCCTTTTTAAGTCTCCAGTAGCTAAAAGCGTGCTGGGGTAGGGTTGTTGCTGGAAAGCCCCCCGTCCGTCTAGATTTTCAGGGTAGTGCTAAAGTGGGGCCCTGCGCTCTGCCTGGGTCTATTTTTTGAATGTGTGTAGCCAGCATGTGTATGCATAAAAGGGCTCGTTAATGGATCCCCCCCCCACCCCCCCAGCAGGGTCTCCTCCGCCACGCTGCCGGCATGCTGTCGGTGGACCAGAGTTTTGCAGTGGTCCTGGATTGTTGATGCCTTGTCGATCTCTTCCGGTTCTGATCAGCCATTGGGGGGGGGGGGTTTGGGGGGGGACCTGGAGTGCAGGGAACAATCTGGAAGGGCTCTGTGGCCCTTGGAGAGGTTTCGTCTGAGCACAGCAGAAGGCGAGCTTTGGGGACGGTCACACTCCAAGGAGATGGCTGTAGCCTGTGCTGTTGCGTTCCGTGCGGGAGAATATTTTTATTGCGGGAGCTGAAAGGAGGAGATGTGTGGAATCGCAAGTGATGGAGGAACACCAAATGTCACCATGTCCTTGGTCTCAGTGGGACCTTTTGGTGCAGCGCATCTCTGGAAGTTGGTTGGGTTCTCTTCTCAAGATGACTGGGTTTCTTTTTCTTATCCACTAATGTCATTCACGGCCATGGGCATGTATACATATTTGCTGTTCTACGGATCAAAGATTGGTTTTTAACAGAAGGGCTCTGCTAGGGGAACTGATTTCTTTTGTAATGCCTTAGTTTGATCACTAATCAAAGATTCGTTCTTAACACTGGGCTCTGCTAGGGGAACCGGTTTTTGTTTTCTTCAGTGCTTTTGTTATTGCATTTTGGATCACTGTCTTAAAACAATGGAGGAGAGTAAGTCTGTTTACAAACCCGCTGTAAGTGACTCTGTGCTTGAGTCTCAGGAAATTCTGCCTGTGCTGTGGATATGATTCAGAGCGTGCTGCGCTGGGATGGGCTCCCAGCTTCTGTGGATTGTCTAGGTTGATTGCCCACGTTCCGTCAATGTGGGTGCATCCTTTGAACCTCTCTGTAATAGCGCGCTTGCACGATTCCAAGTCAGGGGAGGAATATTTCTGATTTTGCTTCCCTGGCATTTTCTAAATTAGTGGGCCAATCTTTATGTTCCCTCCAGGGAAGAGATGTAAGGCAAGAAGACAATGAGGGAGCAAGGCCAACACTTGACTCTTCCTGATGTCTGCTTTGAGCAAGGCCAACACTTGACTCTTCTGATGTCTGCTTTGAGCCCTGTGATGTCCACCCCAGCAGCTCCTGGAGGCTCAACCTCTGAATGGAGCGTTAAGTAATGGCGGGGACTAAGTCAGACAGAGAGCAGGGACGGATGGAGGACAGGGGAAAGAGAGGAGGGTATGGAGTGCCCTCCATGGAGATGTCTTTGAGTGTTAAGAATGGGTAAAAAAAAATTTAGATAGAGCATTCTTGTTTCTATCTAATTTAATTTGTTAAATTTCTTTTTAGCCATTCTATATTTGCAGAATACTATTAGCTATTCTGATTATGCATTTATGGGCAAGTGGCACTGTGGCGAGAACCCATTCTTACCAGATTACCAAAGACATAGGGGGCAAGGCAAAAATAGACACAGGCTTAGACTACTTGCTCCTGGTACAGCTTTTTTTGTTTTTATTATCAGTTTTGGATGAAGAAAATCAGAATCTGCGCATGTAGCTGTGTTGTTCTATAAACTTATTAAGAGCTGTAATCTTCGGGGGTTATGGGGATAGTTCAATTAAAAAAAAAACTTTCTCCCTAATGTGATGTGTATTATAATTATTTAATACCCAAAGGACACTTATAATTGAATTTTAGGGTGCTTCATTTATATTCTGGCTGGCAAGAGTTGCAATACGTTCACTTTGTGGACCTCTATTCGCTGTCCCAACCATTTAGAAAGTGCCCAGTGATTCAATTACAAGTATCTTCTGGGGACCACATAATCATATCCTGTGTAGTTATCATTAGAAAACACCAGGGGATTCTCAGCCAGTCAGCTGGTGGAGTGTTCATAACCCTGTTGTGGATAGCACAGGTGCTTTGGGAGATGCAATGATCATTATAAAAAAAAAGACCAGCAGGGTGGTAGGGGCAGGAGAGGGTTACAGGCCAACATTTAAGCTATACAAATAGGATTTGTTGTTTTGTGTTTTGTTTTTTGAACAGGGTCTTGGAATGAACTAGCTGTCTCCTTTCTACCCTGTGCTAGGATTATAGATGTGCAACACCACACCCAGCACACATGAGACTTCTGAAGTTAACTCTCTGCTTCTTTTTATTGGCTTTTTACAAAGCCTAATTGAAGACTACACATATGTATATTATACACATTATACCTAGCAATCTATAGTGGCTCCTTTTGGCAGAAACTTCTCATATTCTCTCCTTTTAAGACAGATACTGGCCTTCACATTATTGATCAAAGCCAGGCACTGGTGGCTCGTGCCTGTAATCCTTGCTACTCAGGAAAGGGACAGCGGTTCAATGCCAGCCTGGGCAGAAAAGTGCGTGAGACTCGTATCTTCAGTTACTCAGTCAAAAAAAAAAAAAAAAAAGGCTGGAAAGGGAGCTATGGCTCAAGTGGTGGACTAATCGCCTTGAGCAAAAGAGCTGAAGGGCAGCATGTAGGTCCTGAGTTCAAACCCCAGCACGAGCACCAAAGGGGGGGAGGGGAAGACCCAACATCTGTCAGTACTCACACTTGGAAGTAACTTCCTTGACACAATAATATTAAAGACTAGGCTGTCAGGTTAGTTCCGAATAAATGGAATAGGAATATAAAGAGGTAGACCCCAAATTTCTAAAGCTTACAATGAAGGAAAGAGAAAGGACACATCCGTGTACAAAAAGGCAAGTCGTTGTAAAACTAAAACGAGGCCTGGGCATGCGGGGCGGGTCGTTGCGGGGGGGGGGGGGGGGGGGGGGAGGGGCGGGCGGGGTGGGTTGACCCGCTAGAGGGAGAGTTTCTCTGGTCTGCTTTTCTCCTGGAGACTCCGGTGTGTCCTGCGCGTTGGCAGAGCCCGGCGGCGGGGGCGGGGGGGGAGGGGGCGGCTGTCCCCTGTGCTCCGTGGGGCGGCCCCTCGGGAGCACCCCGGCCTTGGTCTTGGAGGCGGTGTAATGATTCAGGGCTCCCCCCGTTCCTCTCCTGCCCGCCCCCACTGTGGGTGGCCGCGTTATCTGTCTGGGTTGGGCTGCCCGGGCGGGATCTCTGCGTGTCGAGGGTGACGGCCGCTGCCACTCCCGTCCGCCGCGGCCTCACCTCCTCGCGGGGAGGCGGGCCGGTTCAGGGGGCGCGTCAGGAAATCACGGCCGGCGCGAGCCTGCTGAACAAGCCGCGTGGCCTCCCAGCGCTCTCCGAAGGCCGCGCTCCCCGTGGTTCGCTTTGATGGGCTCGCGGGGACGTGTTACGGTAGGAAGGCCACGGGCTGGTGGCGGCTGTGTTTTTCTAAACGTTTGCCAGCCAGGTTGCATCACCTGCAACGCCGACATCCTTCCCTCTGGCTGCCCAGAAGCCCCCGCCGTGACGCGGGAAGCCTTGGCCTTCCCAGAGCTGATCGGAGGGCTTGGCCCAGCAGATCATCACGCGTACATGCAGTATGAAGCTGGAGCCGTGGCTCGAGAGGGAGAGCGCCCGCTTAGCAAGCGCAGAGGCCCTGAGCTCGAACCCCAGGACCAACAGAGGAATAGATGAGGTCAATAAAGCGAGCGTGTAGGTCTGTGTGTCTGGCTCGAAACGCGGGTGTGTAACTTCAGGCTAGTCACGATGCCGGCATCGGCTCTCCTGCCCACCCACCGTCTCCTCCCGGGACCCTGTGTGGGATGTCACGCGCAGCCGGCCCTGGGGAGGGAGCAGGGCTCGGGCCTGATTTATCAGAGGAGCTCCGTAAATGTTTCTCGAGTGGACTGCATGGGGCTCTCATCATGTCCTGTTAATGATGGCCACGGTCTTGACTTTAGAGGCGTTGTTGTTGTTGTTGTTACTGGTGATGGTGCCGTGTGTGTGTGTGTGTGACAGGTGTGAACTCGGAGCCTCGTGCTTGGCAGGCAGGTGCTGTACCACTTGAACTGTGCCTCCAGCCCTTTTTGTGCCGGTTATTTCTCGAGACCGAGTCCTGCTTCCTAACTGAGCTCACACCTGGATTGTGATCTTCTTATTTTGGACTTCCTGCGTTAGCGGGGGTGGATGGCAGGTGTACGCGGCCATGCCCGGCATCTCTGCATTGAAATGGGTTCCCCTCGACTTTTCTGCCCGCAGTGGCCTCCTGTTCTTAGCTTCTTCCCAAGTAGCTCCATTACCAGCAAGAATCGCTGGCACGCTGCCAACTCTCGGAACGATTTTCAGACTCTCGATTTCTTACTCGTGAACTGTCTCGAACAACATAACGGGATACTACTACTTCTAGTTGAACTTCCTTCAGAAAGTGTGCCTCTCGGCAGATTGCACTATTAGGCTCACCCATGGAACGACACAGACTCACCGTGTAGGCAAACAGTATGAACAAATTATATAAATTCCATTTTTTTTTCAATTCTAGAGTTGTTTAACTTTCTGTAGGCTTATCAGAACACTTTCCAAATAAAGACCTCATCTCATGAGTTAAGAATGCCCGTGCCTGGTTCAGTGGCTCGTGTCTGGAATCCTAGCTAATTGGAAGGTATAGGCAGGAAGGGTGCTGTCCAGGCCAGCCCAGTCAAAACACACAAGGCCCTGTATGAAATATAACAAAAGCAAAAGGAGCCTGGAGCGTAGGTGGCTCAAGTGGGTTCAGTGCCCAGCCTTGCAGAAAACAAAACCCAGAACGTCTCCTTGAGAAAAGACGGTTTGTGTAAGAATTCAAGGAGTCAGGGCATTTAGAAATAGCTTTCTATATACATGGTTGGCTTGGCCTCCAAAGGAAGCAGCCCATGCCCTAAGTTAATTTCTACAGCATCTAGGTGGTTTCCAGCATTTTCTCGTGGCCCCGTGAGGGGGTTTCCACGGTGATCCTGTGAGATGCACACGCACAGCGCGCGCACACACACGCGTGCACACACGCGCAGCACGAGTTCTTCATTTGTTTATAGTGCCATTGAAAGGCAAGGCTCCTGAGTTCTCAGGGTTCTTGAGTGGTAGAACAGGGATCAAAGACAACCCGGCTGCGGGGTCTGCGTGGGGGAGCCTCCATTTTCCTCTTGGGTCTTGGTGAGGAGATCATAAATTGGTTTAGGACCTTGGCAGGCTGCGTGGCCTCAAGAGCATGGTTGAAGGAAGATAGAGACGGTCCGCCTTCGGGTATCACCTGTCACCTCTGTCTGACCTTCATGGCAGGTGAGTCCTGTCAGCTGCGCCCTGGCCCTTCCTGGGGTCCCCAGGCCATGGCTGGTCTCGGGGTGTACTGTGGACTTCCGTCACCTTGCTGGACTTGGAGCACACACCGGCGTGGCCTGGCCCCGGCCCCGGCTCCGGGCCCTGCATGGTTTCCTTGCTTTACCTGTAATTATCTCCTGTAATTTTCACATGACTGTACAGCTGTTATAATTATTGTTACCACTTATATGATGAGCTTACAGAGTCTCAGAGAGTTTCGGTGTGGAGCTGTGTGGATGGGGAGAGACGTGTGTGTGCATGTGTGTGTGTGTGTGCGCGTGTGTGTAATGTAATCTAGTGTCTTGAAAAGGACAAGGAAGAGGAATAAAGTCATGCAGTTCCTAATAAAATTCTTCTTCATTGTTCCAAACTAGCAGCTTACTTTATCAGAACTTCTCGCTTTATCGAGTACTGTTCAGTCCTGTTTTATTGAAATGTCTTTAAATAGAACACATACGGAATGAATGTCGAAATTTCAAGGTATTGAAAATTGAGCTGGAGTGCAGTTTAATTAAAACACCAAAGCAATTGCTCAGTTTCTTCGACGAACACTCGAGAACAGTTCATTCCTGCGAGTCATTGTTTCTTCCATGTGCTAGAGTCTGGCTCTGGGTTGGGTCCGGGGCCTCTGGGCTGCGTGGAGACCTGGCAAACAAGGCGTCTGTGGGCGTTTCCGGCGCTGGGTTACCCTATGATCCTGAGGGAGGACTCGGGATGCCACCGGCTCTGCCACCTGTGGGAGGACAAGGTGTGTTCCCCGTTTCCCAGCGCACCAGCCAAACCTGGCTGACCGGGCCAACTTAAGACTGGTTCAAGTTGGAAATCGGCCCGGTAGTGCTGGATGTTTAGCATGCCAAATTGTGTGTGTGTGTGTGTGTGTGTGTGTGTGTGTGTAGTGTGGCAAGCACTCTACCACTCCGCCGTATTCAGTTCCATGATGGAAGAGTAGTTGTTGTTTGGTGAGGCTGGAATTCAGGGCCAGGAAGCTGTTCCTTAGCTGGGTGTCAGGGAGAGATTTGAACGTGGCTCTGGTGTAGCCTGTGTTTACAGTGCTCCAGGCCCAGGTCTTGAGACTCTGTCATCCACAGGACACGGTGCGTGGCTGACAGAGGTGTTCCAGAAGATGGTAGAGGGGTTACACCTCGCTGACGAGAGGGGGGTGGTTGAGCTTGGAGTCTTGGAAGGAAAAGCCTTCTGGCTAACCCCAGCTGAAATTCGGAAGAATGACAACTAGTGAGCAGTCATTGGCCCGAGTCTGGTGTTTGAGGACGGGGGTGTGGGGGGGGGTGGGGGGGTGGGGGGGGTGATCTGCCTGGGTTTCCCCTGGGAAACTCAGTGATCCTCCTCTCAATCTTCGTCCCCCCGGGGGGTTTGTCGTGAGGTGCGATTGGGCAGAGACCTTCCAGGTACGTGGGATTCATCTCCTGCTGTCTTCTCCTTGGTTATTTTTGAGTTCTTTACTACTGCCCGTCCCCATTTTCCTGTTGAGAGGATGTAGGCGGGGCCTGTCTGCATGGAGAGGAGTAGTGTCTATAAAGATGTTCCCCTCAGAGCTCAGTGCCGATGTTGTATCCTTTGGAGTGCGTTGTCTCATCCAGATCTAAATGCTGGAAACAATGATGGGTCGCGTGCACCTTTCTTCCTGTGGAGGAGGAGGGAATTCCGTGAAACGATTCAGACTCAGGCACCGGACTGGCAGAGAGAGACAGACAGACAGACCGACACACAGAGAGAGATCCAAAGAGCTTTATCCACATGGGTATTTTCAAATAATCCATGTCTCACCTACATCTTAACAACTCTGGAAGAGGACTTTATTTTTTGTGTCTTTATTGTGTAGGTAGGCCTTCACGAATGCTTTCCTACAGTCTCTGATTTTTTTTTTTTTACTTATTTTATGGTTTATTTTGTGTGCATTTTCCAAAGTAAACCTTTTCAGAGACAAACGTCACCCCATTGTAGCTGGTCTGTAAAGAGCCAGCGGCTTTTCAACGCCCAACTTCGTGGAGAGAGGAAGCCTGGAGGAAGACGCGTAAGCAAGGAGTGTAGTTTAGTCTTTCCTAGAAAAGCTCACACTTGTCAGGAGGACCGAAACTCCCAAGTGCTCGCAGGACTTGCAGACATTTACTGAGTAGTTGAACGGCGATGTGCTTTAAGACATGGCGGCGTTTTCAGATTTATTGAAATGGCCTTACAGAGCAGACTGAGGTTTGATTAATGCTTTCCTCTCCGCATCCCTCCCCTTCTTCCTGTGCTGAGGATCGAACCCAGGTCTTCACACATGCTAGGCAACAACCATGGAGCCACTCTCCTAGCCCTGTCGGTATGCTTCCATTTCTAGATAAGTCCCCCTGGATACCTTTCCAGTGTCGATACTTCTAGCATATTTAAATCCTGTTTTGATTGTTTTCAAACATGATTTAGGTGTCTGTTTGATGGAAAAAAAGTCATTGAAGGGAAAGAAAACACACTTATTAAACTGTTCTTTTTAAATTTTGCTTTATCATTTGGGGCCGACGCTGTCTGGGCCGAGAACTAGAGTACACAGGCAATGATTCTTCTTCCTGGGTTTCCAGAGCCTGTGAGCAAAAATAAAGTTTTTGTCAGAAAAGTGGCTTGGTCATATTGCTGGTCTTGTCAAGAACACTGCAACTACCTTACTGTTAGAAT
Organism: Perognathus longimembris pacificus; assembly: GCF_023159225.1. Lineage (NCBI taxonomy): Eukaryota > Metazoa > Chordata > Mammalia > Rodentia > Heteromyidae > Perognathus > Perognathus longimembris. The sequence goes on from NC_063184.1 coordinate 31,803,944, forward strand.
GAGGAGAAGGCTGCTGAATGGCCAAGTTTACAGCTGTCTTGGGATTTCTCACGTTGGGTTATTTACATGAAAATCAGTAGTATCTAACCAGTTGAATTTCACTGGGGCTGTGGTAAGTGCTGGAGATCATGAATAGTTGTGTCTCTTTGACACGAGGAGGAGAGAGATGAACCACAAAGCGAAGCAAAAGCTTTAGATAAAGCCACCCCAGCTCTGTGTCCTGGATGAAAAGGACGACTCTGTGTGTGTGTGTGTGTGTGTGTGTGTGTTACACACATCTAGTGGCACAATCTTCAGAAGCAGGCAGACTCTGGGAGTAGCTTACAGCTAAGTCTGTCCCTCAGTCTGGATTCAGTGTTGGGCCCCAATGATTGCCTTTGCTACTAGAAGTCCATTCCCCCCCCCCCCCCCCCCGCAACGACCGTGTGTTTCTGAAGTAATGGCTAACGACCGCCGCAGTGTCTCCAGGTAAAGGGGTGCCGTTGACGTGTAAACTTGATGGTCAGTGGAGTGGAAACAAGTAGGGGGAGGGAGTCACGTGGTCCTTATCTGCTGGTGATTTCATCATGACAGGTGAGAATAAAAAAGGACCAGTTAATCACAACCCCTGTGCTTACGAAGAGGCTGTTAGCTTTGAGCTGGGACCAAGGCTCTGCATGGGAAAAGATGAATTCTGATGGACTGGCTGTGTCTAAAATTAGAACGGTGGGAACAGGGTTATAGACCAACAAAATGCAAAAGATTAATGTGCAAACACGATTCCTAGGGTTCTAAAATGGCCCTGAAATGTTAGTTTACATCAAATGTATTTGCACAGTTCCACTTGCCGGCAGAGGCCATGCAGAAACAAGCATGGAATCAGCTTCGCCAAAGGTTTGGTTAATTTGTCTTTGGTTAATCACTCCGTTGATAGGACATCCTCTGGCTTGTATGCGCAGCTTTCTGTATGCGCTACCAGCGGTAACCTGTAATTTAATACTGCTTATTAATCATTAGGAGAGGCACTCGACGTGCAAGTCGTGGATAGCATACTCCGGGTAGCTTTTAACCTCAGGAGACAAGCCTAATTGTGATTGGGAGTCTCTTTCCAGTCCCCCAATAATTATTAATTGGCTTCTTTGGAGTAGCTAATACTAGCTGACTTAACTCGAGAGATTGGGCGGCTGACCACAGAAAAGCGCCCGATGCGTATGCGTTGTGAATCCTCCGCTGTCTCTGAAGGGGGAGAGGTGCGTAAGGAAAGGCAGGGGGGCTTCTGAAGGGGGAGGGTGTCTCCCGAGGGGGAGGGTGTCCGCTGATGGTATGGGGATACGCTAAATGAGCCAATCCATAAATGGGCTCTGAAATGGGAAAAAGGCAAGAAATGAATCTCCAGGAAGGGATCAGATTCGTGTCATTAAGTTGATCTTTATCCAAGACTCTAATGGTTGAGTCCAGGCTCCTCTCGTGCCATCTGAAGTACCCAGATGGTTGTGGAAATCTTGAAGATGGGTCTCTTGAGGAAGCGGAGAGCTGGCTCAAGAGGTGAAGCGGCAGCCTTGAGTGAAAAAGCTCAGGGAGAGCATGAGGCCCTGAGTTCAAACCCCAGTACTGACCTGCACGTACACACACACAGACACACACACACACACACACACACACACACACACACACGGAAAAGAGACAGGTTCCATGGACAGGTTCTGTTTTGGAAAACTGGGTTAGGATTATTTTTTCTCTTTTAAATCGCAGCCGATTGATTAGAGGCGAGAAATCCTGAGGTTGACGTCGTAATCAGAGTGACGCTCTGAAAACACCCCGACTTTGGCCGCTTTGGGGGGGCTGTAGTCATTAACGTACTCGAGGATGGACGGCGCCCCTGTAGGACTTTGCTCAAGACGCTAACATCTACTCGAGGATACCCTTAGGAGACAAGGGAGACAAGACAAATCTCCACCTTGAGACCAAGACCCAAGACTTAAATTTTGCTAGGGGAAAAAAGAAATAGACTTAAAAAAACAAAAAAAAAAAAACAAAAAAAACCAAACTCAATTCTGCCGTGGAAGCGCCAGGCCTGGCTACCCGTGGGTAGAACTCAGCGTGTCCTGCCAGCCAGCCAGCCAGCCGACCCTGCCGGGGACTCTGGGAGCAGCCTGCCCCGCCCGGGTGACTCGAGGGGGGGGGGCAGGGGAGCTGTCAGTCCCAAGTCCCCGGCCGGCCCCGCGGGCTTCTTCACCAGCCGAGCGCTGCTGGTTGGGTTGGGTTGACTGTGCTGAGCTTGCTTAAGGCCTGTGCCGCCGGGGTGGAGTGGGGCAGGACTCGCGGCCGGTCCTGCAGGGTGTGAAGCCGCTCTGATGGCCGGCCTGCGCGTGCCCAGAGCCGCCCATTGCCCACCCCACCACCACGGGCAGCGGCAAGGGCGGCGTGGGCCGCTGGGGCTCTGAGGACGGTTTCTAGTGACTCCGGGAAGAGCTGGGGTCCACCAGGTCGGCACAGGTGCACCTGGCTTCTCTGAATCTGCAAGAGCGACGCCGTCCGTGTGGGGACCGCATGACACCGGGCACGGGTGCCCCCCCCCCCCCCCCCAGCAATCCCCGCTGCTCAGGAGACTGAGGGTGTAAGTTCCAAGTCAGCCCAGGCGGAGAAGCCAGTGAGACCCTTAGTTCCAGTTAACCAGCCAAAAGCCAGCATTGAAACCGTGGCTCAGGGGGTAGAGTGCCACCCTTGGGTGAAACAGCCAAGGGGTAGTGTCTAGGCCCTGAGTTCAACCCCTAGAGCTGGCATGCACACGCACACACACGCACGCGCACACACACACACACACATTCTAGAGGAGATTTTATAGGCTTCTATACCTTGCTTGTTCATGAATTGTTGTTAGGTGGCAGAGCTTTCTTTGAAAAGTAAAACCTTGAGCGCACGAAAGCATTGTGTTGGGAGCGAACCCTTGAGCTTCAGGAGGAAGAAGAGCATGTACTCTAGAAGTCTTAAAAAATCAAACGAATTGTGATGGGCTATGAATAACTCCCAAGCAGTGCTAACTCATGTGGAAGTCTTTGTGGGATAAAAATCTTTGGAATAGAAAGGTAATGAACTGAAAACATTATTTTTACATATCTATGTAGGACGACGTTTAACACAGTCTCAGCAGCTTAATTAGTACATTGCATAGAAATGAGGCTTCTTGTGTCTTGTCCTGGGGAATGTTATGGCTTTGCAGGATATGACTTGGGGACTTTTTTTTTTTTTCAAAAATAGCATAATTTGTTTATGAGTTGTACAATAGTATATTTTCACGGTTGAAAATCTTTGTGCAAAAGAAGTGAGGCAGCTGGGAATCTGCACACTCGCTGACTATTTGATGACTTTAGGGGTAGTTATTAAATAGTTTTTGGATGCTATCGTAGGGTTATGGTTACAATTTTTGAGAAAAAGAGACCGTAACTTTTCGTGCGTATGCTGGTCCTGGGCTTGTGCTATTCCTGAGATAGTTTTGGCCAAGGTTGGACCTCTACTGCTCCAGCCGTACTTCTACTTCTGTTATTATTTTTTTTTGGTGGTTTATTGGAGATAAGAGTCTCTTGGACTTTCCTGCGCAGGCAGGCTTTGAAAAACCCACCACTCAGATCTCAGCCTCCCGGGTCGGTAGGACAACAGGTGCGAACCACCGATGCCCAATTGAGGCATTGACTTTTAAAAGTACACTCTGCAGGATTTACAGATGTGGTGTAATGGCTGGAAGGAAAAGTAGGTTATCAGGACAGAGGAGCCAGAGCGCTCCGTGAGCTCCAACTAGGCGACCTCACACGGTCCTCTTACTCTATTTGTGTACGTGATATCTTGGATAATAATTCAGCGTTTTAAAAATGAAAACACACACCTACTGAGAACTTATCGAATAGAATACATTAATATTTTGTCAAGGATACTTAAGGATTTCAAGGAAAGGAGATGCCTAAAAATATCAGCCGTTTGATTGCATTGCAATTATATACAGCTATATATACAGCGGCATGATTTTGGAAACCAATAATATTATGGGTTTATTTTAATTAAGATAAGCCTCTACTCAGGTGAGAGGAGAAAGAAGGAACACTTTCCATTTGCCAACACTGTACTTTAACAAATAATGGTTGGAAACTGCTCTGTGCCAGGTTTTGTAGCGACAGATGGAGATTCACAGAACATGGACGTGGGCCTGAGGGTAAAGGCCCTGATGAGATTTCCCCTGTCATTCACGAGAGGATGTAGGACGTGCTGATAGAGACTCAGGATTTCCCCTTCTCCCTTCCTTTCTTTTCTCCCTTTCCTCTCTTTTCTTTTCCTTCCTTCCTTCCTCCCTCTCTCCTCTCCTTTCCCTTTCTTTCCCTTCCACCTCTCTCTCCTTTTCTGTTATTTGTGGTACTGGGTTTGAACTCCGACCCTTGTGTTTGCTACACAGGCACCGCACCACTGCTGTTACAACCCAGGTCCTTCTAAAGTTAGGACAAAATGAGAACCCCGAGGCTGGAGGAAGCGGTTCTCCTCTGGGAAGGCAGTGGGCAGGTCCGGGCCTCAGTGTCCTCGTAATACCGTCCCGGTTCTCTGGGACTGCTAGTCGTCATTGGCATGGCCAAAACGATAAGAGAAAAATAGCACGGTCCACCCACCAACCACCAGGTAGTAGACAGGCAGTGTTACAGAGGCCTGGGACCAATCAGACTTCCCGTGTTTGTTGTTAAAAAAAAAAAAAGAAAGCCATGTTTAATACATTTAGCCTAGGTAATGTCAGATCATAACTATAATATTTTGACATCTGGTGGAATATTTTATGGCTATGGTTTTTAGGGTTGAACCATAAATAAAACATTTCAGGCCCATTCTGACAGATGCATAAATACAATCCTAGAATTCATTGTTTAGACTTAACATTTACATTCCTTTTTCCCTTTGGAGGATTGGTATTTATTTCACCCTGTGAGATGGCACCTATTTTTCTTAATGGGGGTATTTGATGTGGAATGCAGGGCTTCCTCGTGGGGGGCGGCGGGCGTGGCTTTCCTTCTAGGGAACTGGGGAAGGTGGGCCTGTCCAGGAGGGTTATCTTCCTCGGTGCCCTTTGGTCAACTTCGTTCTTTGGGAATTTGCTTTGGACGTGGCTTTTAATGTCCCCTTTCAATTGAATTACTCTTTCCCGTAAGTACTTTTCTCCTTAAAGGTTTTTCCCACAAAAGTGCTAGGGTCCCGAGTTCACTTTTTAATGCTGCCTGAAGCGAGACTCTTCTCCGAGGCAGGGTCGTGTCCACCCCCGAGAGCAGGCGGCGCTGAGTGCAGAAGTCGGTCAAGCGTCCGTTTCTTGTTGTTGGCGTGTGAAGGAATGCACCAGCGAGTCCTGGAAGAAGAACCGGTGCCGGTCGATCATCACCTCCCGGGCATTTGATGGGTGACGTCCTACTGGGGGAGGGGGGGGGGTCGGCCCCGTCCGTGCAAGGACTGCGTTGTTGCCAGTAGAAGGCCTCCGGCACAGGCCGGACTTGCCGGATGTCCCCGTGTCATCTCATGACCTAGATCTGTGACCCTCTCCATCCTGGTCAGGGAGCCGGAGCCGTCGGCGCAGCTCTCTCCTGGCCGGCGCGTCTGCGGGCAGGGAAGGGCCGATTCCCTCAGTCAGCCTCGGGGACGCCCGTCCCTGCCTCCTCCTCCTCCTCCTCCTTCCGTCTACTCAGCCGCCCCCTCCCTCCCTGTCCACTTAAGGTTTCTTTTGGTTTTTGCAGAGCAGCCGTGTGAGAGGAATAAAATAATGTCGAAGCGCATTCTATGGTGGGAATTTTGACAATGAGTCGAAGATGGTAATTACTCTCTTCCATTAGACTCAGTGGCTTTGGACAGATAAGCTGTATTGAAACGTGTGACCAGGCCACGGGGATCATGGATTGTCTTTCACTGTTGTCATGGCGACAGTGATGCAGGTGGCCTATAACTGCCGGGCTGTCAGATCTTATACATCAAACTGGTGCTAAGTGAAAATATGTTAGAGGCATTGGGGAAAAAATTGCCAGCAGTGTTTATAGGATCAGCTGGAGAAAAGCTAGCCTGCTTGAAGCAGAGATTTCCATTAAAAGCTTGAGGTGACGCGGAGGAAGTCGGAGATTTACTTTTTATTAATAAGACAAAAGTGGACTATAAAAAGAAAAAGGAATTGGTTTCTGGACGTGGCGTGGCGTCATTACGCGGTGCCTTTCTGCTTCCCCCGGCCGAAGGCGGCGGCGCGGTGTCTCTGCGCTCTGGGGGCTGAGCGTCCACTGGCCGAGCTTTCAGTCATCCTTTTGTCAGAGAATATCATCCAATTTTTTTGCTCATTAGAAATGATAAAAAAAAAAGAAAATCAGGATTGTAGGACAGCTTCTCCAGAGGTGAAGGTAAAGAGGACCATGGTTTCAGGCGAGCCTGGCAAAAATGACGAAACGCTGTCTAAGATCAAACGAGAGCAAAAAGAAATGGGGGTGGGGGCGGGGCAGAGCTGAGGCGGCAGAAAAGCACAAGACCTCGAGTTCCATCTCCCGGTGCCACCCAGGATGCGAATCACCATGGTACGATGCCGCTGTTGTGCATGTGCCATTATACTTTGCCATCCATGCAGCTCTCAATCTCCTGAGATCCAGGATCCGCTCAACGCTAGAGCCGTCATCCCTCCCCTAGCATCTTCCTTTCTTCTGTTTTCTCAGTCTCCTCTCTCTCTCTCCTTGAAAGTGGATGGAGGTCAAACGCCGAGAGCGTTTGGGTGTCACTTGCCTGCGTGTAATAAGGATGCACGTGATATTACACTGGAAGCAGGAACGTGTCCATTTTCATTTCCATGTCATATTTGAGGGGAAAGAGAACATGGAGTTAACTGGGAAGTATTCCACGCCAAGCCGCTGGGCACTTCCTGGCCGCCCTGGAGTTAGGTATTTGTGGCGCTAGCTTGTGACATTTCACTCGACATTCCTCCTTTGGAGTACGTGTCAGCATCCAGGTCTGAGTATTAAGACTTAGTGGAATCACCCTCCTGTCCTGTTGGCATGTCATTGATCAGAGTGTTAGGGATTAAATGTAATCCAACACACATGGACCAGGCATGTCCTAATTGGTGGGGACTGTGGCTGGTGGTGTTGTGCCAAGCACACACACACACACACACACGTGTGTGTGTGTGTTGGTTGGAGGGAGTGGGGAATGGGGAAAGCTGTTTAACCTCACTCTCATTTGCTAGAGTGTCAGCACCCCCCGCCCGGGTGCTGCTAGGTCCTTGAGGGTTGAGAGGTGGGGTTGGTAGTTGTTGCATTCTGATTCTTTATAAGTAAAGGTTGTTAACTTGAAGGGTTGTTACCTCTTGGCTTTGTTTTAGTTATACTTCGTTATTATTTACAAAATATACATGCCATTTACCTCACCAGTGTCTGTTTTTTTTTCCCCCAACTTGGTCAAGGGCTTTTGTCTAAGAAGCATATTTTGACCTATAACTGGTGAGACCCACGAAGAAGATGAAATATTAGGCAGAACAGGTGAAAAGACATGCAGTCCATCATTTACTTAAAATAATGAAGACAAGGAAGTTCCATACCTTCAAAGAGCACAAGGAGGATTCCCCTTCCTCCTCCTCCTCCTCCTCCTCTTTCTCCTTCCTCTTCTTTGTCTTCTTCTTTTCTAAGCTGGACCAAAGTAGCCATCGTGTGGCTTATACCTATGAGAGAGTTGGTACTGTTCGCATTTCTGTGTCTTCATAAAGACAGCACTCTTTTTACTTCTCCTCCCTTGATTGGCAGGTTTGTATTCCAGAAGTGAATCTCGGGTTTGCGTGCTTTTCTCTTTTAGACTGGAAAAGAAAAGTTGTGGATAGTTTTCAAGCTGTGGCTGGGCTCTCAATGTCCAAATAGTCTAGGCAACTGTGACACGGGTGAGAAATGAAAAGTGGTGATAAGCTCATCTCTGTCCGTCAACCAAACGAAGAGCCAACCTTGAAATCCTGTGACTTCAGAGGATTTGGAAATACTGATGTTCTTTGATAAAGAGACCAGAGTTAAGGTCACTGTTGCATAAGGTTGATTTTTCTCAGTCACTTGTCTGTGAATACGTGCGTGTGCACACAGGCTCTCGACATTTATAACATGCATATCAGGTAAGAGAGTTTACTCAGGAGAGTTATAAATTCATTGACTACAACTGGGGCTTACTGGAGCGATTAGAAGGGAGAGAGTCGCCAGGGCTGGGCAGGAGGGTTTGTCAATCCGCCGTGGTCTCCAAGCAGGAACGGCTAATCAAAGAGAAAAAGAGTTTTGGAAAAACAGGAAGTGGGAAATTAATTTGAGCCTTCTCTGTCTTGATTGATTTCCCCCGTCTCAGAAATGGGCCTTTCTTCTTCTTTTTATTAAAAAAAAAAAACCACACTTGTCCATTTTTACAAAGGAATATCCTGAGAAAAAGATGACAAGTGGTTTATTTTAGGATGACTGTTCCTAGTGGAGAAATACAGAGGAATGAGATTTATTAGCAAGGGGTCTGAAAGTTGGATTAGAAGCGTTGTGGTGGATAAATTATGCTAACTCATTTGAAATAATTTTTGAATTTGGAAAACGATCGTCATTTCATAGTCAATTACAGGGGTGTTTTT